>NC_139834.1:3379239-3739239 GCF_963691815.1 Echiichthys vipera
AGCGCCCACATGGCTAATTTACTACAGATCTCAACAGTACACCGCGCTTTACGGCAGCACCAACAGCTGCAAAGTAAAGGTTCCAGAATTGATAATGGCAAGAGGTGCTGATCTTGGATGTGGCCGTCCTATTGGCGGTGGCGTTTCCAGGACATTTTGACTGGGGTGACCAAGGTGGGACGGGACACAGAGCTAGAGTGGGGGTGGCCGTGGCTAAACTGCAATATTAACCAATGCAGAGATGATTCAAAATAGAGCAGCTGTTTGTGATGGCAGCTCCGGGAGGTTCATGATTTCATGGACCATCTCTGCGCGGCTAATATCAGACTGCAGTCAGTGTCTCCTCTACCTTGGTGCAGTGTTTGCAGTCGCCCCAGGTTCTCCATTTAAGCTGGCTAAAATCAAGCAGCACTCCAAACTTCTCCTTGACCTGACTGAGTGTCTCAAAATCTTTCTCGCAGTGATGTATGAGTCCACAATGTTGAATTTCACCTCACGCTTCTTCAGAGCATCACTGATGGGCTTATCCATCATGGCCTCATACCCAAACTGCCTTTGGCACTACTCAGCCCCTTCTCCAGTCCTGGCTCTATGTTAAGACTCAAGGTTCAAGGTTCAAAGTATGTTTATTACCCCAGAGGGGCGATTTGGTTTAGAGCCAGCAGTGAAAGAGGCACAGCAAACAGCAAATATTGAACATAAAACAAGATAAATCACAATTTCACTTGGTCAAGGACCAGACTTATTGCAGCAGGCACATTTTTTAAGGTGTGTGTAGGGACTCTTCTCATGCTGCTGCAGAGGTTTGGGGTTATTTTGAGCAATATTAGTAATTAGAAAATGACGTTTTAATGCCTTCACTGTACCGCCCCGTGCTAATCAGTGTTAGCCACATCCGGCTCTTAGCGACCCCCGGGATTTCTCCATTAATAGTTTATATACGGAAAAAACTGCCTCGATTGCTTATTTGATGTATGTAAGTGTCGTAAAAAAGACCATGGGGTGATTTTACGCCAGAATTACACTAGAGAATGGCATGAAGTGCGGGCGACTGTGACTCAGTGGCAGATTGGGTCGCCCTCCATACGAGAGATTGGCGGTTCGATCCCCACCTGCCCCGGTCCACATTTCGAAGTGTCCTTGGGCACTGAATGGTTAGACTAGATGATCTGTAGATGTCCACTGCCATCAGTGTCATTGTCTGTGTGAATGGCTGAATGTGACAAACACTGTGAAAGCGCCTTGAGTAGTCAGAAGATGAGAAAGGCGCTTTATAAGTCCATTTACCATCCAAGTCCATTTACCAAGTGGCACAGGGGGGCAAGCCCATGTTCCCCCGACAGAGCCGGGATGGACTATCGCGTGAAATTCAACCCTTCTTTGTTTGAGAAGCGAGAGGGAAACACACCTGGCAGAGGTCTGAACTCCACTGAAAGCATTTTTCTCGCTCACTGTGGGTTCATTTCTACAGGTAAACCTTTTCAGATTACACATAAGCATGTGGATAATCAGTAGGTGGGAGTATAGGACCCAGGGGCTCTTGTGGATTAGGGGATGATAGATGAATAAAAGGCCCAGCTTGAAGTGTGGTATTGATGCGGTGATTCTTTTAAGTGTCATTTGTGAAGCTACATATTATATTTCATTCCCATCCATCTTATCCATCTATATTACAATGTGCAACTGCGATCTAGAACATCCTTAAAAAGAAAATCGCTGCCCCTTGAAACTGACAAATAAATTGAAAAATGGCCGACTGATCTTAAATCAATACATTTTTATTGCGGTGACTGACAGCCAAGTCTCTCCACCACGCACAAAGGCTTTATTCCTATGAATCTCTTTCGCCCCGTCAGAAGCGGCTCATGAAGCTCAAACAAATAAATTAGTGAAAGTATTTCACATCTCGCCTGAGCAGCATGTGCGTCACTGAACCTGAGCAAAAATAGACAGGGACACGTTTCAGAGCTTACCGTTCCAACCTGTATAGATGTAGAATGTTAGACGTGGACGAAATGTTGATATTTGTAATATAAGGATATTTATAATTAAATAAAACATTGAAATGTGTTTCCTCAGGAGGGGGTCTGGAGTCTCCCTTAGAGAGAGGGGGAGAAGTTCAGCCTCCGTGAGGAACTCGGAGTAGAGCCGCTGCTCCTTTGTGTTGAAAGGAGCCAGTTGAGGTGGTTCAGGATCATCTGGTAAGGATGAACCCTGGGCGCCTCCCTAGGGAGGTGTTCCAGGCACGTCCAGCTGGGAGGAGGCCTCGGGGAAGACCCAGGACCAGGTGGAGAGATTAGATCTCCACACTGTCCTGGGAACGCCTCAGGATCCCCCAGTTAGAGCTGGTTAATGTGGAAAGGGAAGTTTGGGGTCCCCTGCTAAAGCTGCTGCCCCCGCGACCCGACTTCGGATAAGTGGTTGAAGCTGAAGATGAGAAAAAAGTAAACTCACCAGTACAAAGTACACTTTCCACTCACCTCCCTAAACTTAGCTTTGAGTTGAGAATTGCACTCCAATGACCTCCATTTGAAGCACAGAAGGGGAATCTTGCACGTCGAAGGAGAAGGGGTCAGCAAAGAAAACTGAAAAGTGGCTCTGTGTGTCAGCAAACGTGATCAAACTGTAATTTATTGTATTAAGTGATCATTTCATTATAATATGCAGATTTATCATAATTCAACATGCACATGTAGTCCAAGGTGAGGTCCAAATTCTTCGACACATTTGAGCATTTTAAAGATTTACTTTGAAACACGGTGTCTGCGTGGGTTTTCTCCGGGTTCTCCGGTTTCCTCCCACAGTCCAAAGACGTGCAGGTGTTCGGTTCATTGATGACTCTAAATCACCCGTAGGTGTGAATGGTTGTCTGTCTCTGTTTGTCTCGATGTGTCCTGTGATAGACTGGCGTCCTGTCCAGGGTGGACCCCGCCTCACGCCCGATGTCAGCTGGGATCGGCTCCAGCCGCCGAGAGAGCGGCAGTTCGATCCCCACCTCCCCCGGTCCACATGTCGAAGTGTCCTTGGGAAAGACACTGAACCCCGAATTGCTCCCTGTGCTGCGCATTGGTGTGTGAATGTGTGTGAATGGTTACATTAGATGGTCTGTAGATGTCCACTGCCATCAGTGTGAATGTCTGTGTGAACGGGTGAATGTGACAAACACTGTGAAAGCGCCTTGAGTAGTCAGAAGACTCGAAAGGCACTACATAAGTACAAGTCCGTTTACCATTTGCAAATTACCCCAAACCAGTTGATTTCTTTTTTGCCACATTTCAAAAGTTTCAAATGTGCTTGACAATTAAATGTAAACACATAAGTACTATTGTAGTATTGCACTATTGTCTTGATGCTATACTGACCGAAAGTGGGTGGGTTTTGAACCAGTGATTTTAATGTAAAGCTAAAGCTGCAGAAAGGGGGAGAGGGGGGCTATAATTGAACAGATGGGCATGACGGCAATTGGTAACAAATGGAATAAATCAAAATCAGTCATCAATATAAGTGCAGTCAACAACAGCAGCAACAACAGGCACATTAACTGTGTAGAGACTGGAACAATGCAGATTGGATAGACAGAGAAAGGGAGATGGGGGAAGACAGATGAAGCAATGAGCAATCAATCAATTATAGAGGCCTATTCATGCCAAGTCTTGTCTAACCCTTGGATATGAAATGCCTGGTTAACCTTCACTATGGCAGTCCATCTCACATTCATACGGCCCTAATGAGAAAGCGACTGGGTGTGATGAATTGTATAGGTCGACACTGTGTGCACAAACCAGGCTATATGATAGACAAATGACGGATGAGAGGACTGAGGAAGATTAGCAGCACGCAGGGTGGCGTAAGTCAAACCAATGAATGAAAACTTAATGTTTGCATGATAGATGTGTACACAAATAAGCTGTCCACTGTCCTGGTGTGGGGGGTGGCGCCCTCCTGGCTCAGCTGAGCTACCTGCGATCAGTCTGCACACCTGCCTCACATCAGCCAACGATCGTCGTTGGCACTTGGAGGGTTCCAGTGACATCATCGGCCTTGTGAGAGGTTAAATACCTGGATCTCCACACCAGATAGTTGGACCAGGAACAGTCCCAGCCTGGTCCTCGTCCAGTCCCAGCCTGGTCCTGGTCCTGGTCTAGTCCCAGCCCGGTCAGATGCGTACATGAATCGATGAAGCCTCTTGGATGAGAGGTGATCAACCCATACCAATTGCATGCTTAAAATAACATACTGGTTAAAGCCCTGACCATTTTCAAGACAACGGACCCACTTCAAGGTTAGATCCCGCCCACTCCGAGTACGGATACGGTTACGGATAATTCATATGGAAAACGGATACAGATACAGATAATGCTGTACACACTCAATTCAATTCAATTTTATTTACAGTGCCAAATCATAACAAAAGTTATTTCAGGACACTTTACAGAGTAGGTAAAGACCACACTCTATGACTTATTCATGATTTACACAGACCCAACAATTCCCCCGTAGAGTACGGTGGAGACGAAAACCTTCACTATAACAGACAGGAACGACAGACAGACCCAGCTCTGTGGAGGACGCACATCTGTCTGCACCGGAGAGAGGAAGAGAAGGAGAGAGAGAGAGAGAGAGAGAGAGAGAGAGAAAAGACGGACAGATGGACAGAGAGAGACAAAGACAGACACAAAGACAGAGACAGACACACTTACAGTAACTATAATAATATCTATAGTAATGTGAATATGACTCATATGTTATGGCAGTTAAAACAGCAGAATAGTAGAAACAAGCACAGCTAAGGTGATAGATTATAACAGCAGCAGGACCACGGCAGCAGGCACCACCACCATCAGCAGAGACCTGCACACAGGACCACGGCAGCAGGCACCACCACCATCAGCAGAGACCTGCACACAGGACCACGGCAGCAGGCACCACCACCATCAGCAGAGACCTGCACACAGGACCACGGCAGCAGGCACCACCACCATCAGCAGAGAGAGTCGACAAAGCACAAACAACTCCGGGGGAAGATGTTGAATTAGTAGTCATCCCTATAATATTGCACTTCACACATGTGAGTCTTTTGAGCCTGGGAAGTTGCGCTCACAGAACGTCAGTTGCTCTCACAAACTAATTCTAGTTTGCCGCTCCTGTGTCAGTCATCGTCTCAAACCTGCTCCACCTGAAATAGACATTTGTGACTGGCTTGGCAGAGCAAGTGAACCATGAGCTCAGCAGATCCGTCTAGTTTTAACACTGCATCTCATACACTTTGTCAGTCCGTTCTGACTCTTTAGTGCGCCGATCACTGAAGTAAATGGTAAATGGACTTGTACTTATAAAGCGCCTTTCTAGTCATCTGACTACTCAAGGCGCTACACAGTGTTTGTCACATTCACCCATTCACACACACATTCACACTGATGGCAGTGGACATCTATATACCATCTAATCTGATCTAACCACATTTACACACCCATGCGCAGCACAGGGAGCAATTCGGGGTTCAGTGTCTTGCCCAAGGACACTTCGACATGTGGACCGGGGGGAGATGGGGATCGAACCACCAATCTCTCGAACAGAGGACGACCCACTCTTCCACCAGGCCACAGCCGCCCCAATCTGAAGTAACAGATAACGTATTTCAGCGGGAACATGAGCCAACGGCATCTGTGACATTACAACGGCACAGCTGTTCGCCCACAATATAAAACAAATGCAAAATGCACGTCTATACATACATTTTCACACACACACACCCACACAAACGCGCACACACACACACACCCACACCCACACACAAGCTGTTATATTATATCTCATGATGGTGATGATGTCAATCATGCAGACAACTTAATTATCTCTATCAGCAAGCCCTGTAGCTTAAATCACTTTGAAAGACTGGTATGTCATGTTTTTTAAATTGTTTTTATTTTTTATATATATATTAATAATGCAAAAAGTGCAACATGAGCAAAAAAAACCTCTAGTAAGTCCAAGTAGCGTTAGGAAACTAGTGAAGTGTACATTGCACTGTTAAATGCACGATATATCTTTAATGCTAATGCACGGAAACACTATTTGATTATATGTACAATCTGTCTCTCAGCACACACACACACACACGCACACACACAAACACACACACACACGTACGCGCACACAGAAGTGGATTAGAAGTGACTCAGTCGATATAAAGAAGCAGGAGTGTTGCTGGTTTTCTCACACTCAGAATTAAAATGGCTACTATGGGTTGGCTATTGGTAAACATGAATGCACTTGAATGTAATTATGGGACAATTTCATTCGTTGCTAATTAGAATTATACTGCATTAAAATCGCACTTGCATGTACTGAATGGGAATGAGACAGGGGGAACTAAAAGGTGGAGGGTGTGGGTGGAGAACAAGAGCCTAAAAGATGAGATACTGCACCGATGGAGATTTGAATAACAACAGGAGGTCTCTAATTTGTTTCCTTGAGAACATTTTGAAAACCATGTAGATTGTGCTATGATGTTGTATTATTACGGCAGCTCATTGAGAAAGGGACATTTAGAGGGAGGGTTAGAAGAAGAAGAAGAAGAAGAAGAATTACTCTATTAATCCCGTAACGGGAAATTAAATTTTTTCACTCTGTTATTATTCAGGTTACACACACACATACAAACACACACACATGCACAAACAGGACCTATATACATGCAATAATGGAGAGATGTTAGAGCGAGGGGGACCGGCGCCCCGGGAGATGAACTGGCACCTCTCCAGCCACCAGTCCACGCTCCATTCATGGTCCACACAGGGACTCCAACCTGTGACCCTCCGGTTCCCAGCTGAGTCACCTATGGACTGTGCTACTGCCGCCCCACCTTTTTATTTTTTAAATGTTACACACACACAGGCCCGAAATACACACACATGCACAAACAGGACCTTTATACATGTTGGAGCGAGGGGGCTGCCAGTGACCGGCGCCCCGAGCGGTTGGGGGTCCGGTGCCTCGTTCAACAGAACCTCGGCAGTGCCCAGGAGATGATATCGCACCTCCCCAGCCACCAGTCCACGCTCCATACATGGTCCACACAGGGACTCCGAGTCACCTATGGACTGAGCTACTGCCGCCCCTAAGGCTTTGGCCACAATTCATTAGTTTTCTGTTTTACTAACCTGTTATCATGATCTCTGTTTGGGTTAAGATCAGAGATTCACATGACAGGTCATTTAAAGCAGCTAACTAAGCGTCTTAAAGGCGGTTTTGGAAATATCACTGTTCTCCTTCTTTCGCCTGCAGACGAACTACACGCATGCTTTGCACTGACTGCTGCTTACTTATCTGGCATCCCTACTGACTCATTCAGCGGGGACCAAAAAGCCTGGTTAGGCCGGTCTACAGCAGCAGACAGAGGTCAGGTAACTACTGTGAGACATGCTCACCATTCATTTACGATTCGATCAGTTTCCCCCCGTTTCATCTGTTTGTGAACTTTGTTGTAATCAGCAGAGAGTGTGAACAGAGATAGAGTCACGTCCGATATCAAGTCACAGGAGATTTAGGATGTTGTGTTTGTTAAAGGTCCACACTTTCTCCAAGTCTGTCTTTATACCGTGGATGTATTTTAAGACCTGGATAGGGTACCACCACTCAGCCTCTCAAGGTACCCCTGACCGCAGCCTGCAGACTGGGGAGGAGCTCAATGTGAACTCCAACAATGTTTGACTCCACCCACTTTATTTTTCCCAGATCAAGGCCTACTCAAATGCAACACCTGGTGGTGGAAATAGTGCAACACATTCACACGTTTATAATTTATCGAGGACAAAACCATTAACATGGCAGCCTACATACCTTACGATAGTGTTCATGTAAGCAAAGACTGTCACATCGCCTCAGCTAAGTGTTCGTCTTATTTTGTCAGTTTCTGTCCTGTGCCCAGTTTCACCCAGGCGCCCAGTTTCACCCAGGCGTCAATACGCGATACGTTTCCATTAGGGTGACATGTGGTGGCTCAGAGAGTTTCAGGCCACGCCCCCTCCAACGGCCGTTCACTCGCCGTGTTGCCGACACAAAAAAAGGCCTCAGAGGGATTTACGAGACTCCAGAGGTGACGTATCACTCTGAATGGGTTTTGATTAGCCGATGATCAGCTGATCAGTGATACAGCGGTGCGCCGCTCTTCCTCAAAGTGTGAAAAAGAGAATAGTTGCAGTTTGATTTAAGGTGGCCCGTATGATTCACAATGTCAACTCATGTACAAGTAACACCAAAGAAAACACTGCATCTTAAAATTTTGAGGCATTGTAAAGGTGTTTGTTTTACAGACAGTCACATTCACCCCGCTTGCAGTACCGTGTGTGTGTGTGTGTGTGTGTGTGTGTGTGTGTGTGTGTGTGTGTGTGTGTGTGTGTGTGTGTGTGTGAGCCCTGCTCTCTGTCTCTGTCAACTTCAGTACCCAACCAAAGATCTCATCTAATCTCATCTCATCTTCAGCCTCTTATCCGGGGTCAGGTCTCGGGGGCAGCAGCTTTAGCAGGTGACCCCAAACTTCCCTTTCCCGGGCCACATTAACCAGCTCTAACTGGGGGATCCTGAGGCGTTCCCAGGCCAGTGTGGAGATCTAAACTCTCCACCTAGTCCTGGGTCTTCCCCGAGGCCTCCTCCCAGCTGGACGTGCCTGGAACACCTCCCTAGGGAGGCGCCCAGGGTTCATCCTTACCAGATGATCCTGAACCACCTCAACTGGCTCCTTTCAACACAAAGGAGCAGCAGCTCTACTCCGAGTTCCTCACAGATGCTGAACTTCTCCCCCTCTCTCTAAGGGAGACTCCAGACCCCCTCCTGAGGAAACACATTTCGGCCGCTTGTACCCGCGACCTCGTTCTTTCGGTCATGACCCAACCCAAGATGTGTAACACGCAAAACGGCTCGAGAAGCTAGTGCAGATAAGCGAGCCACTCAAACCGTGATCTATATCACTCATTTAACTGCTCATATTGGACAGTAGGCACTGCTTTTTTACATGTTGACCAGCTATCTGGAACAAAACCTGTTCCGGAGCACGTTAGGATGGCCATTATGTCCTAAGCGCCTAACATGAACAAAGAAAATTGGGTTTTCTTTGATGTTTTCATGTCTTCCTCCAAAATAACTGAATGATACAGTTCGGGGAGCACTTGGTCGTAAATGACTATGAGCGACAGATGAAAATGAAAAGGTTTTGAGGGCCACATGGAGGGGAAAGACTCAAATCTCCGCCAGCCCATGCTCCATTTTAGCTTCTCTAATCTTATTACGCTCAGACAGGGAAGGGGATTAAGATTTGATCCTGTTCTGGAGGACGTTAAAATGTGCCATCCACTGTACTCCCTGCAGATAAAGTTCATTCTCTTGCCATCAACTCCTATCAAAATTGCTGAGCTCCACTGCTCTCGAGGGCCTCTTTACACTGAGCCAATGAGCCATATGCAGTATATTACAACACAATCATCACATTTTTAGTGTCTTTATATTAAAGTCCCAGTCGGCAAAATTAGTTTGATCATATTCACTGAAGCCGACACTATGCTCCGACAAAACAACATAAATCATCCGGTTTTAGAAAAACAAAATGTGCGTCTATGTGCACGTAGAGCCTGTTGTTTGTTTCGCAAAAAGCACAGCACAGTTTGTGCACACGCCACAAACCCCCCCCCCCCTACCCGCTCGCGCATGTTACAATATCAGAGGTACACACCTCAAGCTAGGCATACGCTAAATGACGTCAGCAGTTTCTATCTATGAGTAAGTTAGCCAGCCTACCTCCATGTAGCGTGTACTCCACGCCATTTATTTATGAGAGAAGACCCTGGCGCGTTCACAGGAGTCTGGTGCACGTGCACTGATGAGCACTCGAGGAGGGAGCGGAGGAGCTCGGTGGTAGAGGGGGAGGGGCGTGAGAGGTGTAAACATTCAAAATCTTACAGACTTACAGTTACAGACTCAAATGTCATTTTATACTTGACATGTTGCATAATGAAAGTAACTGCTGTCAGCACATTGAGATTATGTTCAATGGATCTGATTGAATAAAAGTTTTTACTATGCTTAAGGTGTTGACGTCTACATGACTTAACTGATATAATTTAATTTGAACGAATGCTCAATACAATATTTAATACATTGCAGGCTCTTCAGTAACTATAATGCTACCTTGGTGTATCTTGTGATGTCTTTGTTGTCTTTGTTCTTTTCCCAGAATAAACTGGGAGGTACATGTATGTAGCATAGACTGTATGATAAATGGACGTAGCATACCCGTCGGGGTCCGTTCTCTCAACTCGATCCAATCGTCCTCGCCTACGGGAGTCGCCATCTTGTCAGACTTTGACTCTGCCTCATTTCCTCTGACCAAAAAAGGGCATGTATGTGATGTTGGGGGGAGGGAGATACGTCTGTCTGGCTGACGTTTACCTCTGAGGAGAAGTCAGGGCCAGAGGCTAGCTGTCATTCAAGAAGCCACTCCCCTAATTATTCTGTGATACGGCTGCCTATGCTGCTCTATTATGCTAAAGGCTAGTGGACACTAGAACTGCAGGTTTTGGCACTTCCTGAATGGTTCAGCCAGGAAGTCGCTGTGGTGGGGGATTTGTGTGTAGCTCCCGCATTCAAGTGGAGTTTCAGTGGTGGCGGCTGTGGCTTATTGGCAGAGTGGCTCGTCAACAGCTCCACATGTGGAACGAAGTGTCCTTGGGCAAGACACTGAACCCCAAATTGCTCCCTGTTCTGCGCATGGGGGGGTGAATGATTAGATTAGATGGTATGTAGATGTCCACAGCCATCAGTGTGAATGTCTGTGTGAACGGGTGAATGTGACAAACACTGTGAAAGCGCCTTGAGTAGTCAGAAGACTAGAAAGGCGCTATAAAGTCCATTTACCGTTTACAAATCCAGTTCAAGCCATGCAGACGTGCCCGTTTGTTCTTCACGTTAAGCAGGTTTCTATATAAAGTAGAAACCCACGAAGACATATCTATTTCAAAAAGTTAACATATTCTGAGAGCTGCCTTGGATTTAAACACTACACCTCGAGTAGCGTCGCTGCGATTTCAACCCTGATGATTTATTATCATGTAAATGAATGTACCTCCTGTAAAAGCCTCATTATGTTTCCACTGTCTTGCTTGATTGCAGTGACTCATCTGGTACATTCGAAATTACCCCTCATGATTGTTTATTCACATTTGTGTGTCCATTGTCTTTTCCATGCCTATAATTAAATGCAATGGTACATCTTTGCTCACACAACCCCTCCATACTAAATATAAGGAGAATCTACACGCACAAAAGCAAACGCATACGCTGTATTTACTGTATGTGCCTTTATAAATACAGCTGTTTTAAATCTAAAACAGATTCTCCAGGATGTATTAGCTGCTCAAGTTACTTAGGCAGGAATGCATTTGGTCAAGTCGGTCACGTAGAGCCAGTATCTCACTGCAGGTCAACATCACATCAGGCTCTCCCGGCTGATTAGCTGAAGTCACAGTTGTAAAGTACAAAACATAATAATCATAAGTGAGGCAGTAGTAAATATTTCACCATGACAACTGTGGTGCCCTTCTGCTCCAGTCAAGAACAAATATATCACCGTAAGCGTGTGTGCGCCCTGTTAAGGGGAGACACTTTTGGTCAATTTTGAGTTTTTAAAGTGTTTTTCTTGCTTATGTCTTCTATCAGACTAGTGGGAAAAACAACATCCAATATACACAATTAGCTGTCTATGTTACCACACTGTCCATGCCCCTGTAGATCTCTCCTAGCAAAGGTTAGCATTAGGTAACGCCTCATTTAACCCTCCTGTTCCCCGCAATTTTACAAACACCATTTATTCTTGGGGTCAATTTAACCCTCCTGTTCTCCTAAGGGTCAATTTGACCCCATTTAATGTTTAAAATCTCTAAATAATGACGTCTTTTTTTGTTTTTTTGCTTTATATTTATGACTTTTCCTCATAACAACTCATAAAAAACCTAAAATCGTCATGATTATATATATTTTTTATTGTTCTTATCGTACATGTACTTGTGGCATCGGTGCTCCTTTGGGTCAGTTTGATAATCTGGATGATTTAATCATTATTATTATTGTTTATTTTACAATTCAAATCTTATATGAGGTCAAATTCACGCTGCTGTCCTTGATAACGGACGTTACTTTCACTCCAGATGTTACAAATAACACAAAATAGCACTTAAAATAACAGACTTACTTTAAAACACACACACAGAAATCCCTCCATGCAGTTTAACATCAGGGATATTTTTCATTCTGTTAAATAAAAACATAAAGTACCCGACTTTACTTGAGTCACACATTGATTATGATCATTTTCTAGATGCTTAAATTGCTGCGGTCAAATTGACCCCCCTGCCTGTTGTACTTTCTCCTGTCGGCTCCAACAACGCGTTTTCCCTGGACACTTTGTGTAATTCCCCAAAGCAGGTTTATTCTACTGTGCCATCTTTGAACTGTCCCTATATAAGGTGTTAAAAAAGTCATTACCGACTGTCTGCCTGCCTACGTGTGCTGCATTTGGGGCCTCTCCCGACCCGTTACGAAATGATGTTGTGCGCGGAGCTGTTGTAATTATTGATTGATGACGGTGTAAGGAAGCGCCGCGCTTAGTCGGTGTATCATGCTGGCTGCATGCCTTCTGCCTTGTGGCGTGAGGTGATTATTTTCCCCGGGCAGCTGCAGAGCCGAGGCTGCATTAAATGCTATGTGTGACCCGGTATATGAACTATATTATGTGGATTGCCAGAGGGCAAAAAGATGAAGTCTGCTTGATTATGTTGTAAACGCTTTTGTAATGTGAAGGTGCAGGGATGCAGTGAGGCTTGCCTTGGTTGCACACGCAAAGCTTCGAGACCAAATGTTTCTATTGTATGTTCATTGGTTGCATTATTGAATTCTGTTCTGATGTTTTAAGGGAGCGTTGGAGTAAAGTGTCTCTGAACCGGTGTCACACCGGATGCATTTTAAAGAGATAAATATACAAACTGCCTGTTGAATCAGTTGTGGGCGTTCACGTTTGTTTCAGCGAGGCTAACCCGCACTTCATTCTTTAATCAAATTACACATTCAACATTCAAATGAAGTGTAAATACAACCTTCGAAGTGTAAATACAACCTTCCTACAACCCACCCAAGCTCATTTTTATCAACATAATCCATCCTAAAGCTGCCCATTTGTGCAGAAATATGTTTGGCGACATTTCTTGGCAGGTAAAGTTTTCCTGCTCAAATCGACATATTTCAGCATGTGCTGTCGACCGATCTGGGACCAGTCCATGGAAAATCCAAGTGTATGTGAACTGTCATTGTGCGGAGAAAAGTTGGCCGTTCAGCACACACACAAGACTGTAGGCAGGATAAGGCAGTGGACAAGACACAGAATGGCGTTGCTGGGTGCATTGTGAGCAGCTTCAGCAACAGACTCGTGAAATGAACAAACACTTGAGTCACATTAATTAATGCATGTTAGTAATTCAGCTTCTTCCCCAGAGTTGTTTGTGCTTTGTCGTCTCGCAGGTCTCTGCTGATGGTGGTGGTGCCTGCTGCCGTGGTCCTGCATGACGCTTCCTGCTGCTGTTATAATCTATAACCTTAGCTGTGCTTGTTTCTACTATTCTGCTGTATTAACTGGCATAACATATAAGTCATATTAACATTACTATAGATATTATTATAGTTACTGGAAGTGTGTCTGTCTCTGTCCATCTGTCCGTCTTTTCTCTCTCTCTCTCTCCTTTTCTTCCTCTCTCCGGTGCAGACAGATGTCCGTCCTCCACAGAGCTGGGTCTGTCTGTCGTTCCTGTCTGTTATAGTGAAGGTTTTCAACGCCACCGTACTCTACGGGGGAATTGTTGGGTCTCTGTAAATCATAAATAAGTCATAGAGTGTGGTCTTTACCTACTCTGTAAAGTGTCCTGAGATAACTTTGGTTATGATTTGGCACTTTAAATAAAATTGAATTGAATTCATTTGTTGTCTCAAGCAGTCTTCATTTAGGGCCTTAAGCATCACTGAAATGCAAGCAATCACGGTATATCACACCCTCTCGTGTAACATTGCTTTGTTATTTATGGATTTAGCAGTCTGTTTGAGTGATTTGACTCAATTCACTGGACTCAACCGGTGGAACCAAGGCTCCAAAGCTGCCGAGCCAAAGAAGAAGAAGGATGGTGCAGGAGAAGTAGAAGAATGCAGTCAATCCTCATGTCTCCACTCTCCTCAAGTGATTCATGGACTCTGAATGGCTTGGAGCGTAAATGATATGCAAAAGACGAAGGCCTTTCTCTTTTCCACCATGTGTGTGAAAATGAAACACACTGAAAACTCTGGTCAAACCCTTACTCTGGTTTTATTTAACAGGTGAAGAGAATCTAATGAAATATGGATGAATTAAGCTGGGATTTCCCAGTTATCCTGGCTTACTTGCGTGAGCTTGGTTGAACAGAAGCGGTGGCACGTACATTACCATGATTTATTCAGTGCGTTTAGCCGGCTCCAGGCCAGGCTAACAGCCGGGCTGGACTCGTCCTGTTGCTTTATCGGTTCAGTCAGGTGTCACTCCGATCAGAAATGAAACGTGTTTCACAATTATTCCATGACCTTTTAGCCTCCTTCAGTTTTATCAGCCTGCATGAAAATACCACGGACACACCGTCAGTTAAATGAACTGAAAACTGATCGCGATTCTGGTAATCTTCAATTGTCCATTGTATGCTATATATATATATATATATACAGTACAGACCAAAAGTTTGGACACACCTTCTCATTCAGTGAGTTTCCTTTCTTCTCATGACTATTGACGTTGTAGATTCACACTGAAGGCATCAAAACTATGAATTAACACATGTGGAAAAATGTACTTAACAAAAAAGTGTAAAACAACTGAAAATATTCTAGTTTCTTCAAAGTAGCCACCTGCCACGGCAGTAGCTCAGTCCATAGGTGACTTGGCTGGGAACCGTAGGGTCACTGGTTCAAGTCCCTGTGTGGACCCTGTATGGAGCGTTCATCTCCTGGGCACTGCTGTTGAGCAAAGCACCGAACCCCAAACTGCTTGGGGCGCCGGTCACTGGCAGCCCCCTCGCTCTAACATCTCTCCTTAATTGCATGTATAGGTCATGTGTGTATTTCAAGCCTGTGTGTAACATGATTAATAATAAGAGTGAAAAAATTTGTCACCTGAAATGGTTTTGTGCCCTGTCAGCTTCAATAAGTGGGATTTCTTGCCTTTTAAATGGGGTCAGGACCATCAGTTGTGTTGTGCATCAGTCAGGTGGACACACAGCTGATAGTCCCACTGAACAGACTGTTAGAATTTGTGTTATGGCAGAAAAATGCAGCTAAGTAAAGAAAAACGAGCGGCCTTTATCACTTTAAGAAATGAAGGCCAGTCAGTCCGAAACATTGGGAAAACTTTGGAAGCGTCCCCGAGTGCATCTACGATTTTCATAGTCATGAAAATAAAGAAAAATCTTTGAATGAGAAGGTGTGTCCAAACTTTTGGTCTGTACTGTATAGATTAACCTATTGTGAAACATTTGCCTATACCTAACCCGCTGTGAAGAGGCCTGTAGATCATTGGGTAGGAAGCCTTTACAATTAGGTACTTGGAGATGCTTTCTTTATTTTAAAAAGAAGTTTTATTTATATCTTTCTTTAAGATTGAGGGTGTCCTCCCACTGTCCGTCCGTCCCGTGCCCCGTGCTTTAGGGTCCTTGTCCCCCCCTCCAGGCCCGTTTGTACTCACACTACCTGGGCCTCGGCAAATGCTTCTTGCTGCCTATACGTCATCACGCCGTAACAAAAGAGACTTCTGTGTTATGTTTAATATGCTGTTCATTATCCGGTTACTAACAGCGATGTATTATTGCAGGATATCTTGTTGTTGTCTTTTTAATTTCTTATTTATGAATAGTATTAAAAGCTGAGACAGCCCGGGCAGATGCACAATGTATATGACGATAAACTAAACCTGAAATATCGAGCAGATGCATTTATCAGCTCAAGGGCAACTTGAAACGTTGACTTCACGTTGCTTTGAAGTTGTTATGGCCTCAGGGCAGGCTGTGGATCTGTAATGTGACAAAACAGTTGATTCCATAAAGATAATGCTATCAGATAATCAACGGACTAACGCTACTGCACCTAATGAATCGCCATTAAACCGCCTACCCAGCTGAATAGCGTCTTAATGAGCCAGGCTTCAATGACAGGCCTATAAAAGGGCAGCTGGGTATCAGCGTGTGGAGCGAAATGGGAGATGTGAAGCTTGCTGTCGGGTCATTATATGAAAACTGATTTTTCCATTGTTAATGTTGTTGTTTCTAAAAATCTTTTAACCCCTTTTTGGAAAAAGTAGATCCTTACTCCTAAGACACTAAGGGCGCACTCACACTGTCCGTCCGTAACGTGCCCCGTGCTTTAGGGCGCAGCAGCTCCAGCAGGGACCCCAAACTTCCCTTTCCCGGGCCACATCAACCAGCTCTAACTGGGGGATCCCGAGGTGTTCCCAGGCCAGTGTGGAGATTAAGCCTAGTACCTTTAAGCAGTGTGAGTGCACCCGTTCTTCGCATAACAGCCGCCCACGGCCCGCTTGAAAGAGGTGGGCTTTAGCGGAGCCGTTTGCACACGTACGAGCACGAGCGTGCGCACGTGTACGAGCACGAGCCCTACGGCGGTAGCGTTATATGCGCCTGTTCGGACATAGTAAATAGAAGGACGGACCATGCGCGGACATTTAACAACAATACAATGGCGGTGAAAGGTTCACGTTGGTGTGATGCGGAGGTGGAGTGTTTACTGCAGATTTGGTCGGATGAAAATATTCAAAAACAGTCGACAAGACGCACAAAAACTCAGAGGTCTACGGAAAGATTTGGAAACAAAGCCACACACACGCGATCAAGGCGTGTTACGTGTTACGGCGTGATGGCTTATGGCCAGCGAGAAGTATTGGCCGAGGCCCAGGCAGTGTGAGTACAAACGGGGCTGGGGTGCAGGGGAAGAGGGAGGGGGGACAAGTACCCTAAAGCCCAGGTCGCGGTGCGGAAGGACAGTGTGAGTGCGTCCATAATCTCTCCACGTGGTCCTAGGTCTTCCCCGAGGCCTCCTCCCAGCTGGACGTGCCTGGAACTTCTCCCTAGGGAGGCGCCCAGGGTTCATCCTTACCAGATGATCCTGAACCACCTCAACTGGCTCCTTTCAACGCAAAGGAGCAGAGGCTCTACTCCGAGTTCCTCACGGATGCTGAACTTCTCCCCCTCTCTCTAAGGGAGACTCCAGCCCCCCTCCTGAGGAAACACATTTCGGCCGCTGAAGACTGTCCGTAGCTGAATAGTGTCGACCTACGCTGCTGTACTTTAACATTGGTCTGAGTGGTGGTACTTGAGAGAGCCGGATATTTACTGAGGTGGTACGTCACGTTCAAAGTTTTAAAACCAGTGAAGTAATTAATTCTAAGTGTCACATGGACCATTTTGGGTGGCATTGTCTCTCCAGGTGGGTTTTGGTGGATCTCAGTCAAATTGTGTCATGCCCACTCCACCTCTTGTTGAAAAACCATGTTTTATAGACAGTGTAAAAAATAGCAGCTGCCTGAAACAATGCAGCAGGGAGAGGAGAGCAGGCAGAGCATTGCAAGTGAGCTGAGGGATAAATGGACTCATGAGGGGGGGGAGACTAAATACACTGAAACTGAGGTTTGTGGTGTTAAAGTGCACGTCAGAGAAGATAATTGAACCAGTATTAAATGCTGGGAGATGAAAACACCTCAATTTCTGACGTTTGCTTAATGGAGTATAGTGACAGCAGCAAAGTGGCAACGGCATCGGTGCTCCGGATTTCTCCAACGCCGACACTTTCTGTCATCTGGATGAGAAGTGAATGTGAGGGGGAAACAATCTAAAAGTTCTGGGATTTAAAGCAACCTTCAAGCCAAGTGGCAGACGCTGACACTCTCTGTCATCTGGATGAGACGTGAATGTGAATCAAGAGGCGTAAGGGAAAAAAACTCTAAAGTTCTGGGGTTTAAAGCAACCTTCAAGCCAAGTGGCAGACGCTGACACTGGATGGAGGGGACAGCGCTTGATATCATCAACACATAGATCATCGCTACAGCCCCGAGCTGCACGGCTGACAGATGCAAAGAAGAATTAATGCTCCTTACTCTGATCTCCTGGCCTTTAGCTGGCTAATATATACTGGGGAGAGAGGAATAGAGTTGTGCTTTTTCAGGCTATCTACAGGGTATCTTAGGGCGCACTCACACTGTCCTTCTGCACCGTGCCCAAACAGGTTTTACGGGTAAAGCCTAGTTCGTTTGACCAGTTTGAGTGCAACTGCACTGCGCCTAGCTGCGGCAAGCTTGCCGTCCACGGCCCGTTTGAGAGAGGTGGGCTTTTGTAAGCGTGTTTGCACATGAATGCATCCTTACTAGATGATCCTGAACCACCTCAACTGGCTCCTTTCAACGCAAAGGAGCAGCGGCTTTACTCCGAGTTCCTCACGGATGCTGAACTTCTCCCCCTCACCTAAGGGAGACTCCAGTCCCCCTTAGGTGAGGGTAGGAACCAAGATGGACCGGTAGATCGAGAGCTTTGCCTTCCGGCTCAGCTCTCTTTTCGTCTTACATTAGTATTATTATTATTATGGCTTTGATTTATACAGCGTCTTTCTCAGTGCTTAAGGCGCTTTACAGAGTCCAGGTTCCATTCATTCACACAGACCTACATGGTGGTGATAAACTACGAAGTAGTCACAGCTGCCCTGGGGCAGACTGACGGAAGCGTGGCTGCAAATCAGCGCCTACGGCCCCTCCAACCACGTCCTCAAACATACAACAGTCATACACATTCATACGAGCCACGGTGGGTGAAGTGTCTTGCCCAAGGACACAACGACCATGACACAAGTAAGGCAGGGCGGGGATCAAACCGCTAACACCCGGGCGTGGCTAACACTGATTAGCACGGGGCAGTACGGTGAAGGCATTAAAACGCCTTTTTTAACCACTAATACTGCTGAAAATGACACTAAACCTCTGCAGTAACAGAGGTTTGCTTGTGTTTTGTAGGTACAGGGATGTTCTTTAAGACGTTTCCTCTTCTCTCCTTTATAAGATCCCGTAGTCAATATTTGCTTAACTACATTACAAACTACAAAAACAATACCTGAACACTGTAAGCTTCATCAAGCTGGTATTTATTGCAGGGCTACTGTATAGTTTGGCATTAGACTGTTTATTTGTTCCTGATGCATCCTTTTCATCTGTGCTGGACATATTATAATTTTACACATCCTTTGCTTTGTTATCTAAAACTAAGGACAGTCGGCTCACTTTGCCATTTGGAGGGTTTCTGCGGGGAGTCCGTAGACTCCCTATGGAGCTCAGTACCGTGTCCCATGGAAATTGCTGCTCTAGTTCAGGAGTTTGCAGGTTATAAAACAGGATGAAATAAGGGGAAATTAGTGATGACTCAAACTCTCTTTGAGCAATCCTGATTAAACTCGATGTAGACATTATTACCTAAGAGATGAACATGCCAAATTTAATAAAAATCTGATGGGGGGGCAAAATGGCAGGACATCGAGTGAGCAATTATTGAGACGCTCCATCCATTGTAATGATGAGAAAATGTATTGAATGTCACTCCTTTGGACAGAATTAAACCAGCTGCGGTGACTTTGCTGTTCTCTGTGAACTAAGAAAGAAATAATTACTTTTATTTATCCTGCACGGAAATTCAATTTTCACTCATGTTACAAACACACAGGCAAACAGGACCTATTTACATGCAATTAATGGAGGGATGGGGCAGCGAGAGTGAGGGGGGAGGCAATGGCTCAGCGCCGAGTCACCTATGGACTGAGCTACTGCCGCCCAACTAACTTTGAATGAGCAGAAATTCAAATATATGAAGTCATGAAACAACCTTTTTAATATTTCTTTCTTTCACATGACAGCTTCAAACGCATTTTGCCTGCTCTCCAACGTAACCTACTTAATGCAATCATTTTTTAGAAGACCAGGCATCTGGATCTCCGTCCTAACAGAGAGAAGATAGTCCTCCAACAGAAAACCAGGCAGGCAGATCTTTGTTTGAGTAAGGGCGTACTCACACTGTCCTTTTGGCCGGGGCCAAAACCGTTTTTTCAGCTAAAGCTTAGTACCTTTAAGCAGTGTGAGTGCACGCGTTCCGCGCATAACTGCGGCCAGCGGGCCGTCCACGGGCCGCTTGAAAGAGGTGGGCTTTAGCGGAGCCGCTTGCACATCTACGAGCACGAGCGTGCGCACGTGTACGAGCACGAGCCCTACGGCAGTAGCGTTATTTCCGCCTGTTCGGACATAGAAAAAAGAAGGAGGGACCATGCGCGGACATTTAACAACAACAACAATGGCGGTGAAAGGTTCACGTTGGTGTGATGCGGAGGTGGAGTGTTTACTGCAGATTTGGTCGGATGAAAATATTCAAAAACAGTCGACAAGACGCACAAAAACTCTGAGGTCTGTGGAAAGATCTGGAAACAAAGCCACACACACGCGATCAATGCGTGTGACGTGTTACGGCGTGATGGCGTATGGACAGCAAGAAGCATTGGCCGGCCCTGGCAGTGTGAGTACAAACGGGGCTGGGGCGCAGGGGGGAGAGGGAGGGGGGACAAGTACCCTAAAGCCCGGGTCGCGGTACGGAGGGACAGTGTGAGTACGCCCTGTGATCCAGTGACCAGATCTCCATCAGACAGGTGGCTGTCTTAATGCAATAACCCATTTGAAATGCTACTAAATTGACCATTTACAGAACCATTTAGAGAACAAACCATTAATTCTGCAAAAATGAATCCATGTTTTTTGATCATTCACAGCCTCGCTGCAGACTCCACCAACAAACCTCACAGTTATGTCCCACAGACAACTGCATTCTCCAAACTCTCCCACATTAACTGTTCCTTGGTCCAGGACTAAATCCTACTGTGGTGTTACATTTAGATTACATGCTCCTTGACTCCCTGTGGAGTTGAGAATGGGTTGACTCGACATCCAGCCACCCCCTGCTATCTATTTTGCAAGGGCACCACCACTTCTTCACCACTGAACAATTGCTGCTACTGTCACTTCCTGTTTTATAAAACTGTATTATTATTCAGGGCTTAGCTGAACTTGGGCCCACTTGTTTGCCTTGTTTATCTTTGATCTACCAGTCTTTTAATATTTATGTGCATGCATTGGTTTTATATATATATTCTGCTGTCATATTTTTAATTGTGGTTATTATTTATTGTGTGTTATCACCTGTACCAGGACCTGAGTTCTTAATTTCGCAAGCTACAATCTGGTCCACTAGGAAATGGGTTTGCTGTTCCACCAATGTGATTGATTACCAGAGGTGGTGTGCCGGCCCTTAGGTTACAGGAACTGCTGAACTCTTCACCAAGCATATTATTCTAGTCCAGTCTTAAACCATCCGTATCCAATTCATTGTCCTTTCATTGAGCTCTCATGCATTAAGCTGTTGCGTAACCACAGGTGGATGCATAACCTGTCAAGTGAACTTTTCACAATGCATCTCCATTTCCTATTTCTTTCAACGCTTTGAATGTTTTCTTTTCATTTCTGGTGAAGCACATTGTATTGCATCTTTTTGTATGCAATGTAAATACATGCTCGACACAAAAGCGTATAGAATAGAGCCTATAAAATTTATTTATTTTTACCTCTAGCAGGTCTATGCTCAGGCACTGGTCAAATGACCATTTGCTCATCCTCTCCCCAGAACAGTGATTGTGTAATCATAGCTTAGCAACCGTAACCAGGCACCGCAGGTGTGACAGGTATAAGCTTTCTCCCATGGATGTATTAAGGAGATCCATGATTTCTCCACATGTTGATGTGGGCAACATGGAGCAGTAACTACTTAAGTTACATAAAACAAGGATTTTATCAGTGTTTTGCTGCTTTCCTTTGTTGGGTGTGGTCAAAAATGTGCACTTGTGACGACACCCAACAGTGAGGTAGTGTCCTTGAGTACACCTTTACATCAATACAGCCAGTTTAGTTAGTTAAGTTAGCCAAGCGACCGAACCAATCAGCGTTGGTGGTGGCTCAAATTGTGGCGCAACGAGAAGCGACTGTTCAGTGTAAACAACATGGCGGCTTTCGCGGATAAGATGAGCGCAGCTATGGCGCAAGCCGCTCACTAACGTTTTTTCTCTTGGATCCTTCTGTTGAATATGGACCGGGCTCCTGAAATTGGGCCTTTTATCCGTAACTTCGCGTTAAACACAAACGGCAAATATCCTTTACCAACATGTTGTTTACTTTCGGAGCTTTGCCTCGAAGCAGTTAGCACGTCATACGCTCTGTTGATCTGATTGGTTGATTTGGCCCGTATGTTGGTGATAGACAGATGGTTTATCCAATCAGCAACCAGGATTTTCCCACAGGATCTCCAAACGAGGGTTCCCAGATGGATATGCAGAGACAATGAGAGTCAATCCATCCGACGGAGTCAGGTTACGGCTAAGAGTTACAGTAGTAACCTCTTCTAACGCCAAGAGTTAGCGTATCATTTAACTAAACTACATTAAGTAACAGGTGGCATTGAGAAAACACTGTTCAGGGTGGGGGTAATTGTGATGCACCAGGAGTCCTCGACTGCTGTTGAGCTCTTATCACATTACGCGGTTCTCAGGATGGGTGCTAATAAACCTGAGATTGCAGATTACCCTGGCACGATCAAATTAGCTGTGATACACTTCAAACACACGTTTTGTTGATGGCAACATTACCCAAATGTGTCAATAAGTGGAATGAGACAAAAACAGACAGGAAGACAGGTCCTTCTCCCCGGAGGGTTCAGGCACGCAGCCCCCCGCTGCAGATTCAGACCAATCAAAAGAAATTCTGTCTTCTCTTGCAGTTCACAGGAATACAGAATCAGAATTGGATCAATTGTAAGGTTAAACCTCAGTCTTTCACCAAGACATCATGCACATAGCCATCAGGTGCATATTAAAGCCCCCTTTAACAAGATTCTTGTTTCAAAACAATTCAGCTGGAAACATGAAAAGTCAGACAGAGACAGTGTTTTCCACCCGCTCATGGAGCTAATGTGCACTTATTTAGCCATCTAGATGTAAAGCTGAACCATTCTGATACTTTTTCAAACGCTGTGTCCTTGAGTCTTCACAGAAATTGGCCTCTCATTCAAGAAAGTATCAAAAGTTTTGATGGATCAGACACGCATGTAAATGCATGTGGGCCGTGCAAGAATGAAAAGCTTGACTTGAGGTATAGCAACAGTTACTAAGGCTTAGGGTAAGTTCACACGATCGAAAAACAACATTTTTTTTTCGCTGTCATTCTTTAAAAGTTTTCTGTCCACACGGCCTCGACTGGATAAATATCTGCATTCACATGAAACCAGGTGCAGCGACTCCAAACGCTGTAGTACCCATGCCAGGCCTGGAGGTGGCGCTGTAACTGCCACAGAAACACACCAACAACGTAGAAGAAGAGACGGGGAGACGCTGTGGAGAATCCAAACACCGGAGAGTTTCTCTCCAAATCCTCCTCCATCCTAGAGACAAACGTGTCCCTGTTTCTGGTGTTAGTGGAGACTTTGGTGCTGTTCTGGACTCTGATGCACCGATCACTCTGCAGTTAGTGTCCTCACTGAGCAGAGGGTGCTGCTGGGAGCCCCTTCACTCTGCAGTTAGTGTCCTCACTGAGCAGAGGTTGCTGCTGGGAGCCCCTTCACTCTGCAATTAGTGTCCTCACTGAGCAGAGGGTGCTGCTGGGAGCCCCTTCACTCTGCAGTTAGTGTCCTCACTGAGCAGAGAGTGCTCTGTACTGCTCTCTCCACGCAGCAGTACTGTTATTTGACAGCGAAGGGGTTAGAGGTCGGAGATTAGGCGTTGACGGCAATCGTTTAAAAAAGTATTCGCTGTCAAGACGACAACACCATGGAGGGCGTTTTCAAATCTTCCCACTCTGGGACCCGGTTTTTAAAAAAATACCGTTTTCAGGCTCTGATAACACCGGCTGCTCTGGATGGTCGGCCAAAACGATACTATAGTTGTGTGGTTACAGGAAAATGCGTCTTCGTGTGGACAGACCCTTACAGCGTGCTCACACTGTCCTTTTGGCCGCGGCCAAAACCGTTTTTTCAGCTAAAGTCTAGTACCTTTAAGTAGTGTGAGCGCACCCGCTCCGCGCTCAACTGGGGCCAGCTGGCCCTCCACGGCCCGCTTGAAAGAGGTGAGCTTTAGCGGAGCCGTTTGCACATGTACGAGCACGAGCGTGCGCACGTGTACGCGCACGAGCACGAGCCCTACGGCAGTAGCGTTATGTCCGCCTGTTCGGACATGTAAATAGAAGGACGGACCATGCGCGGACATTTAACAACAACAACAATGGCGGTGAAAGGTTCATGTTGGTGTGATGCGGAGGTGGAGTGTTTACTGCAGATTTGGTCGGATGAAAATATTCAAAAACAGTCGACAAGACGCACAAAAACTCCGAGGTCTATGGAAAGATTTGTAAACAAAGCCACACACACGCGATCAATGCGTGTGACGTGTTACAGCTTGAAGGCGTATGGACAGCAAGAAGCATTGGCCGAGGCCCTGGTAGTGTGAGTACAAACGGGGCTGGGGCGCGGGGGGGAGAGGGAGGGGGGGACAAGTACCCTAAAGTCCGGGTCTCGGTCCGGGAGGATAGTGTGAGCGCGCCCTTAGTTAACAATCAATCGGTCAGTCTTGAGACCACTTGCCCTTTCTGCCTGTGATTACGTCTGTCACAGTGGGAAACATCTCACATCACAGACAAAGAGGCTTCCCGATTTAAAGCCTCTAAGGTCGCATTCACACTGTCCATCCGTACCGTGCCCAAACAGGTTTTACGGGTAAAGTCTAGTTCCTTTGACCAGTGTGAGTGCAACCGCACCGCGCCTAGCTGCAGCCCGCTTGCCGGCCATGGCCTGTTTGGGAGAGGTGGGCTTTAGTAAAGCACGTTTGCACATGTACGAGCACGAGCGTGCGCATGTGTACGAGCACGAGGCCTATGGCGGTTCTGACGTCATTTCCTGTGCGCCTGTTGGGACATAGAAAAAAGAAGGAGGGACCATGCGCGGACATTTAAAACAATGGCGGTGAAAGGTTCACGTTGGTGTGATGCGGAGGTGGAGTGTTTACTACAGATTTGGTCGATGAAAAGATTCAAAAACAGTCGACAAGACGCACAAAAACTCAGAGGTCTACGGAAAGATTTGGAAACAAAGCCACGCATCTTGATGACGTCATCAATGCGTGTGACGTGTTACGGCGTGATGACGTATAGGCAGCAAGAAGCATTCGCCGAGGCCCAGGTAGTGTGAGTACAAACGGGCCTGAAATGAATATAACTAACAAAACTCATGTCAGTTAATATACTAGAATGATTTGAATATAAAAAATAATAGCAGTTAAGGTTATAGAAGTAATAAAATAATAATGATGGCAGGGGATATGAGAGAATGATATGAATAGTAGCCATGATAGCTGTAACATCACTAGAAATACGACTAATCACAGTATAGCATTGAATATTATAAATAAGAGTAATGATAATATAAATATGAATGATAATAATAATGTTTTTCAAGGGTATCATTGATGCATCCGGGGCTTTAGCGCCACCAAAGGAGATTGTTACTGTTTTAAAGTAATACAAAGAGTGTTTTTCTCCCCGTAACAGAATGTTAACTTGTGCACCAAGTGCTGGAGAATGGTCCGTGACAAGGAGGGGAGCAACATATAAAACAATATTAGATGTTTTTATTTTAGCTTCGCTGTAAAGGTTACAGAGGTGGCAAGTGAACGGGCGAGAAAGTCATGTTCTCAGTCTGTCCAGGTGACAGAAACACTTAACAACACACGGGCTGTGTTGTCGAATGTGTGTGCGCACCAACACGCGCACACTACATCACATTCACAACAATATCACAGTCTTTAGAAAGACTTTACCATGTCATATGACTTTTCCTGACTTTAAACTCTCAGGTAAGGCTCTAAATATCTGCAGTGAAGGGAAATATCTCGGTCATGTGATCACAGACAAACTGACAGATGACCAGGACATTTTCCGTCAGTGTCGTATGTTGAATGTGCGAGCAAATGTACGTCAATTGGGTTGGTGCACTGTTGGTGTGAAGCTGACTCTCTTCAAAGCGTGCTGTTCACCTGTGTACACTGCACATCTGTGGGTGAAATATAAAAAAGCCAGCCTTCAGAGACTGCAGGTGGCGTACAACGACTCTCTAAGGATACTTTTAAAAAGGCCCAGATGGACCAGTGCGAGTGAGCTGAGGAGTGAACGTACTGCACGCGGTTCTGAGTAATGTAACGCACAGGTTCATTCATTCATTCATTCATCTTCAACCGCTTTTCCCTGTCAGGGTCACGGGGGACTGGAGCCGATCTCAGCAACATCGGTCCTGAGGCGGGGTCCACCCTGGACAGGACGCCAGTCTATCACAGGACACATAGAGACGAACAGAGACAGACAACCATTCACACCTACGGGTGATTTAGAGTCATCAATGAACCCAACACCTGCACGTCTTTGGACTGTGGGAGGAAACCGGAGAACCCGGAGAAAACCCACGCAGACACGGGGAGAACATGCAAACTCCACGCACGGGTTCATCTGCCGGTTAAATGACTCTGAGAATCTAAATGTTGTGGCGATGGTGAACGTTATGTACAGTGACACGTGCTGCACGTCTCAGTTTTGGGGGCACTGGTATAAGTGTCTTTTGAAAATCAGGGCGCACTCACACTGTCCTTCCGCACCGGGCCAAAACAGGTTTTTCGGGTCAAGCCTAATGCGTTTGACCAGTGTGAGTGCAACCGCTCCACGCATAACTGCGGCCAGCTGGCCGTCCACGGCGAGGTGGGCTTTTGTAGAGCGCGTTCGCACGTGTACGAGCACGACGCCTATGACGGTTCTGACGTCATTTATATGCGCCTGTTGGGACATAGCAAAAAGAAGGAGGGACCATGCGCGGACATTTCAAACAATGGCGGTGAAAGGTTCACGTTGGTGTGATGCGGAGGTGGAGTGTTTACTGCAGATTTGGTCGATGAAAAGATTCAAAAACAGTCGACAAGACGCACAAAAACTCCGAGGTCTACGGAAAGATTTGGAAACAAAGCCACGCATCGCCATGACGTCATCAATGCGTGTGACGTGTTACGGCGTGATGACGTATAGGCAGCAAGAAGCATTCTCCGAGGCCCAGGTAGTGTGAGTGCAAACGGGCCTGGAGGGGGGGACAAGGACCCTAAAGCACGGGGCACGGTGCGGACGGACAGTGTGAGTGCGCCCTTAGTCATTAGATTATTATGGGTTTTTTTTGTTTTTATTATTATTATTTTATTGTGTGAATCATTTTGTAATGTGTGTCTTGCTTTGACTTTTTGATTGGACCTTGAGTCTGAAATAAAGCTTATATATCTATCTATACATCATGTACCACTGCAGTACGCTCAGCAGTGCTTGAACACGGCTTTCATATCTTTCATAGTTGGCACAAATGGCAATGGGAGCAGAGACGGGTCGACGCGCACGCCAGAAAACCTGAGACGAATGAACTTCTAAGCAGAGAAAAGAGCTGGACGGAGTCGAGCGCTGAGAGAAAAGACAGGGGGTGATTATCACTTTGCTGGGATTACAAACATAATCTGTTCTCCTGAGTGACCCCTCCGTGCACACACACAGAATATACACGGGTAGATTTATAGAAGCACCTGTTCACCATTAAGCTCTACTTTTCACTTCTCGATTGTTCCCAATTGTTAGGTGCGTTCAGGGACACGGGGAACTCAAAGCGTTTTGGGTGTTGCCATGGAAACTGATAAAGTCCTCAGCCCTTTGGATCAAAATGAATATGGTTCTCCGAGACAAGACATTGAAGACGGAGTCAGACGGAGGGCCGCACATCGATCACAATCATTTTGAAGGTTAGCACGGTTACAGCATCACATCGCCTGGTATTTTTCATCTTTAGAGTTTCTATTGCATTTCCATTATCCGTGTTCCTGTTGTATGACGGGAATTTGTATCGCTGCTCTTGTTTTGTTTTTTCTTTCTTCTTCTCGTTCATCACAATCAGTCTCACAGAAAGCCTGCCCAGGTTATGCTGAAGTTATCTCGGAGGCAGCAGTAAGAACGTGTTTTCTTCCTCCTCCTGTTTCGTGATTATGAAACTGGAAAACACGTCACGACCTTCATGTACCTTGTACGTTTATACTTTTCCATTGGAAGGTCAGACATGTATTTATAATCTTTGGATGACAGTATCTCTCTGGAGGTTGCTGGTGTGTCTACAGCTTCTCAGCTTCATCCCCGTTTGTACTCACACTACCTGGGCCTCGCGAATGCTTCTTGCTGCCTATACGTCATCACGCCGTAACACGTCACACGCATTGATTGACGCCATCGTGATGCGTCGCTTTGTTTACAAATCTTTCCGTAGACCTCGGAGTTTTTGTGCGTCTTGTCGACTGTTTTTGAATATTTTCATCGACCAAATCTGCAGTAAACACTCCACCTCCGCATCACACCAACGTGAACCTTTCACCGCCATTGTTTTAAATGTCCGCGCATCTTCTGTCCTTCGTGCTCGTACACGTGCACATGCTCGTGCTCATACATGTGCAAACGTACTTTACAAAAGCCCACCTCCCCCAAACGTGCCGTGACCAGCGTCTAGACGCGGTACGGTGTCACTCACACTGGTCAAACGAACTACACTTTAGCCGTGAAACGTGCTTGGGCACGGTACGGATGGACAGTGTGAGTGCACCCTGAAACTCACAGCTGCAGGTTTTAATATTTGCTTGCTGCTGCTACCTGAAAACGGTGTAAATGGCGACCGTACTGCTTTAATGAACTCCCTGTTACACGAGGTGTGTTTAACCCCGCTTTTTGCAACGTTTTATTGTTTATTTTGCAGGCTGGCCTGTTGAAGCTAACGTTAGCATGCTGCACAGCTAGCCTTGATTGTAGGAGTTATATAATACACACGGAGAAAGAGGCTGTTAAGCCTTATTTCTAGTGTTCCACGTGTAAAACAGAAATGGTCAGATTGTACTGCATTTTAGAACATTTCAGCCTTACCTGGCCCAGTCATGTACTTTTAGTTTCACTGGGCCGATATTGCCCCATCATACTGAATTTACAAGCTTTTATTTCACAACACAACTTACACTTGAAGTCAACTGTTCTGCGTAATCACCTATATTTAATAAAACTGATTTATTAATATGTTTTACACTGCTGTTGCCATAACTACACATCAAAGAGGATGTTGTAAACTACAACTTTCTTTCTTTTCATCACTAAAATGGCCTTGATGTTATATGACTTCACAGGTCATCAGAGGCTTGATGTTTGGTTCTGATGGAGACAGGTTTTTCCGGACCTACCAGTGTCTCCGCACAGATTAGAAGCAGCAGGATGACCACTGTGACCTGAGAGCTCCATTAGAGGCTGACAAAACTCCAGTATATAAGAAACCCTTCACTCTGATGTTGGAGGATATGATCTGGAACATAGACTGTATGTAACGACGGACGACCAGGCTCCACTTCCTCCCACTGTGCAAAAGGGAAGCTGAACTACCCTGGGTACAGGATACAGTGTCTGTGCAGTAGGAATCAGGTGGTAGTGACGTCCACACACCCGCCCGACCTGTCACGAGGTGATCACAGCTGTCAAACGTATTTTTTTAACATTAAATAACTTATTAAAACCCAAATGTGACAGGAAAATTACCACTCGAGTGTGATAAACACCTCCTACGTTGACAGAAACCACCTTTGGGCAAAATAATTTGAGTTGTACTTTTGAATTATGTATACTGTATATATTATATTTCTGTTTCACTGATGGATGAATGAATAAAATGCTTTATTTTTAAGGAAAATATTGTTTTACTGCAATTTGTTTTCTCATGGTAAAAGAAATCTGTGCGACCTGAACTTGTGTGCCGCAGCATTTCACACCTGTTCAATAGAAATGAATGTGTTCCGACAATATACAGGATTTTTGATTCCCTACTACATTGCATTGACACACCTTCTCTCTCTCTCTCTCTCTCTCTATGTGTGTAAACATTGACTGGGGAGGACACATTGCATGCACAGAGAAGAAGGGTCAGTCAATACCAACTATATATATTTGAAGTAAACACCAGCATCTCAAAGGTCATCTGGATACTTGCACAGTGCAGTGAACTAGCCCCTATTCTTCCCCTGTGCATGTTTGTATTACAAAGTCAACAATTTTCTTTCGATCATTTTTACTCCGTTGTCAGCAGAGACTGACACGCGGAAAGTTGACATCGCAAACATGATAAAAGACGGTTTCTGTTAGCGGCTCGGCCTCAGATCACACAACCGAGATTGTTAATTTTGTCTGTTTTGAAGCTCAAAGGGCAGCTATAGGAGGTCCTTCCTGCCAGCTGCCGTCTCCCTGCACAACAAGGCCCAATGTGTCAGGACAAGGGGGTTGGGAGGTGAAGCCTCATGCTTCCCCCTAACGGACTAAAAACCCTCTCACCTACCCTACATCATACACCTTTCATCCCATGGGCACCGGAAATGAGGGGGTCGAGATGCCAATTCCTGAAAAATTCATATTATTCAAACATAAAAACTTAAAAAGATGTCCCAATTACCCGGAGGGTGTCACGTCTGCATGGCTCCATCTCAACTGTGTCTCCCAGGTGTAAGCTTGACCTGACCTGAAGGGTCTATTTACACTTCAACTGAACTTAGCCCAAAATATGCACCTGAACACAGCGTTGATGCCCATATTTTGCAATCAGTGTAGCAGAATGTGCTGTAGTGATGCATGGGTCAGAGTTTTTTAATACCTGAACCCACCATGCCCGTTATCAGAGCCAATGCGCACATCCCCACTGCAAAAATACGCGTTAATCGACCATTTAGACCAGACCAGACCAACTTAATGCTTATGTAGCACAATTGTCAGTACCGGGCAGTCTCCAAGGGGCTGATCCTGCTGCTGCCAGCAGCCAGAAGCTGTTCGTGTTTTCTTTCTCCCACTGTGGCCCAGTGGAGGCTAACACGCTCACACTGTCCTTCCGCAGTGTGAGTGCACCCGCTCCGCGCATAACTGCCATCCGTCCACGGCCCGCCTGAGAGAGGTGGGCTTTTGTAGAGCGTGTTTGCACATGTACGAGCACGAGCGCGCGCACGATGCCTACGGCGGTTCTGACTTCATTTATGTGCGCTTGTTCGGACATAGTAAATAGAAGGACGGACCATGCGCAGACATTTAACAACAACAATGGTTGCGAAAGGTTCGCGTTGGTGTGATGCGGAGGTGGAGTGTTTACTGCAGATTTGGTCGATGAAAAGATTCAAAAACAGTCGACAAGACGCACAAAAACTCAGAGGTCTACGGAAAGATTTGTAAACAAAGTGACGCATCGCAATGACGTCAATCAATGCGTGTGACGTGTTACGGCGTGATGACGTATGGACAGCAAGAAGGATTTGCGCAAGGCCTTGGGCGCGGGGGGAGAGGGAGGGGGGACAAGTACCCTAAAGCCCGGGGTGCGGTGCGGACGGACCGCACATATTTTGCTCAAGAAGTATATTTCAGTGTATTTATACTTTACTTGAGGCATTTTATTTTATCCAATCCAATCCAAACACTCGCAGCTGTAGTTAAATAAATAAAAGAAGACGATAAATAAAAAGCAGCTGCTGGAAAGTACTGGAACATATTCTTTCTCTGGAAGTGTATTTCTATGTGTTTACACTTAACTTGAGTGGTTTTATTTTGTGTAGCAGGAGCCAGAAAGTAATCCCTGTTTACTGTTTACATGGTGCAATTTTCTTTGGATGAGTTTATGAAAATAACTGTAATTTCCACGGGATCTGTTTATTCTGACTGAGGTGTTTATATGAAACATTCCTATTTTGTTTGGGCTTTAAAAATGAGTAATTGCTGAATATTAGGCTCCATGCTAATGTGGTGATATACTTCATTAAGCCCAGAGTGAAATGTCCCTGACATGATACGGATCAATGTGCAAAACTTCCAAGAAATACATGCGAGGTGGAGCATTAAATGTTAAATTCAATTAGTGCAGCTATGATCAGATAACTCAAAGGGGATGGAAGGTGTCTGAGTCTGGTGCGTGCATCAGTCTTCACTCTGTAGTCCGTTGGGGGGAAGCGTGAGGCTTTACCTCCTGACCCCCCGCTGTGCTGACACAGTGGGGACTTGTTGTACAGGGAGATGGCAGGAAGGACCTCCTGTGGCGGCTCTTCGGTCGGTCTCTTGATGAAAATGTTCTGCTGTTTGACCAGGAGGTCACAGAGGATGTGAGATGTTTTTCATGATGCACACGAACAGTTTGTGCAGTTTGTGCTTTTGGCCAACTCTGATGCCACTTTCCAATCTTTGTTCAAAGAGAATTCATCCAGGAACAACACAGTAAAAGTGTCACGTACGTGTTCTTCACTGTAGAGAATGTGCTTTCCACATACATTGATTTAGTAATAATCCAAACAAGATATACAGTAGCCTATAGGGCTCCAATGGCTCATGTGTTGTTAGATTCTTCTTATGAACATATTCGAGTGCCAGCTGATTTCGATTTTGCTTAAAGTCGTGTTTTATTGCTCCTGTCTGGATCAGGGAACAAAGGAAGTTGGCCTGTGAATGTTCTCATGTGTCCAGGTCGTCGTTATCCCCAAAGCAATTTCAGTCAGAAGCAACTGGACTCGGTTATTTGTCTAGGAAGACGTTTCACCTCTCTTCGTTAGTGCCCTCTTTGACAGAGGAGTAAAAGAAGCGGTCTATGCAAAAGTAGAGAAACCATCGCTAAACAGAGGAGGAGGTCTGAGACACCACTTATCTCCAGTTTACAATGCTGCCCTTTCATCCCTTCAGGAGATTCAACAATTTAACCTCAAAGATCAACTGTTCGCAAAAGGCCTCCTGTGACTCCAACAACTGTCGTTCAGACTCAATAGAGCACTAACGAAGTCCAGACCTACTTCCCACCAACGACTGGACCAGGACCAGGACCATGCTGGGACTGGACCAGCACTAACAGAGTCCAATCCAACACCAACGACTGTCACTCTGACGACGGTCGTTGGCACTTGGACCACAAAGGGTTCCAGTAACATCATCGGCTTTGTGAGAGGTTAAATACCTGGATCTCCACACCAGTTAGTTGGACCAGTCCCAGCCTGGTTCTGGTCCTGGACCAGTCCCAGCCTGGTCTTGGTCTGGTCCTGGTCCAGTCCCAGCCTGGTCCTGGTCCTGGTGCAGTCCCAGCCTGTTCCTGGTCCTGGTCCTGGTCCTGGTCCAGTCCCAGCCTGGTCAGATGCCTACATGAACTGATGAAGCCTCTTGGATGAGAGGTGAAACGTCTTCCTAGACAAATAACCAAGTCCAGTTGCTTTTGACTGAAATTGCTTTGGGGATCTCTGTAAGTTAAGTTATGTAAGTCGTAAGTGAGTGGTATTCTCACAGCATTTAATCAACAATAAAGCGAGTGAGGAAATGAGAAAATGGTTGAAAGAAGGGAAACTAGACCTTCTTCCACAGCTCAATTCTCTTAGGGAGCCCCTAACTTACGGCCCCTTAGGGCTCGAAGGAAGAAGTTAATAGACACTGTGTAAAAGAGCCTGTGTGTCTGTCGTTTCCCTTTTCCCATTACACCTTTGATAGCCCCTTATACCCCCATACACAGAGGTATGAGCACAGAATAGGACCCTTATCCAACACACATCAGCCATGAAATTGAATCCTGCCGTCACATGGCGGGATGCATCTAAAAAGGTATGCAGGGACGAAAAGAAGCATTGTTGGGTATTGTTGTCAGACGCTACCCGGGCCAATGTACACAGCCCCACACAGATGCACTGACATCCTATCTCATCAAACCCTAACACTGGAATGAGAAGGGAGAGGAGCTTTAATGCATTTACCTATCCTTCACCAAACCGAACGTGTATAAACACAAGAAGCTGGACCTCAAGCACAGTGACATTTCTTAGCAACACACTGAGAATGCACAGACCGGGGTTCTTGAATTCAGTTCAATTTTAATTATAGTGCAAAATCAAATGTATTTAAAGTGCCAAATCATGACAAAAGTTATCTTAGGACACTTTACAGTGTAGTGTTGTGGAAATGGATTCTTCAATAAAGATCAACAAACAGGATCAGCTTTTTCTCCTCGGTTTATTTCGCCAAAGCATTTTCCTTTCTTTACCAATTATAAAACAATCAAAGTTCAACAATCAGAGTTCTTTGTTTCCACGTTCGGGTGTTTGAATTCTCTTGTATCCTTTGTTTTTTTCTCCTGGTTGGAGTGTCTTTATTTTGTACTTTACTTTATCACTGATGACTTTCTATTGTTCCTCCTGTGCGGAGTGATTTTTTGTTCTGTGTCACGTTCTTGTCGTCAAGCAAATAAATTCAGTGTTGATCCGCGAACCTCCGCATCTGAGTCCTCATTCCTGCCCGCATTCCTGCCTGGGCCTGACAGTGTATGTACATCTGTATGTATTATATGTATTTATAATGTACTTTTGTGCTGCACTCTTGTAATGTATGTATATGCATATGTATGTATTTTGTAATGTATTTATAATGTATTTTTTTATTGTTAAGTTATTGGACTGTAGTGCTGCACTCTTATAATGTATTGAATGTATGTATATATGCATCTAGTATATGTATTTTGTAATGCATTTAAAATGTATTTATAATGTATTGTATGTATGTATAAATGTATGTATTTAAAATGTATTTTTTTATTGTTAAGTTATTGGACTGTAGTGATGCACTCTTATAATGTATTGTATGTATGTATTATATGTTTTATAATGCATTTTTTTTATTGTTAAGTTGTTGTTGACTGTATTGATTACTGTCTGTGGGAATATGGACCTTTTAGGAAGACTAGTGAAGTGCTATGGCATAAGCTAATGGGGATGGATTATCATTCATTCATCTTCAACCGCTAGTCCCTGTCGGGGTTGCGGTGGGCTGGAGCTGATCCCAGCTGACATCGGGCGTGAGGCGGGGTACACCCTGGACAGGACGCCAGATTAATAAAACATAAAACATCAAATTGAGAGGAAATATCAGAGGACAATAACAAACAATATGCTTGATCACCTAAAATAATTCTGATTGTGTGCAGGTTTAATGAAAAGACACGATTGAAATGAGTAAACACATTTGATATCATGACGCCTGTGTTGCCAACAAGCTCTCGAAAGGGACCCGGTGCAGGAAAATACAAGACTAGAGAAACAGGAATATACAGAGGTTGGCAGATGTTAACGCTCCTGCTCTGGCAGACGCAGCCTGTGAGAGGAGGGACAAATCAAACCGTGAGTGTGATCACTGTCTGAAACACTGCCAGGTTGTTCTGTTGACGACAGGAGCTGTGAAACAACAGCTTCTAACCGTAGAGTGTCTTTTTTTATATATAAAGTCTATGCTTCTAAGACGGCCCTGTTGATTTATTTTATTAATTAAAAGCTCTTTGACAGTTTTCCTTAAAAACATTTTCCAGCTAGACTCCTGGCGTCCTGCGTCCACTGAAGAGTGTGCAGGAAAAACACTGATTTTTTAACGTGACACTGCTTTATTTTGTGTTTTTACTGGTTTTAATTACCAGGTTTGGGGAGATCTCTGTACCCAGGCTCAGCCACAGCCGCTGGGAAGTGGCTTTGTAACCTCTTTTGATCAACCAGGCCGCTTTGGAGAAGAGGAGACGAGGTAAAATCCTCCTCAACGAGGAATCTTATGCTAATGGTGGTGGTTTTTCACCGAGACTCGCTCCGTTCAAACTAAAACCCAGCAAACACGTCTTCGTTCGTCTTTTACTGTTTCAGAAATCACCTACTTGGTCAAAATAAACCCATAACTCACAGAGTAAAGCGTTAAATGCCGTATTAAATGGTCAGGTGGCCCTTTGAATATATTGGGAATTCTTATATCAGCTGAAATTTTTGTGAAGATTAATTTTGATATAAAACTTAAAGTAGATAAAGCCTGAAGGGGTAAATATGTTTTACAGTTAGGATCATTCATTCGTTCATTGTGTCAGTTTACATATTGTCTTAGTCCATTTTCTAAATCGTGTGTAAAGAAAGTCTTTGGATTCATCTGGAATGAAAGACCCGGACAATTAAACACAGTATCTTGTATGATACTCGGGAAAATGGTGGCTTAGGTTTCATAAAAGCTTCAGCTCTTGAACGCAGCCTGAAAGTTTCATGGATACGACGACTTCATCTCATCTCATCTTCAGCCTCTTATCCGGGGTCGGGTCGCGGGGCAGCAGCTTTAGCAGGGGACCCCAAACTTCCCTTTCCCGGGCCACATTAACCAGCTCTAACTGGGGGATCCTGAGGCGTTCCCAGGCCAGTGTGGAGATCTAATCTCTCCACCTGGTCCTGGGTCTTCCCCGAGGCCTCCTCCCAGCTGGACGTGCCTGGAACACCTCTCTAGGGAGGCGCCCAGGGTTCATCCTTACCCGATGATCCTGAACCACCTCAATGGGCTCCTTTCAACACTCATTTGTTGTTGTACTACAATTACATGTAAAGTACTTGACATGCAAAAACATTTCTCTCATCTAAACTAGAAATTTAACTAAAAATCAGACAAGAAGAGCCTGAAATAGTGTTCAGGTATGATTCCTGTCCGCGGACTCTCTGACTCTTCCTCTTCTGTGCCAAACCCTCTCCTTTCTCCTTTTAACCTCATCTTAATCAATCAAAAGTTGCACGCGCTGCTTTCCCTTTAATGCTCGGCCAGACCTTGGTTAGGGTTGAGGTTGGGGTGAAGCATTTAGCCGAGATGGTCAAGGTTATGGTAAATTATGAGGGAATGCATTATATCAATGAGGGTCTCCACAAGTGTAAAAGTACAGGGATGTGTGTGTGTGTGTGTGTGTGTCCCTACCATGGGCATGCTGCCAGCTGCTGTTGAGGATCAATTGGATTGCAGAAATTGGTTTGGTCTTTTAAATGAGTATGTTCTTGTATTGCTAGGAGCACATCAAACAGGACCACTGGGGCGGCTTGTGTGTAAGGTTTCTGTGCTGACTATTTTTAGTCGAGGAATGATTTTTTACTGCATAGAGCTAGCGGAAACCCAACCCTAGGCTTCATGTGGTCCTGCCACAGGTGGATTAAGCACAAACCGAGTTAAGTATGTAAAGCAGGAGGGCTCAATTTCGGTCCTGGAGGGCCACAGTCCCGCATGTTTTGGGTTTCTCCCTGCTCTAACACACCTGAGTCTAACAATGATCAAACTGTGACGAGCTTCAGCTGCTTGATAATGAGCACATCATTAGAATTAGGTGTTGGAGCAGAGAGAAACCTAAAACATGCAGGACAGTGGATCTCCAGGAGCAGAATCAAGAACCTCTGATATAAAGCAACCTGCAACAGGTGACTCACTCCTGTGCCCCTGAGATAACTGTCTGAAAACAACTGTTGGCCACTCCCAGCTACACTATGAGTAAAAGCGAACAGACACAATCTATATAGAACAGCGCCCTACCACTACGGAGAAATCTCTGTACAATTCAATTCAATTCAATTCAGTTTTATTTAAAGTGCCAAATCATAACAAAAGTGATCTCAGGACACTTTACAGAGTAGGTAAAGACCACACTCTATGACTTATTTATGATTTACAGAGACCCAACAATTCCTCTGTAGAGTACGGTGGCGTTGAAAACCTTCACTATAACAGACAGGAACGTCAGACAGACCCAGCTCTGTGGAGGACGCACATCTGTCTGCACCGGAGAGAGAAAGAGAGAAAAGACGGACAGACACACTTCCAGTAACTATAATAATATCTATAGTAATGTGAATATGACTTATATGTTATGGCAGTTAATACAGCAGAATAGTAGAAACAAGCACAGCTAAGGTGATAGATGATAATAGTAGCATGAAGCGTCATAGCCTAACAACACAGTAGCACGTAAACTCAACAACATTGGGGGACAAACCGATGCTTCCAGAGAACGAGAACACAAACCCAGTAAACCAGCGCGAAACCAAAGACCAAGAACAGCCTTGGCACAAAGCATGCAGGTGGACCAAACCACTCAATCGGCTTCACAATCAACACCATGCACCTGCTGCTGCACCTGCTGCTGCTGCTGCTGCTGCTGCTGCCTTAGGCACAGACAACATAAATGGACCTGTTTGTTTCGCCATGACTCAAGTGGCCACAACAATAGGGTGACACACCAATCAAATCCAATTATACCAAATTAGGTACACACAATACATGGTGTGGAAATCTGTGTGCGGTGTGCACATGAGGAGTTGGCCTACGGATAAAGTAAAGCACTGTACTCCAGACTGTGGAGTGCCCGGGGAGGGGGAGAGAAGAGAGTTGCAGTAGAAAGGCGGGAGACGGGTGCGACCAGAACCCGATGATGTTCCCAGTTCAGCCAAAACTCAACCATATAGAGAAATCACGGACTAGTGACCCACCCAGCTCCACAGAAGAGGACACCGGGCTCATTTAGAATCCCATTTATACTCTTTTATACAAATCATATTACTATTTTACTTCAAATACAATGAGCTGTTTCTAATATGGTTCATTATAATTCCTTCTAGGCACTTTAATTATGTGTTTGCATTCTGAATGCAAGGTTTACTAGAGTTAGAGGTTCCCCAAAAACGGACGGAAGAAAATCATGGATTCAGCGTTTCTCCTCACATATTTGCACAGAATATATGTAAGTTGTTTTTTTAGCGTCAAACCATCAAATCTAATCATGCTTTTGAAAGATAGTTGATCCAGTGGACGTGATACAGATTCAGTGAAAGCAATGACTTAGTGCCCTCTGCTGGTGAAGGTTAGGCATCACAGTCAGCAGCACTGAAGACTCTTTGAACAGTACAGGTTATCTTTATTCTGTACATGTTTGTACTTATTGTGCTTATATAGCGCCTTCTACTCAAGGTGCTTTCACAGTGTTTGTCACATTCACCCGTTCACACAGACATTCACACTGATGGTGTGACAGTGGACATCTACAGACCATCTAATCTGACCATTCACACCACATTTACACACCCATGCGCGGCACGGGGAGCAATTCAAGGTTCAGTGTCTTCCCTAAGCTGGTGGCGTCTTCCCTACCTGGCGAAGGCGTGCGTGTGAGTGCGTGAGAAAGTGGACACACACTGTTTTTTGTAACATTTCATCAGGAACCATAACTGATTTAATGAGCCATTGGCAGTTTCACTGTACCACTGTAAGAAAACTAAAGCATAAGGAGAGTTTTCCCCCAAGGCAACTTTGAATTTCAGGCTTAATTTTTGGAATTCTGGTGATTTTTTTCAACACCTCCTCAAACACATCACGCCGTAACACGTCACACGCATTGATGACGTCATCGCGATGCGTGGCTTTGTTTTCAAATCTTTCCATAGACCTCTGAGTTTTTGTGCATCTTGTCGACTGTTTTTGAATCTTTTCATCGACCAAATCTGCAGTAAACACTCCACCTCTGCATCACACCAACGTGAACCTTTCACCGCCATTGTTTGAAATGTCCGCGCATGGTCCCTCCTTCTTTTTTCTATGTCCCAACAGGCGCACAGGAAATGACCTCAGAGCTGCCGTAGGCCTCGTGCTCGTACATCCAAGGCGCGGTACGGTTGCGCTCACACTGGTCAAACGAACTAGACTTTACCCGTGGAACGTGCTCGGGCACAGTACAGATGGACAGTGTGAGTGTGTTTATTGCTTACTGTTTGTTTTTTAATACTTTCTGTATTTATTGAGCTAAGAGTTTATCGTTTATCTTATTCTGTAGTTTATTATTTTTTACCTCCCTCGTGTCTTTTAAGCTGCTGGAAACTCAATTTCCTCGCTGGAGTTCATCCCAAAGGATCAATGAAGAGAAGTCTGATCCTTTCGTCATGTCATTTCACAAACAGCGCCTGGCGACTCTTCACCTTTGTGGAAAAAACCCGTGTAGGTATGAAAGCGGGCATCTCTGTAGCGAGCTCCACTTCTGCTTCGCACTTCAAAATAAAAGTGTCACCCACAACAAAACAAAGCCCCCCAGAAACAACCCCCTTCACACCATACAGTCGTTTAAAGTCATTTACAACATGAAACCGATTTTTCTTTTTAGGTTTTTATGTGGAACATTAATCCAGTGTGACAACTCACCCCTGTGACAAGATGCCCCACTCTCCCCTAGTTTATTATCCCTTGGTGGAGAGTTAACCCCACCCCCACCCCCCCAACATGGGCTGTCACTGAATGAACCAGGAAGCAACATGGAAAACAACAACCCGAGCGTTGCCTTTAAACCAAGGGAGGACCTCGCAATTGCAGGTAACATCCCTACCAAGAAGACCCGTTTCTGTCATGATCCTGTACAAAACTCATCCGTTTCCTCCCCGTTTCCAAGTTGTTGTGATTTGGACAAAGGTCGACCTGAAGAAAAACCCGATTATTCCTTTAACCGGGGAAAGCGCGTCTCCGCGTTAGTGCGCATGCGGACGCACTGAGTGAGAAGACGCATCTCCGCCGCTGCGTGTCTCCCGTGGATGCATGACGAGTGTTTCTCTTTAAAAAAAAAAAAACATCCGACGTAACGTGACGCAGTTGCCTCCACATATCCTCCCCTTATGCCCATCCTCACGCTGCAGCCATCCAGCGCACCTCCTGCATCCCCCCGGCCCAGCCCCCCCTCTCCTCTCCTCTCCTCCCCTTCTCCCCGGGTGTGTGAGCCTAAATCCCCGCTCCGTCCAGTGGAGCTTTTAACGAGAGGACCGCGGGTAAAAACAACGGAAACCGAGGCGATGGAACCGCGGAAGGACTAAGAGGGGGAGAGGGCACAGGTAAGCGAGGGCCCGGGCCTGTCATTGAATCATCAGCTGTCATTTTGCGAAGGATGCGCCCGGGTGGTGGAGAGAGGGTGTGTTGTGCGTCAAGGAACTAGAACAGCCTATAAATAATACATGCATGAAGTAACCGTGCAGGAAATGTGTGGAGCTTCGGTGTCTGCAGCCAGCTGTGTCTGTTTATTTTGGTGCAGCTGATGGAGGGATGCTGCGCAGTGCGCTCCGGCAGATGTTTGCGCGTCTCGTCATCCTGCGCGCCCATGTTCGAGCTTAAAAACACCCCCCCGGGCCTTTGGGGTCGTCACATCCATGTAGCCCACCGGTTAGCGTCACACAGGACAGATACCGGATCGTACTTCTCTGGGTTGAACAGAAAACGTGCCCCGGGAGCTCACTGCTTCTCGGAGCCCAAAGTAAGTGACGTCCGTGTTCGTAGGCGCGGAAGTCGTGACGGGATGGATGGTGGCTCGCGCTGCAGTTTGACCTTGCAGCATTTTCTGTTTTTGCAGAAACGCGGGTCTCACCTGACGGGGAGCAGAGGCACAGCTCTTTGTGTTTGGCTCTCACGTGTTGTCACTGAGGTACAGTGATAATATCATCATGGCTTTATCTCGTTTCCAAGAGGCTGCGTGGGGTTGGATCAGTGTTAAATGAATTTACTATCATCTCTCTTCCACATCTTCCTTTTAAAGCCTGGTCCTTAATGCAGCAACACTGCACACACACTCAGAAGTGAATGGTTGCAGGGTGAGAGCAGAGTTCTGGGGGAGATCCGTCACATCTTGCGGAATAACCTTGGCACAAAAACCTTTATTTTGATATTTAATACTAACTGTTAATCTCACGATCGTCTTCTCCTGTACCCGAAAAACGCTCAAATATTGTCAGAATGAAGCATTTGAATACAGCAAAGTGCACCACACACAAGCAGGAACACGTGAATGAATACACATGAACACTGACATGTTTTAATTTGTGTTTATCCAGATTATTATGTTCTCTTGTATGCATGTGTAAATAAAGTTTCACTAACTCACTCACAATGGGCCCCTGGGCACAGACACGAGAAAGGCCCCCAACTCTGTTCCAGATATGACGCCCAGAATGAAAGAGGTGCTTTGTAGTCGTTGTGCATCTTTGGCCCCTGGCCTTAGGTCCCCTATTTGGGGCGACTGCGGCTCAGTTGGTAAAGCGAGTCGGCCAATGTCTGAAGGGTCAGCAGTTTGATCCCCGCCCTGCCCTACTTGTGTCATGGTTGCTGTGTCCTTGGGCAAGACACTTCAACCACCTCGCCTCGTGTGAATGTGTCTGACTGCTGTATGTTTGAAGAGGTGGTCGGAGGGGCCGTAGGCGCTGATTGGCTGCCACGCTCACGTCAGTCTGCCCCAGGGCAGCTGTGACTACTACGTAGTTCACCACCACCATGTACAGTCTGTCTGTGTCAATGAATGGAACCTGGACTTTGAGAAAGACGCTATATAAATCTAAGCTATAACATAATAATAATATCCCTGTTGAATTATACTCCCATGCATTTGAATCTTTTCCCACACACAGACTGTACAGTGTCTGGAAAGCAAGTGGAGCAGAAACGCAAACCATCTTTACTATAAAGACAAATCTCTGTGTTCACTGTGCGTCCGTACAGGTCACTTTTGTCCTCTGCAGCATGGCCATGGCCATCTTGTCAGCAGCAGCAGGCTCCTCCATCCTGTTTCTCCTGTATTTGCAGCCAATAGCGGCTCTCCTCCTGCTCACGTTCTACACAAGTACTAAGACTGACCGTTGCCATGGTGACGTGGCAATTGTTTTCACAGCATGGTGTTTTCTCAGATGCGCCCGTGGTGGGAAAATCTCCAATTCTGCCTTTTTTCTCTAGTCTCACAGAACTTTATGCATCCGGTGATTTTAGTTCTTCATTTGTGCAAAATCTCCGCAAACTCCTGCGTGTTGTTTTTCTTTCTCTGGCGTGCAGGGCATGTAACAACCAGCTGTAGTGCTAATCACACCATTTAACTCAATGGCTGCTCTCACTGTTAAGGAGGAAACGGCATTTCATCTTAGTTAGGTTAGGTTAAGGTTATGTTTTTGCAGGCTGGGGCCATTCTGTGTGGAGTTTGCATGTTCTCCCTGGTCTCAGTCCAAAGACATGTTGTTATTGTGACCGCATAGAATAGAATAGAATAACTTTAATGATCCCAGAATGGGAAATGATTGTGTAACAGCAAATAAACACTTTTTACAGAGCATAAATAGAATCAAATACATACATAGTGTTTATATGCAGTGCCCAGTGTGCTATAAACAATAAACAATAATAATATATACAACAAAATACGCTAAATATGCTATAACAATAATAACATATACAAAAAACAACAGTAGAGAGAGCAGTGTTCTCTGTGAGGCAGACATGAGAGAGTTATTATATATTATCTCATCTTCAGCCTCTTATCCAGGGTCGGGTCTCGGGGGCAGCAGCTTTAGCAGGGGACCCCAAACTTCCCTTTCCCGGGCCACATTAACCAGCTCTAACTGGGGGATCCTGAGGCGTTCCCAGGCCAGTGTGGAGATCTAATCTCTCCACCTGGTCCTGGGTCTTCCCCGAGGTATATATATATTATTATTATATCCAGTGATGCAAAGATTTCCTGTATCTGTTGCTACGACAGTGAAGCTGAAGCAGCCTTCTGGAGGAGCTGCTCCGCTGTCTGACCAGTGTGAGTTGGAGAGGGTGGAGAGGGTGGAGAGGATGATCCATGATGGAGAACAGTTTGGTTATAACCGTAAGATTGTGAATGTGTCAGCCGTGTGAGTGTCTGGCGACCCGTCCAGGTGCACCCAGCCTCTCGCCCTGTGTCAGCTGAGGTCGGTTGCAGCCTCCTGCGACCCTCGGGGATAAGCGGATGGATTAGCCTGTACGAGAAGCAAAAAATTACACTTCAATCTAAGTTATTATTAGCAGCCATGAGGGCAGAGGACAAGGACAGTTGACAGGAGCAGCAGTAAGCTCGTGAACCCTCGGCACAGGTTCATATTGAACACTAGAGAATGACACTATGCAACTTGCACGTAAGGACCTGCTGCTATCAATCGTTTTTGCACTATCATGCCACAATCTGCGCTTTATTATTATTTTTCTATTATGATCATTGTATTGTTTTGTTGTTTCTACAGCAGTTAGATAATTTATGTTGTGTCTCTCCACTTTACTATTGTGTCTCGTCTTTGTCTTGTCTAGTCTACGCAGGGAGAGGGAGAAATTCAATTTCGATTCCTTGTACGTCTTGTTCATGTGAAGAATTGAAGATACAGCTGACTTTGACTTTGACTTGGACTTTCACTAGTTGTGAGCAGGTCATTTAAAAGTGATGACGGAGAAACAACGGCAGCTTTAAATCCTCCTGCTTCCCTGAAGTCACAGGCGTGGAAACATTATCCTCCCCCGTGAGTCTTGTACACAAACAACGAACGGTAGAACGGAGCGCGGGCTCCGACGGGACTTCACGGTGCATTCAGATGCACCTCAGAGAAACTCAAACTGCTGTTGTGAAGTACCTTTCTGCCATCGAGGAGTGACGCAGGTTGTTGAAAGGACTTTCTTTCTTTTTGCCGTGGCATTGAAAGAGGTATCAAGTATCGTTTTATACACTAGTATCATATTGTAGTATAGACTTCTGGTGTTGTGACAACCTTAATAGTGATGGACAGCCAAGGTAGGGGAGAGAAAGGGGATGACATGCAGCAAATGGTCCTGGGTCGGACTCAAATCCTGGGCCACCGCAGTAAGGACGGAGCCTTAGGGTGCACCCCCACTGTCCATCCGTCCCGTGCCCCGTGCTTTAGGGTCCTTGTCCCCCCCTCCAGGCCCGTTTGTACTCACACTACCTGGGCCTCGGCGAATGCTTCTTGCTGCCTATACGTCATCACGCCGTAACACGTCACACGCATTGATGACGTCATGGCGATGTGTGGCTTTGTTTCTAACCAGAGTTTTTGTGCGTCTTGTCGACTGTTTTTGAATCTTTTCATCGACCAAATCTGCAGTAAACACTCCACCTCCGCATCACACCAACGTGAACCTTTCACCGCCATTGTTTTAAATGTCCGCACATGGTCCCTCCTTCTTTTTTCTACGTCCCAACAGGCGCACAGGAAATGACCTCAGAACCGCCGTAGGCCTCGTGCTCGTGCTCATACACGTGCACACGCTCATGCTCGTACATGTGCAAACACGCTTTACAAAAGCCCACCTCTCCCAACCGGTCTGTGGCTTCCAAGCGGGCTGCAGCAACGCGGTTGCACTCACACTGGTCAAATGAACTAGGATTTACCTGTAAAACCTGTTTGGGCACGGTACGGATGGACAGTGTGAGTGCGCCCTTAATGGCCTTAATTAATGGCTTAATGCTCTACCCGGGGAGCTGCAGGGCGCTCCCTGGATATCATTATTTTTAACATAAAGAAAAGGATTACTACTGCTACAGAGTGAAAGAGATTAATGTGTGTAGGCAGTCTCCTCCCACTAAGCATTAACGTTATTGTGCATATTGACTTCCTGTTTTCCCCCCATGCTCTTTGCTTATTTTGCCTCTGAGGAAAAGAGTTCCTAGACTATTAGCATGATCACTTAGGCTGCAGCGCTCGGGCGTGCTTTTGATCGCTGCTGCTTGGCTCACTAATGACAAACCCATGTGTAAGATATTTTGAGCGTTTGACCTGATTAAGCGCTGATAGTCCCTCAGCAATTGAACCAGTGCCATTGGATTTTCACTCAGAACTTTAGGCTTAATAAGGGGAGAAATCTTGTGAGAACATGGTTTAAGAAATGTGTGAAAGAAACCCCATCGCTGGGCTTAACAAGAACAAACTCGACCCAAACCCCGGTTGATAACTGAAGTAAAAGTTTCAGTAAGATTTGCTACATCACCCTTTTCACTTTCACCCTCTGTGTGAGTGTTGATTGATCGGCCAGTAAGCGCTGCGCTGTAGTTTTATTGCTGTGCTCTGCTGGATCTTAGCTGAGCTGCTGCAGTGGGGTGACTCTGCAGGATTGGCCTGACCTGTATTCACTGAAAAACAGGAGTCACTGTTTGTGCTCTACACCGAACAGACTCTTCCTTCCACTTTGACTCTTCACAGCGGTTCAATAAATCACATGTATTCTTGAACCACATGTGTGTCCACAGAGCAACAGAGGCTCGAAGAAAAGTGTTACCACTCATTGTGTTACTCTCCACTCTTCTCTTGTGTTTACAGTATGTTTTCCATTAGAAGAGTAGCCACCCTGGTAGAGGGGTTGTTGTGAATGCTGAGTGAATGTCAGTGTCTACATATACCAGCATGCATTGCACATGTGTTCTTCATAATACTTATTGTGGGCCAATGTTTTTGCCTGCCAGAACATGCATTGCATATTCATCCACTGTGAACATCACAGAAATGCCTCCCCCTTACTGATGCGTACATGAACTGATGGAGCCTCTTGGATGAGAGGTGAAACGTCTTCCTAGACAAATAACCAAGTCCAGTTGCTTTTGACTGAAATTGCTTGGTCAAATGAGAACTTTCACAGGCTTATTCTACCTACAAAGCCTCAACAACTAGTGTCCTCAGTTCCCAAACACTTATTGACTGTTGTTAAAAGGAAAGGGGATGTAACAAAGTGGTAAACGTGTCCCTGTCCCAACTTTTTTGGAACATGTTGCAGGCAAAAAATTCAAAATGAGTAAATATTTGCAGAAAAACAATAAAGTTTATCAGTTTGAACATTAAATATTATGTATTTGTAGTGTATTCAATTGAAGCTAGGTTGAAAAGGATTTGCAAATCATTGTATTCTCTTTTTATATACCCTACGTTATACGCAACGTCCCAACTCCATGTGAATTGGGGCTGCAAATGGTGCTGTTCATTTTCTATCGAACATCCCTTCCTAATCTCCTCCTCTCTTTCTCCGCATTCTCACCTTCACAAGGTCCCTGAAACGTGCCTTCTCCAGCTTTCTTCTCATCTGCTTTCATCTTGCCTTCTTCCCCAGCTTTGTCCCTCAAACCCTCTTTCTCCCTTAGCATAGAAGCTGCTTGCGTGTCACTCAGGCTGGCTCTGCCTGGGGGTGGTGTTACATAACAGGCCTAACTTAATAAATCCTGTATGATGTGCTGTGATGGGGTTTCATCTGACGTGACAGCAGTCAGAGCTGGAGAACATGCTGCTTTCCCAGGCCTGTGTCACACTGCGGAGGGTACAATTTTAAAATCTGCGTTACACAATAGTCCAGGAGTCTTCAGCGTTTTTTAGGCCAAGGAGAACCTGAAAGACAAGAGACATATATACATATTAAACTGGGCCTTCAGTAACATGTAGGGCGGCCTAAAGCCTACCCTCTACCCGGTAGGTGATTGGATGAACACGTGTCCATCAAAGTCTCGGCAAAGTCAATCAAGAGAAGAGAGAAAACATTGTCTCCATGAAGAAAAGACTTCCGTTCTTTTCTCTCAGTGGAGATAAGTTCTGATAAGTCCGATGCTTATTGCAGCATCTAAGCTAGCCTCTTTAGGGAGCATTGTGGTTTTGAACCAACAGTCGCCTCTTGTGTCATCGTCACCCCCCCCCCCCAACTGCCAGTAGCTCCCAACAGGACACTGATTGGCCTAATAACTTCCACCCGAAGCAGAAACGTATCTCGTGTTATTGTGAGAATTCAGCTGCTGCGAATGGTAAGGCTGGATGGTAGCCCAGGCAAATGACTCCCTGCTAAGCATTTCTGCTTGTCGCACCTCCGACGGTGCCATTGCAGGTAGCTGCAGGGTCATCAGCCGGGAGCCACCCCTCATTGATGTTTCGCTCCATTAATCCCGGGACATCTCACGGTGGTGGAGCAACGGCAGGGACGTCTCCCTGCCGCCCCCTGCAGCTGACCCTAGGACCCTTGTTTTCCCCATGCCTGGTCCTTCCTTCTTAGCCAAAGCCAGAAGCTTCCCTGCTCAGCCTCATCAGCTAGGTCCTTCAGAGCCTTTCTGAGTTTGGGGCCGGTGACCCCCATGTTTTTCAGGAAGCGCTGGGTAACTACCTTACCTAGGGGTCAGGAAGTCTATCGTCAATGTTGTGTAAAGTAGACATTTTATTTTTTTATGAAACGGACAATTTAGCTTAGCTATTAATGCTTTATGATTTATGATTTTTGTAATTTTTGAAAAGAAAAAGCTTTCAAAAAATGATCAAGCTCGGATTCGGACCTGGGGCGACACTGGGGTGTGGTGGTTAGCACTGTCGCCTCACAGTGAGAGAGGGTTCCTGGTTAGAATCCCGGCTGGGGCCCTTCTGTGTCGAGTTTGCATGTTCTCCCCGTGTCTGCGTGGGTTTTCTCCGGGTTCTCCGGTTTCCTCCCACAGTCCAAAGACGTGCAGGTGTTAGGTTCATTGATGACAGACAGGTTTTCGTCTCCACCGTACTCTACGGGGGAATTGTTGGGTCTGTGTAAATCATAAATAAGTCATAGAGTGTGGTCTCTACCTACTCTGTAAAGTGTCCTGAGATTACTTTTGTCATGATTTGGCACTATAAATAAAATTGAATTGAATTGAATTGAATTCAAAGGTCCCCAGCAGCTTCCTCTCTGTGTTGTGCCTCTCGAGCTCTCTCAGGAAGTGCAGTCTTTGCTTTAATGTTCTTGTCTCGAGGCTCAATGTGAGATAACATCATATGGTCATCTGGTTATTATCTAGAATCTGTTCGAAGCAGTACTGCTTTAAAAACCGTGGAGTGACAGAGAGCAGAGGAACAATCCTAGATTCATTAGAGCAGAGCTAGATAAAGTTATAGTATTATTATTATTTATAGTAATACATTGATTTTAATTCATATACTGAAGTGACACAGCAGAGAGATGAGAATACAAGGTTTTATTTCCATTAATCCACCTGTCCTCATTCACTGGCTGTGGAGGGAGGGAGGACAAGGGTTTACTGAGTCATGGGTGACACAGAGACACCACAGTGAGTTGAGGTGTTACAGCAGGAAGGTGACTTACAGCGGGTGCCTTGCATTTACACACATGCACAAACCTGGCACTGAAGAGCCGAATAGGGGTGTCTGCACACTTGGTCCCGTTCAGCCCTCAAATCGAGCTCAGAACGATGAGTCAGCATTTCTGTGCATATGTGAACACTCCAGAAGAACTCAAATAATCCTCCTCTATTCCTCTTCTTGTGCTTTTTCATTCTATCTCTGCCTCTAACTCTCAACATGCCTCCGTGTCTCACAAGATGAGGGCTGAACTTCACCATGTGCACCATGAATACCACGGCTTTGGGGTTTGCATTCTGACTTTCCAGTTGACTAACATAATGCCAGGGTGAGCTTTGTGAGGGCCATTTTTATAAGACCTTGTCTCCCTGCATCCACACAGCCACATCCGTGTCTGAGAGTTCACTATCACCTAAGGTCACACACACACACACACACACACACACACACACACACACACACACACACACACACACACACACACACACACACACACACAGACAGATATCTGTCCTCACATACACACATGCAGCTGCAAATGTCAGTTCCCTTCCCTCACTTCTGCCACTCTCCCCGGATGAGTGGTGATTGGTTAGACTGCTCACATGGCTGGGAGGTGATTGGCTACTGGCTGCTGAACCCTGATGTCATGTCTTTGCTAGCCAAGTGTCAACTTGAGTCAGCTGCACCCTGCTGCATGCTGAGGTGTCCAGATCTGAACGCAGAGGCAGTCAGCAAAACTCCTCCCTTATTCTCAAAGCAATTTCAGTCAAAAACAACTGGACTGGTTGTTTGTCTAGGAAGACGTTTCACCTCTCATCCAAGAGGCTTCATCAGTTCATGTACGCATCTGACCAGGCTGGGACTGGTCCAACTAACTGGTGTGGAGATCCAGGTATTTAACCTCTCACAAGGCCGATGATGTCACTGACACCCTTTGTGCTCCAAGTGCCCACGCCCGTCGTCAGAGTGACAGTCGATGGTGGGCAGTTGGTTTCGACGTCGTTAGTGCTCTATTGAGTCTGAACGACAGTCGTTGGGGTCACCCGGGCCATGTGTGAACAGTTGTTCTTTGAGGTTAGATTGTTGAATCTCCTGGGAAGGGATGAAAGGGCAGCATTGTAAATTGGAGATAAGTGGTGTCTCAGACCCCCTCCTCTGTTTAGCGATGGTTTCTCCACTTTTACATAGATGGCTTCTTTTACTCCTCTTTCAAACCATCTGTCCTCTCTGTCCAAGATTTGGACATTGCTGTCATCAAAGGAGTGGGCTTTCTCCTTGAGGTGTAAGTGGACAGCCGAGTCCAGGCCTGAGGAGTTAGCTCTCCTGTGTTGGGCCATGCGTTTATGCAGTGGTTGAAACGTCTTCCTAGACAAACAACCAGTCCAGTTGTTTTTGACTGAAATTGCTTTGAGGATAACGATGACCTGGACGAATGAGAACATTCACAGGCTCCTCCCTTATTATTTGTGTGTGTGTGTGTGTGTGTACTTACTTAGTTACTTACTTACTTACTTCCTGGTCCCAATCCTTATCTGTCCTGAATTACACATATGATGTCTGCAGAAGTAAATGATAATTTCTTTTAAGTTTATTGTAAGATTGTTCAGTGAAAGGCTCTGGAAAAAGCCAAATGAGAAAGACTACATTTCATGTCTCCTATGTGACGTCCCGTCATCACACCCTCCCTCCACTTCTCAACTCTGAGTGCTGCAGAACATGGCGGTCTCTCTGTCACATTTCACTGCCTCTCCACTGCAGGAGAGATGACTTTGCACTACAAGTATAGTATTTGTTTTACTGTTAATATCCAGTGTGGAGAAGTTCACTGTGGTGTACTGATGACACAATCCTTATGCATGGCGGATAATGACTGGGACCAGAAAAAAGATTTGTTGCATTGTATAGACGCCACTGTAAATGGGTCTACCGGAAGCCTTATAACAGGGGTGGGACCTACTAACCCTAAGGGCATTTTGGCTGGTCCTCACCTTCTCAAAGGCCAGTTTTAGGGTTTAAAGTTGGTTTTAAGGTTGACGTTAGAATTGGGTTTAGGTCAGGGTTAAGTTTAGGGTTAGGGTTAGGCAATTAGTTATGATGGTTATGGTTAGGGTAAAGGGCTAGGGAATGCATTATATCAATAACTGTCCTCACAAAGATAGAATTACGAGAATGTGTGTATGTGCGTGTGTGTGCAGTCACTCACTGGTCATATTTGTGTTTCCCTCCAGGCTCTCAGCGTTGAGTTGAAGAACCGAGAGACAAAGTGAGGACAGAAGAAGCTAAAGGTTGTGCAAGAGGCTGTCGGGCCCCATGTCTGCCCCTGCTCCAGCCAATCGGAGGTCTGCGTTGGGCTCTCGCCGGTAGGTAGCCAATGAGGACCTGTTACTGTTTTTTATGTCATTGTTTGGGTATTAAGTAAGATGGCCACAGTTGAAAAGAAGTATCTCTATGGAAGAAAAATGCTGTCCTCCATTGCATTGTGCAGCACCGTTAGGGGACCAGGTCCTGTGTTTATCAAGTGTCTCACAGTAGGATATCAGTTCCTACAGTCCAAAAGTTCCTATCATAACATGTTGGGCCCATGTTTGGGACTTGGAGTAAAACCATTTTATCAAGATTCTTTTCTTTGGAGAGGACTCCTTTCTCTGCTGACATTGCTGTTCTACCTTAGGGAACTGGTGACCTGGGGTGTCCAGATCAGGCACCCTCGCATGGGCGGAAAAGTAAGATTTAGGGCCCCACAATAAAATCGCTCCCGCCGCCCCTGGACCTCCCAGAACCCCGGGAAAGATCAGGGAGGTAGCCCGGGGTCTGGGGCTCACTGCCAAATTGGTCCTGAGTCTCTAGGCCCATGGGGGGGGCCCCGCAATCAGCCCCCGAAGTTAGGACACTTTCTGCAGTACCGCCCTTTGTCCGCCAGTCGGCGCTGGACCATTTCATGCTGCCAAACGACACCCATACAAACGTGCTGCCATAGGGCCAAAAGTTATCTCGGCCCGGTCCAATTCTCACACTTTGAACGAAGCGGAGAGTGCCGCGATTGGGACCACGTTATAAGTGCTGCCATAGGGCCACAATTGAACCGTGTTGCCTTTGGACGCATTCAGCAGAAACGGGGTCATAAAACCCCAGGGTATTGCTCCAAAAGGCAGAGATTGACATGGCACACTCCTAGATAACTGAGGACCAACAGGTATCAATACCAACTCTGTGCTCATTAGTGTTTCTTAGTTACACTATATTTATACCTGATACCACTTCCCACACTCTGAATTACATTGAATGTACGGTAAATGGCCAGCAGGGTGTCACGGAGCCCCAGGGGCTCTAAATTCGGATGTGTTGTGGATGTGTGCAGGGGTCACAACATTGGCTATGTTGGGCCTAGGAGCTGATACTTTGAATTCCCCACATGTGGTCCGTGGTTATTAAGTGTGCCAAATCTGAAGCAAATCGGAGGTGGACACATAATTTGCCTCAGAGACACTGATCAAAATCGAAGGTTGTCCAATCTGCTTCAAATTTTCAGGGCTGATTACAGACCAAGAGTGGATACCGGTTCCCAAATATCAGCCTCCTAGCTCTCATCAATCTCAAGATATAGTCATATCATGGCCATATCACAGGGCCACCGTATCTCCCAAGTGCCAACGAATCAAGAGCTGACATTGACATATGTCTGTTCTTGGGCCCCAGGAGTGTGCCGTTTTAATTTCAGCCCTATGGACCCATTTCCTGGGATCGTGAGGTACTGGGCTCGCCTGGCCTCAACTAAATTTAAACCCACGAAGGGAGCGATTTTAAGCCGTCCGCCCTTCGACTCGGTGTGAAACACTTAGAAGAAATTCAGACTTTTGTTCACTTCTGGCACGTCGTACGGCTTTTGGACACAGGCCCAATTGAGTGTCTTTTTTGGCCTCATTTCTCCCTATTAGCCCAAATCGTGCATATTTCAACTGATATTGATAGAGCAGGATCGTATGAATCACATATTGAAGCCTCAAGCCCCTGGGACTCACCATTTGGCCAAAGGGGAGTGGTAAAAACCCAATGGCAATACCTTTGCCATTCTAAAAACCTGAACTTCTTGGTCCAATTTGAGGGGGTTCCCAGGGTCCTCGGGCCCCCAGATTTGGGGCAAACACTCATCTTGGGGCCCAGTTTAAGAATCTAGAAGATGGGAGCTCCAGGTGCTCCAGAAACCGTTTTCACCCCTTTTGATTTATTCTCACCAAAAGGGTCTAACACTTGACGAATCTGAGACCATCCTGAAAGCTTGGGTCATGACAGGCCTCTTTCTAAAGGAGCTACGGCCTTGAGCTTGACATATGTCATTATAAGCCACGCATGGAGCACATATGTGGTGGTTTGAGGTCTCCAGGTGCTTCTGATCCTCCACAAGGAGTCGCCAAAGCCCCATGGGAATGGATTTTCACATTGTCATATCTCAGCCATAGAAGCTCGGAATGATGTGAAATTTGGACTGGTTACACAACTCACAGCTATATACCAGTACCTGGAGTGTTGCATCTCCATCTCTTTTCCTTCATAGGTAACCTGCATCTAGCCTATTTAGCAATGTCGTAGTGAAACGCCGTCAACATCAGGCTACTCCTGAGCTCCAGCTGGTACTCTGGTATGATTTTGGAGTATGAATTCAATGCATAACTGAAATTATTACAACTATTTACTGACTGTCAGTTCCAACGTCATTGGCCAATGGCAACACGTCCCATTAGGCCCCAGATCCGGCCTCCTGAGCTCTAAATGGCCGTTTGAGCATGAAGACAGTGAGCTTTGAGGCTGACATTCACAGGATGCGCGGGGAGGAAGGAGCTGATATTGATACATGTTGTTCCTTGATTACACAGGAGTGTGCACTGTCAATTTCAGCTAGATTGGTCAATCCCTTGGGTAGATGGGTAGGCTGTCCACTTCAGGCACCCTGGTCCCCATTCAATCGTATGGCGGGTGGGCCAAAGGAAACGACCTTTTGACCAATTAGGGGTCAATTGAAGGTCTGGGCAGTGGGCTGTGAGGCTGAAATTCACAGGATATGTTTATCAAGACCTGTAGAACAACATATCAGAGTTACAGCTCCTTACTCCCTTGTTTCATCACTGTCCCAGTATATTTTACACTATAACTCAGAGATGCTTGAGAGGAGGGAGCTGAGATTGATACACCGTGGTCCTCAGTTACCCAGGAGTGTGCAGTGTCAATTTCAGCCCCGCATCTCACTGCGTTGGGGAGATAAGTGGCTAGAAAGGGAGGGGGTCACAGCAGGGTCTGTGTTGGTCCAAGGAGGTTGAAAATTCATGTTCCTCATGTCTACCCCATGGCTATCAAGTGTGCCAAATTTGAAGCGAATCGGACGATGTTAAAATTTTGACTCTGAGGCTAAATCTCAATTTTGGGTCGGAATCGAAGTTCGTCCAATCTGCTTCAAATTTTCAGGACTGATTACAGACCAAGAGTGGATACCGGTTCCCTAATATCAGCCTCCTAGCTCTCACCAATCTCAAGATATAGTCATATCATGGCCATATCACAGGGCCACCGTATCTCCCAAGTGCCAACGAATCAAGAGCTGACATTGACATATGTCTGTTCTTGGGTCCCCAGGAGTGTGCCCTGTTAATTTCAGCCCTATAGACCCATTTCCTGGGATCGTGAGGTACTGGGCTCGCCTGTCCTCAACTAAATTTAAACCGCGCGGAGGGAGCTGTTTTTAGCCGTTTGCCCTTCGACTCGGTGCAAAACCCTTCGGTCCATGTCTGGCACGTCGTACGGCTTTTGGACACTTTCTCTGATGTCTTTTTTGGCCTTATTTCCCCCCGTTACCCCAAATCATGCATATTTACGCTGATTTCGATAGAGCAGGATCGTATGAATCACATATTGAAGCCTCAAGCCCCTGGGACTCACCATTGGGCCAAAGGGGAGTGGTAAAAACCCAATGGCAATACCTTTGCCATTCTAAAAAGCTGAACTTCTTGGTCCAATTTGAGGGGGTTCCCAGGGTCCTCGGGCCCCCAGATTTGGGGCAAACACTCATCTTGGGCCCCAGTTTAAGAATCTAGAAGATGGGAGCTCCAGGTGCTCCAGAAACCGTTTTCACCCCTTTTGATTTATTCTCACCAAAAGGGTCTAACACTTGACGAATCTGAGACCACCCTGAAAGCTTTGGTCATGACAGGCCTCTTTCTAAAGGAGCTACACCCTTGAGCTTCACATATGTCATTATAGGCCACGCGTGGCGCACATATGTGGTGGTTTGAGGTCTCCAGGTGCTTCTGATCCTTCATGGGGAGTCGCCAAAGCCCCATGGGAATGGATTTTCCCATTGTCATATCTCAGCCATAGAAGCTCGGAATGATGTGAAATTTGGATTGGTAACACAACTCACAGCTATATACCAATACCTGAAGTCTTAAATCTCCATCTCTTTTCCTTCCTGGCCAGGTTGCATCTGGCCTAGTTAGCAATGTCCTGGTAAAACGCCGACAAAACCAGGCTACTCCTGAGCTCCAGCTGATACTCTGGTATGATTTTGGAGTCTTAATTCAGTTCATAACTGAAATTGTTACAACTAATTACTGACTGTCAATTCAAACATGTGGCCATTGGACCCAATGGCCACACGTTGCGTTAGGCCCCAGATCCGTCTGAGCCTTAGGAGGCCAGGTATTCAGGAAGACCATATGCATGAGCTATTAAAGTTACAGCTCCCTCCTCCATTGCTTTACCCATTTTTCAACATGTTTTACACTGTAACTCAGAGACGGTAGGGAGGAAGGAGCTGATATTGATACATGTTGTTCCTTGATTACACAGGAGTGTGCACTGTCAATTTCAGCTCGATTGGTCAATCCCTTGGGTAGATGGGTAGACTGTCCACTTCCCCATTCAATCGTATGGCGGGTGGGCCAAAGGAAACCACCTTTTGACCAATTAGGGGTCAATTGAAGGTCTGGGCAGTGGGCTGTGAGGCTGAAATTCACAGGATATGTTTATCAAGACCTGGGGAACAACATATCAGAGTTACAGCTCCTTACTCCCTTGTTTCATCACTGTCCCAGTATATTTTACACTATAACTCAGAGATGCTTAAGAGGAGGGAGCTGAGATTGATACACCGTGGTCCTCAGTTACCCAGGAGTGTGCAGTGTCAATTTCAGCCCTGCATCTCACTGCGTTGGGGAGATAAGTGGCTAGAAAGGGAGGGGGTCACAGCAGGGTCTGTGTTGGTCCAAGGAGGTTGAAAATTCGTGTTCCTCATGTGTACCCCATGGCTATCAAATGTGCCAAATTTGAAGCGAATAGGACGTTGTTAAAATTTTGTCTCAAGATTTTGTCTCAAGATTTGGTCAAAATCGAAGGTCGTCCAATCTGCTTCAAATTTTCAGGGCTGAACGCTCACCGGGGGGGGGGGGGCCTCCCTCCAAATATCAGAGCCCTAGCATGCACCAGCCCTGAGATATAGCCTGTTCCTTTCCCCACACCCTCTAAATGTTAAACTGAGAGCTCCGGGTGCTCCAGAAACCGGTTTCTCCACCTTTTGATTTATTCTCACCAAAAGGGTCTAACACTTAACAAATCTGAGACCATCCTGAAAGCTTGGGTCATGACAGGTCATTTTGCCTTCTAAAAGAGATACGGCCTTGAGCATGGAGCACATATATGGTGGTTTGAGGTCTCCAGGTGCTTCTGATCCTTCATGGGGAGTCGCCAAAGCCCCATGGGAATGGATTTTCCCTTTGTCATATCTCAGCCATAGAAGCTCGGAATGATGTGAAATTTGCATTGGAAACACAACTCACTGCTATATACCAATACCTGGAGGGTTGAATCTCCATCTCTTTTCCTTCCTAGCCAGGTTGCATCTGGCCTAGTTAGCAATGTCGTAGTGAAACGCCGTCAACATCAGGCTACTCGTGAGCTCCAGCTGATATTCTGGTATGATTTTTGAGTATGAATTCAGTTCATAACTGAAATTGTTACAACAAATTACTGACTGTCAATTCAAACGTGTGGCCATTGGACCCAATGGCCACACGTTGCGGTAGGCCCCAGATCCGTCTGAGCCTTAGGAGGCCAGGTATTCAGGAAGACCATATGCATGAGCTATTATAGTTACAGCTCCCTCCTCCATTGCTTTACCCATTTTTCAACATGTTTTACACTGTAACTCAGAGACGGTAGGGAGGGGAGAGCTGATATTGATACATGTTGTTCCTTGATTACACAGGAGTGTGCACTGTCAGTTTCAGCTCGATTGGTCAATCCCTTGGGTAGATGGGTAGGCTGTCCACTTCCCCATTCAATCGTATGGCGGGTGGGCCAAAGGAAACCACCTTTTGACCAATTAGGGGTCAATTGAAGGTCTGGGCAGTGGGCTGTGAGGCTGAAATGCACAGGATATGTTCATCAAGACCTGTAGAACAACATATCAGAGTTACAGCTCCTTACTCCCTTGTTTCATCACTATCCCAGTATATGTTACACTATAACTCAGAGATGCTTGAGAGGAGGGAGCTGAGATTGATACACCATGGTCCTCAGTTACCCAGGAGTGTGCAGTGTGTATTTCAGCCCCGCATCTCACTGGGTTGAGGAGATAAGTGGCTAGAAAGGGAGGGGGTCACAGCAGGGTCTGTGTTGGTCCAAGGAGGTTGAAAATTCTTGTTCCTCATGTGTACCCCATGGCTATCAACTGTGCCAAATTTGAAGCGAATTGGACGTGGTTAAAATTTTGTCTCAAGATTTTGTCTCAAGATTTTGTCAAAATCAAAGGTCGTCCAATCTGCTTCAAATTTTCAGGGCTGAACGCTCACCCATGGGGGGGGGGGGGGGTGCCTCCCTCCAAATATCAGAGCCCTAGCATGCACCAGCCCTGAGATATAGCCTGTTCCTTTCCCCACACCCTCAATGTTAAACTGTGTTAAAAGGTGCCTGGATATGACACTTTGCGTCTCTCCAGGAGAGTGCCATATCAATTTCAGACTGATAACCCAATGCCCTGGGCAGATGTGACCACTGAATGCTGACCGTGTCCAATCTCCGCACGCTTCCCGTTCAAACGTATGGTGAATGGACCACCCTCAACTGGCCATTTATATAAAAATTGGCATTTTCACCCACATGGCATTGGGCTATCAGGCTGAAACTCACAGGGTATAACCCCCCCCCCCCCCCCACCGGGCTCTACAACATATGTGACGCCCAGCTCCGAAGTCAAAAGTTTTGACCCTTAAACTGACAGTTATGTGCGTGGACATCAGGTGGAAATCCAAAGGGCGAAGGAGTACAGGCCTGAAATCGGTACACCCTTGTTCCTGGGTTACCCAGGAGTGTGCAGTGTGAAATTTTGGCCTTAAATCTCTGTGCTCTTGGGAGATAGGGACCCTGTAATCTTTTCACACCCAGAGTTGGACGGCGTCCCATTTCCCACACCTTACATGATAAAAGGTGTGTGAAGCTGACAGGTTTGAGGGGGCCATGGCTTGGTCTGTGTGGGGCCTAGGGGGCTGGAAATTCGTATTCCACGTGTTTGTCCCACGCCCATCAAGTGTGCAAAATTTGAAGCAAATCGGACGATGTTAAAATTTTGACTCTGAGGCGAAGTTGGGACTCTGAGGCTAAATCTCAATTTTGGGTCAAAATCGAAGGTCGTCCAATCTGCTTCAGATTTTCAGGGCTGAATGCGTACCCAGGGGGGATGCCTCTCCCAGAATATCAGAGCCCTAGCACCCACCCATTTTGTGATATAGCTATCTCCAAAGTGCCAAGTACCCAAGAGCTGGCATTGATACCACAGGGTCCCTGGGGCTTCAGGAGAGTGTCCTATCAATTTCAGACTCATAACCCAACTCCATATTGGTGTACTTGCAGTTCAGCCATTTAGCATGGGGTTATAGGTCTGAAATGAACAGTGCACACCCCTGATAACTCTCAGACTGATAACCCAATGCCCTGGGCAGATGTGACCACTGAATGCTGACCGTGTCCAATCGCCGCACGCTTCCTGTTCAAACGTATGGCAAATGGACAACCCCCAACTGGCCATTTATATAAAAATTGGCACTTTCACCCAAAAGGCATTGGGCTATCAGGCTGAAACTCACAGGGTATAACCCCCCCACCGGGCTCTACAACATATGTGAAGCCCAGCTCTGAAGTCAAAGGTTTTGACCCTTAAACTGACAGTTATGTGCGTGGACATCAGGTGGAAATCCAAAGGGCTAAGGAGTACAGGCCTGAAATCGATGTCCCCTTGTTCCTGGGTTACCCAGGAGTGTGCAGTGTGAATTTTGGCCTAAATCTCTGTGCTCTTGGGAGAAAGGGACCCTGTAATCTTTTCACACCCAGAGTTGGACGGCGTCCCATTTCCCACACCTTACATGATAAAAGGTGTGTGAAGCTGACAGATTTGAGGGGGCCATGGCTTGGTCTGTGTGGGGCCTAGGGGGCTGGAAATTCGTATTCCACGTGTGTGTCCCACGCCCATCAAGTGTGCCAAATTTGAAGCAAATCGGACGATGTTAAAATTTTGACTCTGAGGCGAAGTTGGGACTCTGGGGCTAAATCTCAATTTTGGGTCAAAATCGAAAGTCGTCCAATCTGCTTCAAATTTTCAGGGCTGAACGCGCACCCAAGGGGGGTTCCTCCCTCCGAGTATCAGAGCCCTAGCACGCACCTGCCCTGAGATATAGCATGTCCTATTTCCCACACCTTACATGATAAAAGGTGAGTGAAGCTGACAGATTTGAGGGGGCCATGGTTTGGTCTGTGTGGGGCCTAGGGGGCTGGAAATTCGTATTCCACGTGTTTGTCCCACGCCTATCAAGTGTGTCAAATTCGAAGCAAATCGGACGATGTTAAAATTTTGACTCTGAGGCGAAATTGGGACTCTGAGGCTAAATCTCAATTTTGGGTCAAAATCGAAGTTCGTCCAATCTGCTTCAGATTTTCAGGGCTGAATGCTCACCCAGGGAGGGTGCCTCTCCCAGAATATCAGAGCCCTAGCACCCACCCATTTTGTGATATAGCTATCTCCAAAGTGCCAAGTACCCAAGAGCTGGCATTGATATCATTGGGTCCCTGGGGCTCAAGGAGAGTGTCCTATCAATTTCAGACTCATAACCCAACTCCATAGTGATGTACTTGCAGTTCAGCCATTTAGCATGGGGTTATAGGTCTGAAATGAACAGTGCACACCCCTGATAACTTTCAGACTGATAACCCAATGCCCTGGGCAGATGTGACCACTGAATGCTAACCGTGTCCAATCGCAGCACGCTTCCTGTTCAAACGTATGGCGAATGGACAACCCCCAACTGGCCATTTATATAGAAATTGGCATTTTCACCCACAAGCCATTGGGCTATCAGGCTGAAACTCACAGGGTATAACCCCCCTACCGGGCCCTACAACATATGTGAAGCCCAGCTCCGAAGTCAAAAGTTTTGACCCTTAAACTGACAGTTATGTGCGTGGACATCAGGTGGAAATCCAAAGGGTTAAGGAGTACAGGCCTGAAATCGATACCCCCTTGTTCCTGGGCTACCCAGGAGTGTGCAGTGTGAATGTTGGCCTTAAATCTCTGTGCTCTTGGGAGATAGGGACCCTGTAATCTTTTCACACCCAGAGTTGGACGGCGTCCCATTTCCCGCACCTTACATGATAAAAGGTGTGTGTAGCTGACAGATTTGAGGGGGCCATGGTTTGGTCTGTGTTGGGCCTAGGGGGCTGGAAATTCGTATTCTACGTGTGTGTCCCACGCCTATCAAGTGTGCCAAATTTGAAGTAAATCGGACGATGTTAAAATTTTGACTCTGAGGCGAAGTTGGGACTCTGAGGCTAAATCTCAATTTCTGGTCAAAATCGAAGTTCGTCCAATTTGCTTCAAATTTTCAGGGCTGAATGCTTACCCAGGGGGGGTGCCTCTCCCAGAATATCAGAGCCCTAGCACCCACCCATTTTGTGATATAGCTATCTCCAAAGTGCCAAGTACCTAAGAGCTGGCATTGATACCACAGGGTCCCTGGGGCTTCAGGAGAGTGTCCTATTAATTTCAGACTCATAACCCAACTCCATAGTGGTGTACCTACAGTTCAGTCATTTAGCCTGGGGTTATAGGTCTGAAATGAACAATGCGCACCCCTGTCGTCCCAGGGACAAACAAATGGTGGGTGCCGGCTCTGTACTAGGTGATCTGTTTTGGAACCTTTGGAAGAGGTCAGGGGTTGAGATATGTTGTTGACTGGGCCTTTGGGAGTATGACCTGTTAATTTCAGCTTTCTGGCATATTGCCCTGTTAAATTTATCCCAACACACACATACCCTGAAGGTGTCGGATGGTTTTCCTGGCCTTCGGGTTTAGCCCTGGGTAGACGCTAAAAAATAACACAAGTGTCACAAAAAGTGTCATTTGGCAATACTTTTGGATGGGCATCATGTGACCCCTTTAGGTCGACTTCCCTAATTGAACCAGCTGCTTTAAGAACGCCCACCCAACTCACTTCCACTTTCTAATCATGGAACTGTTTTGATGGTTTTTGAATTGCTTGATAGATGGTTAATGGATAATTTAATCAGTTTGTAGCCATTTATTTTAAAAGATGTTGGTTTGCCATGTTTTCAAAAATCTCTCAGGTTGGTGTTTAACCCCCTCAGCTTTGTCTTTTTACCCTTTGAGTATGGTACGGACGGACAGTGTGAGTGCACCCTTACTCATCTCTCTTTCTGTTGCATTTTGCCCCAATTTGTTTCTACACTTTTTTTCATTTAGTTCCAATGATCCTGACGGAGGAGCTGTGCTATTACTAACAAGAAGATGCACTTTCAATAAACCAGATAGTCAGCCTGGTGGCCACCTTCACTCACTGGCCAGCGAACACAGTTTAATGAGTATACTGATGTGTTCTCCTACAGTACTGGACTTCCCTGGCCTGTTTACTGGACACAGGTTAAAGGATTAGACCGTGTTCTTGAGGTTTCGATGTCTAAAGGGACCAGTGATGAGTTTTTACACGTCCATTAAGCCTCAGACTGAATGTTTAACGCATTGATTTACTTCTGTGGTCCTGTTTGACACAATCAATTTAATAACGTGGAGAGCCTATTTGGCATCGATATTGGCAGGTGATCTGGAGTATAAGTCAATAATACTGCATATTGCCAAAAATCCACTTATAAAAATTGTGTCAGATGATTTTAAAGAGTTTAAATTAGAAGTCTTTGCCAGATGACAGAAGTCAAGACATCAGGTTAGTGGTTTTGGTGGTTTTATTGGTATTGAATATGTCGCTACAGACGGTTCAACCTGCAGCTGTGGTGTCCTCCTCTCTCTCATCTCTTTTCCTCAGATTCAACCCTCTGAAGGCGTTGCAGCCCAAACGGCGCCTGCAGCAAATACTGGCGTCCTCGCTCGTCCCGGTGCCCACGCCGGCGTCTGGGTCAGGGACGGCTGGGTCAGGGACGGCTGGGTCAGGCAAGGCTGGGTCAGGGACGGCTGCGCCAGCGGCAGCAACGGCGCCGGTGGCCATTCCTGTGCCCGCGCCCCCTGCGTGAGACTCACTTCAGTTACAGTCTCAAGAGCATGCGCCGTAGCTGTAGCTGTAGCTCGGCATGCACTGTAGCCACTAAAACAAAACAAAAAGACACAGGACACATTTGTGCTACCTGTTTCACTTTTACGCAGTTTTTGACTGAGATCCCTGCAGGTGTTTCTCAATAGTGATAATCAGTTTAAAGCTGGCATCAAGAAGAGAAAACAGCACAGACTTGCGTGTGTGTTGTTGTGTCCCATCACCTCAGAGACCATTGAAAATGCAAGGGAACCCCATTTGATCCATGTTCCATTTAATTTTTCTTAGAATAAAGTTGTGTTTAGAGGCTACATGCACGGTATGAATAGCGCTATCATTGTGCTGTGGAAGCAAACCATGATCACAAGTGATCACTGGTTCACCACAGCCGCTCACTCAACAGCAACATGTTTGTCACAGACACTAAAGAGTTCGACAGCAGAGCGTTGGTGAGACACGGGCATTGCCCGAAATGAGGATGTGCTTTTTGATTAATTGAAAATTGAAAATTCAGCTTCTTGAGCAAAGCCTCTGTCTCTACCAGGGATAAACCACAGCTCGAAGGAATATTCCTGTACTCCACTCAGTAACACAAATCAATAACTGAACCGTGGGCGACCCCCAGCTCCTACCACCTCCCTACAACAGGCTCCACCAGACTGTCACCCACCACCTACGGTCCAGACACAGGTTCTATCCCATCAGATGGACGGGATAGACTGTCGGACCTGACGCACTGTTGCATTCCACCCCCTCCAGGCTCACTGCTTCTGCTGCTTCCCTCTGCCTGTTTCTGTTCGGTCTTGGCTTTTGTCATATATTGATCTTCGAAGACCTACCAAGTAGTCAATATCTGGCCTCCTCCCTTCTTGTATCACACAGGACTTTTGATGTTTACTCATGCAGCACAACTCTTGCTAGACGTTTGGAGAAGTTTGGGCCGTCCAAATATAGCGTCTAAAGTACATTTTAGCTTCTGTCCCAGGAGTCCTGCTACCTGCTTCACCAAACTGGGGGTTCACCGTCATCTACTGTAGGTAAAACACTGACTATGGATAACTACATCATGTTCCCACAGTTTAAAATACCCAAAATACCCCTTTAGGTATAAAGACACTGAGTTGGGTGCAACACTGTGTCCATATTTTGGATTTCAGTGTGACGGCGTTGAGTTATCGGGTCCTGTGTGAAAATCCCTCATTGCTGCTCAAGTTGTTCCCGCTTGTCGCCTCCTCTCCCTCTGCGGAGGCCAGTGATTGGGCAACAGTCATGCTCTCTAAAGTAACAGGTCACTACAGCATTTGCTATGTGTCACACAATAACACTGAACACTATTTATTATCAGCAGGGAGTGTCTTGACAGAAGTTGCCCATCACAGCTCACCCTTCCTTCTCCGGGCTGCTACTAATGTATACTGTGATACTCAACAACTATTTTCTTTAGCAGGATGTAAGCAACGGTAAATGGAAAATATGTCTAACATTGTTAATTCAATTGTACAGTTTACGTGAATTTACATGGTATCCAAGGTGTCTCGCAAGTGTGTCCATTGTCCCAGATGGATTAGTTTAAAGGAACAATGCAGCATTTTAGGAAATATGCTCATTTGCGCTCCTGCCAAGATTTAGATGAAAAGATTAATACCACTTTTATTTTGTTTGAATGTTTAGCGTGATTAGCTTGCGGATTTCTCCGTTAATAGTTGTTACCCGAAACAAATTGTCATGATGGCTTATTTGATGAGTGTATTTGCAGAAAAGGACCTGGGATGGGATGATCCCTGGGATGATTTTACAACAGAATTTCACTTAAACAGTCAATTCAGATATCAGCACGCAACTATAACTTTCTGACAAGAGAGATTTTGTTCTGCTCTGATCATCTTTTGGGTTGTATCTGATGTGTCACAGATTGAATTTCTGTTTGATTATGTCTTTGATGCTTGTTTGAAGTGAAACGCTCTGGGTGATTAACAAATGCTAACGCTGTTGCTGTAGCTCCCCTGCTTCTCTAATCATTAGTCTCAACATCTTATCTCTTTTGAGTTGTGTTTCAGGATGCAGAGGGTTAGCTTGTGTTCTCATGGCTGCAAATGACTTCACATAGATGTTTCATATGGGAAGCCAAAGAGAGCAGCTTAAACGATCAAAGCCTTTTGTAAAGCTTTTAGAGAGCCAGCTCTCTCGGGCCCCGTCGGTGTTTGAGTGCTTGTTGATATCTAGCCTCTGCCTGCATCTCACACTGAATGGATCAGGAAATTAATCCTAAAACATGATATATGCCACAAGTTTTGTCTCACGTCAGTAGCGAATACATTTGTCGCATGCACATTGTATCGGTGTGGTGGGGTCCCCTGCTGTCCTCTGTGATTTAACACCCTGTTGTCTCTGCCTGGTCAGGTTTGACTACTGCAGGTTCATAGAGCTAGACTACGTTCCTATGGAGACAGGCTATATGGTCTCAATGCGCCCGACTAAAGGCTATACATCGACCAAGTCACCGACTAAAGGATACGCTTCCACCAAGTCTCCAGATCGCCACAGCCGTTCGGCAAACTCTCCCTCCGCCCCTCGTTGTCGGTCTGTTCTGAGTCCCTCTTCTTTCCTCAGATCAGTGTTGACTTTCTGTAGCATGGGAATGAAAATACCTTTTGCACTGCTGTGAATGTTTCATGATGTTCCAATATGGAAACCATCTGACTGAATGGTTTCCACATCATGTCTGACCTGTTACTCCCTTCCACCTTTTCTACTTTTTTCCCACTCCTTAGTAAAAGCTAACCTCACTTCATTTCTTTTGAAGAATGCTTCCTGCTGTTGTGTCATTGAGCGTCTGATTCATTTGTCTTTTTGGTTTGGATTTCATCGTTGCAGATCACATTCCCTTTTAAAAAAATGATTGCAACCTTGCTGTCAGTGTCCAAATGAGTGTGTGTCCTTGTTTTTAAGGCCGACCTGTCCGTCACAGTGACTTTGGCCTCTGTATTTGTAATGTGCCTTTGTACATTTGTGTTTAACGGTGTTGTATTGGCATGCTAGTGGACCTGCAATGACGTTCGCTCCATTTGTGTGTGTTGATTTGTGGTTTTGAACAATGTCCTGATGGATTTGCTCAACAGCTAACAGAATTATCTCTCGGTCACCTCGCTGTTGTTGGAGTGTGGTTTCATGATGTTACCATGCACCTGTTAACATGTCTACTCTTATTTTGGACCAGGCGGACCCCAGCCGCGCCCAGTAATAGAGATCCCCATGGTAACACCTCCCTCAGCAGCAGCAGCAACTCAGGCTCTTGTAAAGGCAGCGACTGCAGCCCCACCAAAGGGTAAGACATCAGAAACTGCCCCGCCGGTTCAGTAATGGAGATGAAAAGCTTCCCTCGAAGGATTGATTGCACTAATATCAAACCAAAGTTGCAAATAGAAAGTGGAACTTCATCACATCAGTAAAAAGCAGAACTTGATATTCCTTAATTTCACTTATTCAACAAAACCTCTTCATTAAACAAGAAGCCAGACCTTCTCACTGAAGCTGAATCAGTTCTGAAGATGGACTCTTTCATTTTCTTGTGTCCTAGACGACATCAAAAGTACACGTCATGTACAGACAACCATGGTATCCGGCCCCCTCCCCCAGAGCAGTACCTCACACCCCTGCAGCAGAAAGAGGTGTGTATCCGGCACCTGCGGGCCAGGCTAAAGGAAACCATCAACACTCTACAAGACAGGTGAGATACTGAGATAGAAAAGAAAGTGTGTTCTTATATTGCCTCACTTAGGTTTCTCCTTAAGTACCAGGTTCAAACCCTAACTATTACCGTACAGTAAGCCTCATATCTTTATCCTCCTAATTCTCCTGTTCTCTCTCCTTTGCTTCTGTTATTTCTTTCTCCTTTTTCTCCTCTCCATTTTGATCCTTTCAGGGACACAGAGATAGATGAGCTAAGAGGACAGCTTTACAGGATGCAAGAGGATTGGGTTGAGGAGGAATGTCACCGTGTGGAGGCTCAGCTGGCCCTGAAGGACGCGCGTCAGGAGATCCAGCAGCTTAAACAGGCCGTGGACACTGTTCGCGCCAGTCTCAGTGATGCTGGGGGGCTCAGCGGGGACATAGGGGTCCAGAAGTACTTTCAGGACATCAACACTCAGAACCACAAGCTTGAGAACCTTTTGTTTAGCATGGAGCTAGCCCAGGCTGGATTAGCCAAGGAGGGGGAAGCCATACCAGGTTGTCGGACCCGTGTTGGAGGTTCGGCACCAGCATCGGTATCAGGAGAAAGTCCAGGGGGAATGCCCAAACCGGCAGTAGGAGGGAGAGGGACTTGCTCTTGTGACGCTTCCCCAGCCCGTTCTCTGACCCGGAGCTCCACCTATACTAAGCTGAGTGATCAGGCGCTTGCGGACCGGAATGGCAATGGCTCGGACTTTCCTTGTCTGTCAGGTGACGGCACCCAGGACAGCGGCTTTGTGTGCTGCGGGGAGAGCAGCGTCCCCAGCCGGGCCGACCTGCTGCTGGAGGCCGCCTTCCTCTCTGAGGAAACAGCATCTTTACTCAACTCCTACGCACAGACCTTTTCTCAATCACTGCCCCACTCGATGCCCCACTCGATGCCCCACTCTTTGCCCAACTCCATGCCTCACACTTACTCCCATACCTTACCTCATTCTTTCCCTCGCAATTTGTCCCACCCTGTGCCCCACACTATGCCCCACTCCTCCACCTATGAGAAGCTGTGCACAGGCGAGCGGCTGGCGCCCATTCGTTGTGGCATGGGTGGAGCGGGCTGTATGAGCCATCCCTGCCTGTCCCACCATCACCTCTACCTGCATCCCCTGCGGGAGATGGGCATTCAGACCGAAAGCTGCCCCATCCCTGCAACAGCAGGTTACCCCTCTGATCTGGATACCATTGCGGAGCAACGCACTTTCCGCTCCCAGGCCTGCAGCCCCACCTCCACATGGATGTCTGATGAAGGGGAGGATGAGCTGGACTCCATCACCACCACAACTTCAGTAACCACGGCAACAATCATGAGTATAGCCACAGAGCCGATCTTGGCCTCCAAAACGCCATTGATCCCTCACTTACCTCGATCTGCTACTGTGGCGTGTTCCATGGAAAGTCCTCTGTATGTGGGGAAAGAGGGAGTTGAGGAAGAAGAAAAACAGGAGAAAGAGAATAGAGAAAAGGAAGCTGCAGAAACAGGGCAGCAGGAGGAAACAAAGGTGATCAGCCTCGAAGAAGAAGGGCTGCAGACACAAATGGGCTCAGCTGGAGGAAACGAGGTGGAAGTTCAGGGTGCAGTGGAGGAGGCAGCACCAGGAAAACTGTGCAATTCAGTGGAGGCCTCAGAAGGGATGCAGGGTGAGCTCAAGTTTGGAGGATGCTGTGGAGAAGGGAGACAGGGTGGGACAACACTGGAAAGCGTAAGCATGGATGACAGGCAGCAAGAAGTTGGTCTATCAGCAACATCAACCCAGGTAGAGACAGCAGAACTGAGTCCAAGTAGCTCAGGATTATCACTAGATGTAGAACAGCCTCACACCTCCCAGCCAAGGAGATCTGCTTCCCACGAGGAGATAGCTGGTGTCATTATAGTGGAGTTGCATGACGAGGACGATGATGGAGATGAAACTAAAGAAGAAGGTGCAACAGGGGGCGCCACAGCAGAGGGAGGAGATTCACCTGGCTCTGGGGCAATTCAGAAAAGCTACTGGAGCCGTCACTTCCTGGTTGATCTGCTGGCAGTGGCCATCCCTGTGGTGCCAACAGTGGCATGGCTTTGCCGCGGCCCAGTCCGTGGCGGACAGCCCATGTATCATATAGGGTCGCTGCTGCGAGGCTGTTGCACAGTCGCACTGCACTCGCTGCGCAGGGGAGGTGGGTTGAGGCATTACCCCGCAGGCGGGGGAGACCTAGGTGGATCACAGATATAACAGTAGAATCTGTTCAGTTAAGTGGTCTTTAACTACAACCTCTTCTGTACGGGTCTGGGCCCTTAGCTTGTTGGAAGATACCTGTAGTGTGAGGAGAGGAAGAAAAAATACTTCCTGTCCTGAATTCCTCATCAAGGTTAGTAGCTGAGGGGGTATCAGGAACAGGAAATGCAGTTTATGACTTGGATCTCTGACTGGTAAAGGCTGTTCTGTTTGGTCCTGCTCCTTAGTGTCTAACCCACTGGTCCTCGCTGTTGCTACCAAGATGTCTGCTTACTCTACTGACTCGTGCAAAACTGAATGAGCTGATGGAATTGAATGAGCTGTGCTTGGATGTTCAATGCTGATTGTTTTCTTTTTAAATGCAGTGAAATGTCCATTGATCTGTCAACCAACCAGGCTGTCCGTTCTAATGATCATGTGTTGGTGAGTGTGTACATGAAATACGGTACGTGTATGTATAAGAATGTGTCTATGTATAACCAAATGGTCTCATTCTCTGCAGTAGATGAGCTAAACTGCTCACTGACCAGTGGCTAAGGGAAAACCCACCCTTATTCAGACTTCACTCATGTCCTTTGAATGCAGACAGTTTGGTCTGAGTGTTTGACATATTTAAGACTGAACACATGAAGTGTATCTACTATCAAGAAATAACAATGTAGACACAGACGTCAGGTTGTTTCTAAGGGTAGAACGCACTGAAACACACGCGGCAAGGCTGCCAAGGAGCATAGACAGTTCCAACGCTCACACACTCTGTTGGAGGACAGATCAATCGTGCAGTCAAGCCAAAGCCAGTTTACTGCTGCTTCCACTGTTTGTTTCTGTTCCTGTTAGGCAGACACTGAGCATATTAAGCCAAATTTGAACACGTAAAAACGAAATTCTATGAAAAGGGTTTGCATTTGCTTGAAGGGTCATGAAGTGGGCATTCCTATAAAATCAGCCCTGCATGAAAAGAAACATTAAAAGGAAGGAGTTATGTGGGTGGGGGTATGTTGTTTCAGATACATGAACTACAATGCAGGGAAATCGGTTTGAGTAACAGATCCATGAGATTAGGGTGTGTGTTCCCAACCCAGTCACCAGACTTAAATGTTGAACATGGTATGTTTCAGTCGCTGAAACCCGTTCTCTACTCGTCACATACATACTGACACTTTTTGACGCTCCACGGCTTCAGTTTTAAACGCAAGATTAATGATGCGACTGGAAGTGGGACCACAATGGTTACATTAAGGAAACAAAGATGAAGGTTAGGGTTAAGCATCAAAACGATGTGGTTAGGATTAGAACAAAGGTTGTGGTTTGGCTTAGTACTTCTAGTACACAAACACAGCTGGAACAAGTTAATCAAGTACATTACTTTGTGTTTCATATGTACGAACAGTGAATGAGGACAGCCTGAATATTGGCGTGGATGGTTCTTCTTTGGAGTCATTTGAAAGCCTGGCTGCAAAAAAGAAATTGTGGTTTGCAGAAATGTGCAATGCCAACATTTTTTCTGGCGAACAGGCTGGCAGTTCCACTATTTTCAACATGGCTTCTGTGAAAAGATCTTTGTGAAAGATGTAGAAACTGTAGTGAGCGTGTATGAAGTTGGAGCCAGCAGACAATTAGCTGCAGGCGGTACGCTTAGCTTTGCATAGACTCAAAGCCGGAGGAATCATCTACCAGCACCTCTAAAGCTCGCTAATTAGATTAGATCCTGTTTGTTTAACCCGTACACGGGCTGCTCTTATTCACTGTTCGTACATATTACTACAAAAGTCAAGCACAGTAATTTGTGTGTATCCCACGTTTGTGCTATGAGTGTATTCCATGTATTTAAAGCAGGGGATGTAGTTTAAAACTTCACAGCACCACTTAGGGAGGTAGCACCCGGACCTTCACCTGGGTAACCAGTAACCTGATTGCAGCAGATGGATTAATTCGCATTGTTTTAGCATATCAATCTGGGAACTCTGGTTTGGAGATCTTTTGGGAAGGGGCGAAAATGCTGGTTGCTGATTGGATGAACAATCTGTCTATCACCAACATACGGGCCAAATCAACCAATCAGATAACGAAGCGTATTACGTGCTAACAGCATCGAGGCAAAGCTCAAAGAGTAAACAACATGTGGGTAAAGTATATTTGCAGTTTGTGTTTAACGTGAATTTACGGATAAAAGGCCCAATTTCAGGAGCCCGGTCCATATTCAACAGAAGGATCCAAGAGAAAAAAGCGTTAGCGAGCGACTTGCTCGGTAACTGAGCTCATCTCATTCGCAGAAGCCGCCATGTTGTTTACACTGAACAGTTTTTTCTCGTTGCGTCACGCTTCCCCCCACCTTAAAACCAACGCTAATTGGTTCGTCGCTTGGCTAACTTCCCCAAATTTTCTCCGCCGCACTTTACCAGACTGATCTGCGGGTAAAATAGAATGGAGCTCACGAGGCTAGCTAACCGGTGTCCCAGCAGCGGCATTCATGTGCCAGAAGTACGAAGCCTTACCACAACCTTTTTCCGCTAACCGTTCACCTTTTGTTGCCTAGAGTTACCCTCATAGTCTTTGTTCTTTGGTTTTGGGTTACAAGAGAGAGAACAAGAACAACATGGACGTATGTTTTAAGGTGGAACTTTTCCTGTCTTCAGTCATATGGTTGCTCCTTGGACCCTGAAGCTCGCATTCGAAGCAAATTCAGACTAACCATTGAATTATTGAAAATAATTTTGTTAATTTGGGTTGCTTTCATTTCACATTACACATGCAGGAACTTTCTTGTACTCATCCAGTCCAATAAGAAAGTCATATAAGGATCAGACACTTGTTTGTTGGTACTCACTGGCTCAGTTTGACACCGTGAGTTGATCTGAATGAAGCGCTCAGTCTGTGCTCTGTGCTGTATATTTCTGCTAACCTAACGCTCTTGTGGTGTAGTTTAACTGTCACTCTGGTCGTGTGTATTTCAAGAGTTAGTCAGTCACTGCGAGTAAATCAACTTTATTTGTTCCGTAGAGCATTTTGTAAAGCATTTCTAGTTCTTCATGTTAGTCGACACTCAAAATGTAAATCAGTAAGGTACCTGGGTCGTACTCGCGTTTAGGATCAGGGCGTTTCCTTTGTGTGAATGGGTTTTTCGAGATAAAAGTGGCAATTTCTTGCTCTGATCTCGTGCAGGTGTTTAACTTAACATGTGTAATAAGGGCAAATAAGCAGCGTGCTACTGTAAAATCGAAATGTGTCCGACTGTCAGAGACTCATGAGCCAAAACGCGGATCGAGAAACACCCTGACGCAACCAGCAAAAACAGTCCGACACCAACTGAAGTGTTTAGTTCTTCGGTGAAGAAATAAGCAGCATGTTTTGTTTTGTTTTTCTTTCTTTAACTAACTGGTTGACATATTTTGCACTATTGTTCACTTTATGAATTTTAAGCAATTACTTGAAGTTGAGATTGTATGTTTATCCAAAGTGTTGTGTGTCCACTGGGTTCTAACCGATGTTTCTGTTGGTCTGCGGTGTTGAAACAGGTGTAAGTGTAACTAACATTATACAGACAATTCAGGTAGATGTAGATCCATGCCATTACTTCTGTGAATACTTTAAAACGGTTGCCTTTCATCCACGCTTAGAGCTCTTGATTTGGCCAAAATCAGCGTCAACGGGCCAAACAAAATAACGGACATTTCAGTCTAAGTGCTGTTGAAAAAACAGACCCAGAGAGAGAATCGACGCTACCTGATCAAATGTAATTCAGTCAGACGTCAGTGACAATCATGGCCATCCCCGTCTTTTTGCTTTCCACTTCATTGGTCTGACGTCGATGCATTGAGACCCATAAGAAGACTGAAGGAATGCCTTAGAGACACAAAGGACTGCCTCTTCCCTGTTTCCACTTTGACACATTTGTAACCTCACCACCGATGAGTTGTGCACTTGTTAAACTGTTTTAATGTTTTTAAAAAGCCATAATAATCCTGAGGGAGCAGGTGGGAGAACATGGGAGGCGGCCTCCTCCGCTCCATACGGATGTTTTTTTTCAAACAAAATCTCTAAATGATGAAAGTCACGTGTACGCTAAATCCCGTGCATCAGCATTGTATTTCAGTCAGTCAGTCGGACTCTGCTGCTGTAATGAAACACACACTGGGTACGGAGGAAAGGACGGGGGAGGGCACAGGGAGGTTGTACGAAGAGGTTCAGGATTAGGAATCCAGGCGTATGTTGGGTAGCGGCAATCATCTCTGTCCCCTAATTTATCTCTATGCAGTCTACTTCCACTGCACTGGATTGTTATTTTTGTATTGTTTTTATCGTCTGTGCTTTGGATCTCGTACACTTGTACAAACAAGAGGGGTGTCCTACCTTAAGGCGCAGAAATCTACCTGATATGTTGTGGTGTGTTCACACCAGCCGTGTTGCGCAAGTTTTCCGCAACGCGAAAAAATAATATTTGCCTACACGTCCAGAAATGGAGGAACAAATGATTGAAGCTTTCTGATAGTACCTCATATTTGTACAGAGACTGAATGAAAAAAGGAGATTGCTTGGAGAAATGAAAGCCATTGGGGCGCCCAGTGTCTCGGTGGTTAGAGCAGGCACCTCATGTACGGAGGAGGCTGAAAGTTCTTGCCGCAGCGGCTCGGGTTGGACTCCAACACGCAGCCCTGTGCTGCACGTCGCCCCCTCTTTCTCTCTCTCTCTCACCTATTTCCTCTCAATCTTCAGCTGTACTATAATAAAGAGACATAAAAATCATCTTAAAAAAAGAAAGACAAGGACGTAATTAAGCCGAACTACCTAATAAGTTCTGAAATGATGCGTTGAAGGAGCAGCTACAATGTTAGCATAGCCTCGATCGATCCAAACTCCAGTCAGAAAACAAGCATTTTTTAAGCACTTTCGTCATCGTGATGCATTTATTTTGGCATACATTTGATCAGTTTATTGAATCTATACCTCGAGTAGGGCAGGAAGCGGCAGTCATCCAGATTTACAGAGGTGTTTTGGCCTCCAGAAGATGAAATGAGTCTAGACACAACAGCATTTTAGTTTCCCGACATATCGGTGACTTCTCCAACAGCTACAAAGCAGCACTAGTGGTCATTTTGGAGAGCCCTACCCCGCTACGTCTTGCGTGAGCACCACAAATAAATCCCAAAATGATCCGACAAACAAACGTGAACTACCCAATGCAATGCAATGGTCTGTGAACAGGCCATAACGGTGTCAGTTTCTGTTGTTAACATGACCACAGTAAGTGCTAACATACTAACATTAATGTAAGTAAGATAACATTTTTAATGCAGTCTAAACACAAAATCTCCGAGGCATTATTTGCGCAAACGGCCCGCAATAAAATTTGAGGTGTTAACGCATTTTAATGTTGTCTTTGGACAGAATCTCTAAGACGTTATTCGTGCGAATACCCTTTTATACAAACCTGGGTTCAGTAAGAAAGTCGATAGCCAACGTCGTCCTACCTTTTATCTCTTAAAGAGGGATTTTACGTTTTCTCGAGGCGGTTTTTAAAAGAGCCTGGCTGTGACGAACTGGTCCGGTAGCACGCCCCTCTGGTGCACACAAGTTATGTATCTTATGTATCATGTAAACAAACAATATATGTTATCAGTCAATACTTTTTGCACACAAGTTATGTATCTTATGTATCATGTAAACAAACAGTACTTTGTGCACACAAGTGATGCATCTTGTAAACACAAGTTTCCTTTAATACCTTGAGCAAATGATTGTCTTGTGTTCAGAAGATGTGTGTGAATAAGATAATACCTTCATTAATCTTGCACATACAGTCTTAACTTGTTCGTGCGAGTTGTTAAAATAATGATTTGTGCGCAAGAAAAGAAATGTCTTTCCGGGGCCTGTGTGTCCTACAGCCATCCTTAAAGCAATTTCAGTCAAAAGCAACTGGACTTGGTTATTTGTCCAGGAAGACGTTTCACCTCTCATCCAAGAGGCTTCATCAGTTCATGTACGCATCTGACCAGGCTGGGACTGGACCAGGACCAGGCTGGGACTGGACCAACTAAGTGCGCACTCACACTGTCCGCCCGTACCGTGCCCCGTGCTTTAGGGTCCTTGTCCCCCCCTCCAGGACCGTTTGTGCTCACACTACCTGGGCCTCGGCGAATGCTTCTTGCTGCCTATACGTCATCACACCGTAACACGTCACGTGCATTGATTGACGTCATCAAGAGAAGGAAAAGAAGCTGTCAATGCGAAAGTAGAGAAACCATCGCTAAACAGAGGAGGTCTGAAACACCACTTAACTCCAATGCTGCCCGCCCTCTCATCCCTTCAGGAGATTCAACAACCTATTCTCAAAGAACAACTGTTCACAAACAGCCTCCTGTGACTCCAACGACTGTCGTTTAGACTCAATAGAGCACTAACAAAGTCCAAACCTACTTCCCACCAACGACTGTCACTTTAACGACGGCACTTGGAGCACAAAGGGGTTCCAGTGACATCATCGGCATTGTTAGAGGTTAGATACCTGGATCTCACACCAGTTAGTTTGACCAGTCGCAGTCCCAGCCTGGTCCTGGTCCAGTCCCAGCCTGGTCCTAGTCCTGGTCCTGGTCCTGGTCCAGTCCCAGCCTGGTCAGATGCATACATGAACTGATGAAGCCTCTTGGACGAGAGGTGAAACGTCTTCCTACACAAATAACCAAGTCCAGTTGTTTTTGACTGAAATTACTTTGGGGCGAACGACGACCTGGACACATGAGAACATTCACAGTCTGTATTTTATAGCGTTTTCTTATTTGTTTTGACATGTTTCATGTTTGCTGGTGTTGCCAACAGGCATTACACCTTTGTCTGCACTTCCCTAATGGGCTCCGGTGAATAGAATCACATCCTTGGAGCCATGTCCCTTCATTTTCCTGTTCAATGGGTGACAAACATGGCCACCAACAGCGTCCAACCATTGTTATAAAGGCTTCCGTTCCAAAAGAGTCTTGAGATTTTTTCAGGGCGTGATTCGTTTATTCATTAAAAGTTAAATCTGACTTTTCCTCCCATCGACCTTTATCATGCGGCACTTTATCAAAACCCATTCCAAGATTATCGCGATGCCAAGGAGGCCGTTATCCCGGGAGTGTGCTACGCCGTCTCTGCAAGAACGTCGTCGTACCTCACCACGACCCTCTATTTCTGTCCCATAATACACCTGAACTTCCTGCTGTAGTGGTGGTTGTGCCAGTGTACAGTAAGCGAGCGGAGGGAGGTGACTGAGTGATTATATACTACGTATATCCTTAAACACATATGATGCTGAATATTTCTTGGGGGAAAACGGGAGGCGGTGTGTGGGGGGAGGGAGGGGGGGGGCGTGTTTGGCTTTTTTTGGGTCAATATTTGAATGTGTATTGTCATTTTATGCTTTATTCCTTGTCAGGTTGTCTGTGTCCCATTGCCAATGTAATGATAATTAATGTACACAGAGGTTATACCGAGTCCTTCAACATCCTACCATCGGGGTATTCAATGCCTTGTAGAGGAACTTAGCTGACATCGTCGATATCTACAGATCATGTAATGTAAATGAACTATTTTAATGGCAATAGTAGTGTGTACAGTCAAAGACATCACCGGGCTACTTCTCCATTCACACTCCCACCACACTGTATAAAGAAAGACCAAAAGCCCCTATATTAAACAGCATGGAGGAAACATCTCTGTGGTCTTCATCTGTGTGTCTGTCTGGTTCTATCTCTGGATATTTGTTGTATTATTGTTGTGTTTTCCCCGACCACTGATTCAAATGAGTTTATGTTACCGTGGAGATAAATGTAACGTCCTGAGGGGAAGACAAAACACCACGGAGCTCATGTTGAACAGAAAGACTGTTTATTTGTTTTACAATATTATCTTGGTTACATTCGTATATAAACTTTTAGATTTTTCTTACAGTATGACAGTGACGGCATCAGATCGCATACCTAGAAAATTAAAGGAATGCATGCATCCGAACATGAACAGCATTAAAAGGAGCAACTTTATTTAACAAGTAGAAAGTCACAACTGCGAGCTCTGCTCAGTCTCATTGTGCTCATCAGTCAAGGAAGGAATATTTTCAGAGGGGGCGTCCTCTAACGACGCTCGGCGGAGGAGAGCGAGTTCGACGGCTAAACCCGCGACACGGACTTTAAACGCCTTGGATTTGAGCGGATGGTGTTCAGCATCAAATATTCAGCGGTGTGGTTAACACGCAGGTTTGTTTTCACCGGTTCTCTCGTTCACATGAGGCACCACAAGCACAATAATTAAAAAACGAAAATAAAGCACAACCGTTGCACTTATCTGTTGAAATGGATACAGGAAAGACGACCTTTTAAAAGGAAGTGGAAAGTGCACTTAGTGTGTCCGCCCAGCACAGACCCCGTCCACACGGACACCGACAGCTCCCTCACAAATGACGGTTTGAAGTGCGAGTCCGTGTCCCACAAACACCTTTCGACTAACCGATCGCATCGATGCACTGTGATCTCGCTCGCGCGTGCCTTTCGCCAGCTCATAGTTCTGGTCGTGTTTGCGGACAGGGGCTAAGTCCCAGCTGCATGGGGCAACGGACGTCTACTGCCGCCCCCTTTCCCTACACTTTCCCCTGGAATGTGCACGCGGTGCTCCCCATACCTACAAACGCAACACATCGGAGCCTCGTCGCGACAGGGAATGTGGTGCGATGATACCTCGGGATCTCTTGGTGAAGATGGACGCGTTGTAACATATATGTTAGAAATGTTCTAGGCTAAAATCATCGCTAACTTTTACCAATCTATGGTAGAAACTAAAAACAATGCCTTTGCTTAAGCCTATTAGTTTTACTGGCACTGGACTCTCGAATCGAGTCAGCGAAATGAATGAATCTCATTAGTAAGTACGCACATTAGGGGGCAAAGTGCAGGGACTGGAAGCACAGCCGTGATCTACAAGGTAGGGCTCTGATGACTGACCGTCGGCTGTTACAGCATTTTGGACAAGATGGAGCTTCACGTGCCAATGATTCGTCTCCACGGTGAGGAGGAAGCTCTGGACTCATGATAGCGTGCGTGGCTTTTGTACTGTCCTTGATCTCAAATAGAAAATAAAGATATAATACTTAGACTACAAGGTTAAAAAAAGAAGGGCTAGACGTGTCAACAGGAATGAAGGAAAAGTAAAGACTACACTGAACGGAAGAATAGAAAAAAAAGGCATTTTAAGGTTATGTTACAGGTGAGAAATGGCCACGATGATTGTGATGCAGGAGGTGGTTTGGTATGAAGGCAGAGAGAGAGAGAGAGAGGCGGAGAGAGAGAGAGAGAGAGATATGAGTGAGGAAAGGAGAAAGAGAAAGAAATATCTCTGTAATGTAGACATCCTGACAGTTCACAGTCCCCCGCGTCTTCACACCTCTGGGACAGAGTGATCCATGGCTGACCGCAGGAGACCGCTCGACATCCTGGGGAGGGGGAGAGAGAAAAATCACATCCATAAGATCGTCAGGTAATAGCTACATTAAAAATCCACCTTCACACTGGGTTCAGGTCCCTTCCACACCGGTTCTAATAGTTATTCTGAGACTTTGAGTGAGCCTGAGCGTCCGCGTTATCTCCCCCTCAGTCCTCCCCTGTCCCCAGTGGATCGATAACACAACTCACAGACCAGATGTTGCTTATCCGGACATCTATACATGTTTTAATGAACCTGTTAATAGCTAACGCTTTGATCTAGGCTGGGATTTACTGGAGATCACAGTCTGATGCTACCGTACAACTGGTCTGCAACGGCGTCTTGCTCAAGCTAACGTAGCTAATGTCATCCATCAGTTGCTAACTGTGTCTCAAAGTGCCTCAAACCTGTGAATGCCTTGGTCAACCTTCTACACAACACCTTTATGGCATTGTCCTGTTTCTCTCCATATGTGACAGCGTGTGTGTCTTTCCCCCAAAGACACACACGCTTCGGTGCTGCCGGTGTCCAAGGTCGTTTCCCTGTCGAGATACGTTTTCTCTGCCTTAGCCTGAACCAACCATAAGCCCGCTAAACTATGACTTTTCTTGATTTTGTTCAACAAACTAGGCCATGACTGGTTTAGATATGCTATCCTATGACTGATTTAAGCATTTTTTGGACATTATATTTTGACTAATGTGGACTTTTTTGGACATACTGTACCATGACTTCTTTAGGGGTGTTTTTTTTTTTTGAATACACTAACAATAGACATAGTGGGGGTGCAATCATTTTAACAAGAGTGAGACACTATTTGGTGGCGAACACGACCCCTGTCTGCTTGGAGCCATAAAGCCCTCAATCAAAATCTTTTTCGAGGACAAGGTTAATTATTTAGACAAAATTATTATGTTATTCTCTTCAGTATATGATTATTATTTAAACCAGTTTGTTTAGAGTAGAGGTTTGGAGGTATGTTCAGCTTCCTCTGTTTACGCTGTTGCTCTCTAAGCAGGACTGTATTCTCCCAGAAAGGGGCGTGGCGACGAGAGCCTCTTCTGCACGACGCATGGATCCAAACACGAAAAGCACCTCATGTGTAGTTACTGTGTCATCGCCTCATTTACGGCAGTGGCGGCAGATTGAGTGAAAGTTTGAAGTCCTACCTCTTGATCATGTGTTCGTAGATGAACTTGGGCATGATGGTGATGGTCATGGCGGTCGGAGAGGTGCTCAGGATGTCCTTGATCTGAGAATCCTGGAAGTTTCACACATGAACACGATGAGGATCTCACGTAAACAATGAACTCGTCACATTGTGGGTTTCTCCGACGTTAGCACATTTAAAGCCTTCGTCACAGGGCAGACTGAAACAACTCCACTACCAGAAAAAACATCGGACTAAAAGCAAACTACGGCTACAATACCGACACCTGTTCACTTCACACGTGTACAGACTTGGTGAATGCTGCACTTACTTAAAGACGCTGTATGCTACGCTCTGCCAGTATGTGCGCAGCCATCCCGATGCAGAATTCGAATTAGCCTCCAAACATTTTACAGGCATCATAACTGTTCTGTATTTATTCTGATTTTTCTGTGTGTATGTTTTAACACAACGCAAGATTAATAAAGCTCATCTAACAGCGTATGCTAGGGCTGTACCTGAATCAATCCAATGTTTTAAATGAATCGGATTTAGCGAGGTGTTCAAGGCACGTCCAGCTGGGAGGAGGCCTCGGGGAAGACCCAGGACCAGATGGAGAGATTAGATCTCCACACTGGCCTGGGAACGCCTCAGGATCCCCCAGTTAGAGCTGGTTAATGTGGCCCGGGAAAGGGAAGTTTGGGGTCCCCTGCTAAAGCTGCTGCCCCCGCAACCCGACCCCGAAATCAGATGATCTATTGGCATGAATCATAGTGATGATTTTGACCACATTCATTTGGCAAAACGAAGCCTGCGACGGTTTCTTAATGAACCAAAAATAATTTTACACATTGTAAGCAGGTGCGTAGCTCAGGGCGATGGTGGCTCGCAGCTTTAACGGTGAGCTGTACAGCCTCCCTCGCCCCGACCTCGCCGCCTCCCGGTGCAGTTAATGCCTGCTTCGCGCTCTCTCCCTACGGGGAGGGGTGGCTTTTAACCTGGACGAGCTGTCCTCAGTGTCTGCGGTGAAGTCACCATCCTGACACACGGAGCCCGTCACTTTTACAAAGCCTTATGGGTGTATACAAATACAACGCACACTGACTACTCGACTCACTTTTTAAGGGGGCAGCCCTAGCATACACATTAGTGAACAGTTTGTATCCATTAGTGACCAGGCTATTTGATGAAAAGACTCATATACAGAAAGTGACGTGTCTGACCTTGAGTCCGATAACGTTTTGTCCGTTGATTTCGCAGATGAAATGCTCGGTCAGCAGGCCGTTGCGGGCAGCGGAGCCGTCCTTGACCAGTGAGGTGACTTTTCCAGACTTGTAGATGAAGCCCACGTGGCCGGAGCTGTCTTTGTGCATGGTGATGGTACGCTGAAATGGCCTGGAGAGGGGGAGGCAGAGGTAGAGATAGAGAGAGAGAGACAGAGAGAGAGAGACAGACAGAGGGAGAGAGAGAGAGAGAGAGAGAGGGAGAGAGAGAAAGGGAGGGAGAGGGAGGGAGAGAGAGACAGAGAGAGACAGAGACAGAGAGAAAGAGAGAGGGAGGGAGAGAGAGACAGAGATAGAGAGAGGGAGGGAGGGAGGGAGGGAGAGAGAGAGACAGAGAGAGACAGAGAGAGAGAAAGAGACAGAGAGAGAGGGAGGGAGAGAGAGACAGAGAGAGAGACAGAGAGGGAGAGAGAGGGAGACAGAGAGAGAGACAGAGAGAGAGACAGAGAGAGAGGGAGGGAGAGAGAGACAGAGAGAGAGGGAGGGAGAGAGAGAGAGGGAGACAGAGAGAGAGGGAGGGAGAGAGAGACAGAGAGAGAGGGAGGGAGAGAGAGAGAGGGAGACAGAGAGAGAGACAGAGAGAGAGGGAGGGAGAGAGAGACAGAGAGAGAGGGAGGGAGAGAGAGGGAGACAGAGAGAGAGACAGAAAGAGACAGAGAGAGAGAGAGACAGAGACAAACACACACACAGGATTAGGAATCCACTGGAGTACAGCTTCATTATAAAGTGCCCTATCCTACGACACTTTTATTAAATATGACAAGATACCAATATATATGTTTATTTCTGATCATGACCAAGAAATAAAAACAAATATACACGGGAGCATAGAACAGAACAATGAAACTCCTTGATGGACTGTAGTTTGAAAAGAGAGCTGAGCAGCAAAGTACACGTGCAGCCAGCAGAGGGAGCCAAAGCATTCAGTTTCTACCGAGATGCTAAAGAACTGCAGAGCACCATGGTCCCTGTCTGTGTAACCACTCCAGCCTGGTGTTAACAGGCAAACCTTTCCCTTCAACAGTAGATGAGAAACATCTGTAACCATGGTAACCGTACACATGAGAGATGGTGACAGCTGTTCGCCTCACAGTGTTTAGAAAACAGAATAAAGGTGTAGGACACGCTGTTATAATCTTATTAAACTCCTCACCTGTCCCTGACCACAAGCTCGATGCGGGTCTCGGCCGCAGCCTTCAGGGCCTTGTGAGCTTTGTCCACGCTCCAGCCGGCGCAGTTCTGCCCGTTGATCTGAAGGACCTGGTCCCCGAAACGCAGTCCGGCCAAGGCCGCAGGGGAGTTCGCCTGCACCAGCTGGACAAACACTCCCTGAGAGAAACAGATAAAACGTTAAAATGGATGAAGAGAGGAGACGGACGACAGATGCTGATAGTGGAGAAAAAAAACAGAGGAGCAGCTAAGAGGAAAGGGGCAAGGACATCGGAGGGAGAGGGAGAGGAGAGATATTTCCAGATATTTGAAACAGGGAAAGGAATTAAAACAAACACAGAGCCAACAGAGGGCTCGGTTTGAGCAGTGTGAGTGCACCCGCTCCGCGCATAACTCAGTATCAGCAGTAGAGCGCGTTTGCATGTGTACGAGCACGAGCACAGTGCTACGGCGGTTCTGACGTCATTTATGTGCGCCTGTTGGGACATAGAAAATAGAAGGAGGGACCATGCGCGGACATTTAACAACAACAACAATGGCGGCGAAAGGTTCACGTTGGTGTGATGCGGAGGTGGAGTGTTTACTGCAGATTTGGTCGATGACGTCATCAATGCGTGTGACGTGTTACGGCGTGATGACGTATGGACAGCAAGAAGCATTTGCGCGAGGCCCAGGTAGTGTGAGTACAAACGGGCCTGGGGCGCGGGGGGAGAGGGAGGGGGGGACAAGTACCCTAAAGCCCGGGGAGCAGTGCGGAAGGACAGTGTGAGTGCGCCCTGAAAGACTCTTTCAAATCAACTACTTACACTGTTCCCTGATGGCCGTGCCGTTTCGTTTTAATTATTGGATTAGAACGGTGTCTTTAATTCTGAGGATTCAGCGCCCTGTGTGCCAAGTGTGCTGTGTCGTGTCAGCACTACGTCCATGACCAATGCACTCTATCTACTTTTTTTTGGTCAGCTCATTTCAGTCACTTCAAAGGCTGCCAACTGAAAAAGTGCAACTCAAAACAAACTGGATAAACGACGACTACTTGACTACTTCAAGAGCCTGTTACAACTCGCTGGCCCAGTGTCAAAATTCATTCTGCTTTTGTTTTTCTTACAGCGAATTCATTCTTCATTTCTTTTAGTACCAATAAGAAACAGACAGATAAAAAACAGAAGAATCACATCAACTCAGCTAATAATCCAATCACTGAAATGATCTCTATCGATTGGACCACTCACACTGTCCGTCCGTCCCGTGCCCCGTGCTTTAGGGTCCTTGTCCCGCCCCTCCAGGTCTGTTTGTACTCACACTACCTGGGCCTCGGAGAATGCTTCTTGCTGCCTATACGTCATCACGCAGTAACACGTCACACGCATTGATGACGTCATGGCGATGCGTGGCTTTGTTTCCAGATCTTTCCGTAGACCTCGGAGTTTTTGTGCGTCTTGTCGACTGTTTTTGAATCTTTTCATCGACCAAATCTGCAGTAAACACTCCACCTCCGCATCACACCAACGTGAACCTTTCACCGCCATCGTTTTAAATGTCCGCGCATGGTCCCTCCTTCTTTTTTCTATGTCCCAACAGGCGCACAGGAAATGATGTTAGAACTGCCGTAGGCCTCGTGCTCGTACACGTGCGCACGCTCGTGCTCGTACATGTGCAAACGTGCTTTACAAAAGCCCACCTCTCCCAAAGGGTCCGATGGCTTAACAATAGGAATGGATGCTTTTGTGAATATATTCAGTTATCTGTTCACCAGCTAGTAATTTGACATGAGAAACTCTGAAACAAGTGCTCCTACACTGATATAAATGTCATTAAAGATCCCTATAAACAACGTCACACCCTAAAAAAGTACTTGAGTAAGTGAGGGGCTAACCCTTCTGCTCGCATTAGCTGCTAAATTAGCATTGGTGACATGTTAGATCCTCATATTCCAGAAAGAGAGAAACACAGGTTTATCGTTGAATGATTACACACGTGAAGCAGAGTTTGACCCAGATCTCGTGTGGAACAATAGAATGTGGGTGTTAATGACAGTCGGTCTGTTCTGAATGATTAATGCGAGAACAGGAGCCTGTCGAAGCGTTTGCGATGCTGACTCACGTTGTCGATGGCCCTGAGCCGGAGGCCCACCTTCCGGTCCTGGTCCTTACAGAGGATAATCTCCCTCAGACCTGGGCGGATCTCTGCCCTCCTGATGCCCACGTCCGCCCCGGTCACTGGCCGCACCATTCCCCCGTAACCTGAGCTGGAGGGCACTGCCACTTGCTGAGGAGGGGGGGAAGAAAAGGCAGACGGAGAGGAAGGTGAGAAAGTGAAAGAGGTGGGTTGAGAGGACAAGAGGGAAATTAGGAGGGGGTGAGACGGAGGCGAGAGGAAGAAAGGATTAAAGAGGCAATGGTACATTAAAAATTCAGCTGGAGATGAAAAGCAACGCTGCATCAAACAGGCATGTGGGAGGATTCAATTCCATCTCCTCCTCCACCAGTGGATGAGATCAGGAACGCTTTAGGCACTGCTTTTGAAAACTTTATCATCAGTATGCTCTTCACTAACGATGACTAAATGAGAAACAGAACCAAATAATGTTAGGGGGTGAAGATATCAGCAAATGGCAGAGAACACAGATGGTTAAATGACATGCTAGGGTGCTGTGAGAGCCTGTGATATGCAGCATGTTCACGCACACGCAAATGGAGAGGAGTGAAGAGCTCGCACCCTCCCACACTCTGCTCCAGGCCTGCGGTGAGTCACTCAGTTATGTGGATCTCCAGGAACAGAATACTGTTATGCTCTGACAGATCTACAGTTCACGGCTCCTTCCATCTACTAAAAACAGGTTTTTAATTACTAAGGCTCGATGGTTTGAAGTGAGAGGCTTCAACATGAACCGAAACCTAAGAAGTATTTTTAACCCTGCCGAGGATGTTTCGTCTTCGGCTCCATTTCCCTGTTTGTTTGTGTGTCTGTCAACAAGATTATGTAGAAACTCCTGGACAGACTTTCATGAAACTTGGTTGAATCATGTGCCAAGAACCCATCACATCTTGGAGCAGCTCCAAATCGCGGGGCGGATAGATAACACAAAGGATTTTTCACTTCTGTTTACATTGTAAGATAGGGCATTTGTGCTGCATTCACGTCTCCTCGCAAGATCAGGACCATTGTATTTTACTCGCAGATCAGCCCGGCGAAGGGAGAAGGTTGCCCGAGCCATCGAACCAATCAGCGTTGGTTCTGAGGCGACTCGAAGTGTGACGAAACGAGAAGTTAGGTCATGGTTAGGCTTTATACTTCTAGCACATGAATGCCGCTGCTGGGACACCGGTTAGCTAGCCTCGTGAGCTCCATTGTATCTTACCCGCAGATCAGTCTGGTAACGTATGGCGGAGAAAATTTGGAGATGTTAGCCAAGTAACGAAACAATTAGCGTTGGTTTTGAGGCGGCTCGAAGTGTGACGCAACGAGAAGCGACTGTTGGGTGTAAACGACGTGGCTTAAGCGGATGAGATGAGCGCAGCTATCGAGCAAGCCGCTTGCTAACAATTGAATATGGACTGGGCTCCTGAAATTGCGACTTTTATCCGTACAGACATGTTGTTGACTTTCTGAGCTTTGCCTCAATGCTGTTAATACGTCATACGCTTGTTGATCTGATTGGTTGATTTGACCTGTCTATCACCAACATAGGTGGTTGATGATTTATCCAATCAGCAAACAGTATTTGCGCCTCTTCCCAAAAGATCTCCAACCAAGAGTTCCCACATGGATATGCAGAGAAATATGCGATGAATCCATCTGGCGGAGTCAGGTTAGCGTTCAACAGTGTTGGAAAAATTGGACAATCTAAGTTCCCCATCGTATTTCATGGCTCAGCTGATCCATTTCCTACGCAAATACTGGAAACAGCTATCAGCGCGTATAGTAAGAAGTAGGCAGTGATGCCACTTGAGTCAGTGTTCTTTCATCGTTCGGGTCGATTCATGTCTGCCTGATATTCATACTTACATTGTCAGCCACGGGCACCAAGCTCAGGTTCCTTTGGACTTCATCACTATTGAGGGACAGACCCATGTAGTCTCCCAGTTCCTCCAGGTTCGGGTACAAGTCTGGGAGAATAGAGAGAGAGAGGGAGCGGAAGGAGGAGGGTGAAATAGAGAGCCAAAGAAAGAAGATGGAGGGAGGCCAAGCAGGTGGGAGAGGTGGAGAGTGAGAGAAAGGTGGGTTGTGGGTACAGAGAACAGAAGAGCAAGAGATGTTACATAATAAGTAAATGAATAAATATGGTAAAATACACTGGAGATACTTGATTTATTCTGAAATACTGTTATTTATTATTGTTCAGTATTTGATAGAATAGCCTCTGTGACTATACCTCTGCTAGCTTAGCATGTTTTTTTAAATAACCAAGGCACTTCAACAAAAACCTTCATTTTTGTTGCAGTGAGCAAAATTAGAGAACGCTTTCAGATCCCTCCCAGTTATTGTTGTCACTGTATTACACAGTACTTAGGTCCTGCTTTACCGGCCTCTACTTCCTACACAGGGTCTATGTTAGCATTTCCCCTCAATTGCACCACTGAAGACAAGCCGTTTCACTTCCATCTGAAACCACAGGCGTGTAAACATTGTTATATTGGGTGCACATAAAGTGTCTTTTTAGATGATCTCATTCTTTCCTCCACTTTATATTTTACTCATGCTGTCCGTCACAGTAAGGTCCTGCTGGAGCTGCTTTTCCCCCCTTCATTGGAAGAATGCTGATAATGAGCACTTTGTGTTGCAGCGTGGTAAAATTTCCCTGGCATCAGTATTCAGTATTCATCGGCTCCTTGTTATGATGGAAAGGCCGCTTCAATATCATAAGTGTTAGCTATGATCTGTGTGTGTCTATTCATATTTAAATATAACAATTACATAATAATATACACTAAAGGTCTTTATGAAAATGTGATTAGCCTTGTAGCGTGTGAGTCATGAGACACTCAGCTGGTCAGGTAGTGGCTTCTTATCTTTTACTCAGGTAAACTAAGGGAGCACTCACACTGTCCGTCTGTACCGTGCCCCGGGCTTTAGGGTCCTTGTCCCCCCCTCCAGGTCCGTTTGTACTCACCCTACCTGGGCCTCGGAGAATGCTTCTTGCTGCCTATACGTCATCACGCCGTAACAAGTCACACGCATTGATGACATCATCGCGATGCGTGGCTTTGTTTCCAGATCTTTCCGTAGACCTCAGAGTTTTTGTGCGTCTTGTCGACTGTTTTTGAATCTTTTCATCGACCAAATCTGCAGTAAACACTCCACCTCCGCATCACACCAACGTGAACCTTTCGCCGCCATTGTTTTAAATATCCGCGCATGGTCCCTCCTTCTTTTTTCTATGTCCCAACAGGCGCACATAAAATGACGTCAGAGCCGCCGTAGGCCTCGTGCCTCGTGCTCGTACATGTGCAAACACGCTCTACAAAAGCCCACCTCTCCCAAACGGGCCGTGGACGGCAAGCTGGCCGCAGCTAGGCGTTTTTAACAAACGAACTAGGCTTTACCCGCACGGTACGGAAGGACAGTGTGAGTGTGCCCTAAAAAGCTGGGTAAGTAATATGCGAGTCCCACAATATATTCCCCTTACAAAAGTTTCCATTTTAAATTCTAACACACTGTTACGGATGTTAAAAAGGATTAGGATAAAGCTTTGTCTGCCTGATTTAGCAAGTGTTAATGCACTGGCAAAGGTAAAAGAAAGGACACGTAAGGAAGGTAGTAGTTTTAGTAAGAGGCAGGAAAATACGCATAATCTAAATCAGCCAGTTGCTGCAAAGAGACATACATGAATATTGATGCCGGCCAGTTATTTAGATTTCACTATGCTTTCACGTTGGGCCCCATGCAAGAACATTTTCATATTCTTATCTTCCTTTTTATCATACAGTGTGTACATACGAGGGTGCCACCAAAGATTCAACTTCAGATTACTGTGTAAATGACCTGCGTTCGGTGCCTTGCTCAACTGCACCTCTGCAGTGCCCAGGAGATGAACTGGCACCTCTCTAGCCACCAGTTCACGCTCCATACAGGGACTTGAACTGGCGACCCTCTGGTTCCCAGCCAAGTCACCTATGGACTGAGCTACTGACGCCCCAAAGGCCCTTAAATGTTCGTCCTTCAAAATGGCACCAAAGGGCAAAAAACGTTGCAAGCTCAGAGAAAGAAGTCCGGCGTTCGAAGATCCACAAGTGAAAGCCGATATACTTAATTGAATCAAAGGGCACGCTAAAGCTCAGGAATATAATATAATAACAAGTGCTGTTAATGTCGTGTAATGTCGTGTCACCAGAAGGTCGTACTGTCACTTAGAAAAAAACATTTTGATATGAAAATGGCTTCAAAAAAGCGCCTCGCCACAGCAAGGCGATCGATGACTGCAACAAGAGGGGATCAAAGGGAAGTCTCTGTCACAGAGACGGACGAGAGAATCAGGTAATAACAGGTTTCCCGATGGAGGATGTTCCCCTTGACAACGACTTGAAACGCCAAAAGGGTCTGACAGTAATGCGTGTGACGTGTTACAGCGTGATGACGTATAGGCAGCAAGGAGCATTCGCCGAGGCCCAGGTAGTGTGAGTACAAACGGGCCTGGAGGGGGGGACAAGGACCCTAAACCACAGGGCACGGGACGGACGGACAGTGTGAGTGCGCCCTCATTGGTGATTTAAGTTAATTAATTAATCATAATGTTGATTGTTTTGCAGCTCTGAAACCACAGAAGAAGGTTGTGTATGAATTTTCCTAGTTACTTGGTGTCCTTCCTGTACGGATCATGAAATAAAACCTCGACAGGAAGAAGAAAGCTGGCACGCGAAACTGACAACATCAGCGTATCTGACTAGGCTGCGGTGCAGTGTTGTGTCAATCCGTCACCTCCCTTGCTCTCGGTTTCTCTCCTCCACACCAGGACACAGAAAACTCCTCCCATCTCTCCTCTAGCTCACTCTTACACCACTGGGTCTCTCTCTCTCCTTTTCAAATCCACTCCTCCTTCTCCTTCTCTCTCTCTCTCCCACCATGCCATGTCCCAGCACAACTGCCGGTGCCAGTCTCCATGGTGACTCATAGCTCGCTGTGCTGAGATAAAAACAAAAGACCAAAAGCCCACAGGACTTTGCATCCAAACGGAGAGGAGAGAGAGGAATGAATGAGTGGGAGAATGGCAAACGGGGGAGGAGTAGGTGAAAATAAGTAGAAGAATGGTGTTTTATAATCTCTAAAAAGGGCCCCATGTCCATCTTTTACCCATTTTTAATCGTTTGTGGGTGCCTCCTTTCTCACTTTTCTCCCCTCTCAGCCCGACTTACTATAAAGTTTATGTCTACGTTCACAAAACATAAGGAAAATACAACGACTGAGAAAGAAATAAAGATTAATCAACACAGAGGGGAGGAGATAAATCATAGCCAGTGTGGGGGTCCCATTCCCTTTTACCCTCATCATGGTAAAGACCCAACACCCCCCAACTCCACTAGTCTTTGTCCATCCCTGAGACATTAGAGCGGCCCTTCTCCGCAGGCTCAGAACCAGACCACCCACAAATATACATATCAACAAATACTCAGCATAAGAAACAAGGGAAGAGAAAGAATGACTAAGGAAAACAGTTGAAGGTGTTTCTGTTGTGACTTAGAGTAAATGTGAGACTCACTTGATGACGGCATCACAGCAGTGGCAGGCTGAGGCTGGTAGGTCCCCTCTGTGATGGCTGGCATGGGGGTGGCGGTCTGGGCAAACTGGGCCTGGGCCTGGAGAGAAATCAGACGCACCGGGAGTTCACTTGGACTTCAAATGGTTAATATTGGATGAAAGGAAATGCAACACAAGGGAGAAAAGAAGGAGAAAGTAGCCCTGCGTGAATGGTTTCAAGCAAGTGTGAGTTGAGTGCGGGCTACCTTTCATGTGTCAAAACGGCGCTGTGCCCCCCGCTGCCAAAAATGCAAGATTGTGTCTTTTTACCCCCCCCCCCCTCCGATTTAGCTATATTTGCAACATGTCTCAGCTTTACAGGGTGGAACCATATGTGCTTTTTGCAAACCTCTTGCATGCTGCACATAGGATCAGGAAGCATTCACAGTGTTCCTATCCATGCCAAGAAAAATTGTGATGACTAATTTTCCCCACATATATGTCTCTAAGGGCGCACTCACACTGTCCATCCGTACCGTGAAAGGTTCACGTTGGTGTGATGCGGAGGTGGAGTGTTTACTGCAGATTTGGTCGATGAAAATATTCAAAAACAGTCGACAAGACGCACAAAAACTCAGAGGTCTATGGAAAGATTTGGAAACAAAGCCACGCATCGTCATGCCGTCATCAATGCGTGTGACGTGTTACGGCGTGATGACGTATAGGCAGCAAGAAGCATTCGCCGAGGCCCAGGTGGTGTGAGTACAAACGGGCCTGGAGGGGGGACAAGGACCCTAAAGCACGGGACGGACGGACAGTGGGAGTGCGCCCTTAATCGATTCCAACTTACCTTTATAACCTTGTCGACCTTGAGGTCCTCGAGGGATGGATACAGGGACATCCTGGGGAGAAAACACAAACAGCTGTGAGTGGAGGACCTTAAGAAAGGGTGGATGGCATAGCTTTATGAGATAACAGGACAGCCAGGTTAGCCTGACCATCTCATCTCATCTTAAACCTCTTATCCGGGGTCAGGTCGCAGGGGCAGCAGCTTTAGCAGGGGACCCCAAACTTCCCTTTCCAGGGCCACATTAACCAGCTCTAACTGGGGGATCCTGAGGCGTTCCCAGGCCAGTGTGGAGATCTAATCTCTCCACCTGGTCCTGGGTCTTCCCCGAGGCCTCCTCCCAGCTGGACGTGCCTTGAACACCTCCCTAGGGAGGCGCCCAGGATTCATCCTTACCAGATGATCCCAAACCACCTCAACTGGCTCGTTTCAACGCAAAGGAGCAGCGGCTCTACTCCGAGTTCCTCACGGATGGCTGAACTTCAGGTTAGCCTGAGCAGACTTACATAACCTTTATGACACCCATCATCATTACCTTTACACCTTCACACTCCATTAACACTGAATCAAGTGACTGGCTGAGGTGTGAAAGGGATGCTATGAGGTGCTGATGATTCCACTGAGAGTAAAAAAAAAAAAACTCTGTAGCTGTATGAAGCTTTCAGCGACATCCTGTTCATGGTTTTGGCAGAGAGATGACACACATGAATGATAGATGAAGGAAATCAAACACAAAGTCGGATGTTCTGCTCAGAATCTGGCAGCACAACACCTGAGAATGCTTGACGTGCATGCAGCAGGTAGCCATTTCGTTCGGGCTACATTTCAAACTCAGGCTGCACTGTGAACGCAGTATATCAGTAAACAGAAGAACAAACGTGTGTGTGTGTGTGTGTGTGTGTGTGTGTGTGTGTAAATGACGAACAGGGACCACAGTACGGGGTGAGAGGAGGACAGAGGCGGGCAGAATTAGCACAAGAAGGGAGAAGTAAAAAAACATTTAACGTATTTCTATTTTATTCATTTACTCTCGAGCGCAGCATTGTGAAACCGCAGCTCCGCACCATTTTCAAGCTTTCTGTTGAAGGTCAACAAACAGCGTTACACTGTTAACAATGGTTAACGGCTCTCAGGGATCCTTGATGACTCAGGATACACAACTGCACTTAAACTACACAGCAGCCTGGAATGAAAGATAAGAGTCAGTCAGCTGACGGAGATTATGCACACTGTACGGTAGAACAGGCTGAGACACGCCGCGGTGCCACGGCGGGTAATAAACATGTTACACAAGTGTGTTTGAGTCTGTAAATCCAAAACATTCACACCTTGCTGAAGGATTTTCTTGCTGGTCTTTACCATCAACTCTCAAATAAAGTATCTTCCTCTCCCGGTCAGAGCTTCTACTGTTTTCATTATCAATTAATCTACTTTATTTTTTTAACTGTTCTAGATTAGACTAAAAAAAGAGGTTTAAAAGTCCAACATGACGTCTTCTGAAGCGTCGTGTTGTCTGTCCAACAGTTAAAAACCAGGATATTCGGTTGAATTATCTTAAGAGACAAAGGAAATTAGATAATATTCACATTTGAGAAGCTGGGATCTGTAAATCTTGAAAAATGACTTACTAATTAATGACTCCCAAGACACTGAACTATATTACTATAGGGACATAGAGGGATATACTCTGGTTGGGTCTAGATCAGGGGTGTCAAACTGATCCAGTAAAGAGTCGCTGTGGCTGCAGGTTTTCATTCCAACCAAGCAAGAACACCCCTGACTCGACTCATGCAATCACCTGAACTGTCTTCACACAGTTGATTTGTTGGACCAGGTGTGTTTTTGATTGGTTGGAATGAAAACCTGCAGCCACACGGCCCTTTACTGGATCAGCTGACACCCATGGTCTAGATCATGGGTGTCAAAGTCAAGGCCTGCGGGCTGGATCCGGCCCCCAAATGAATAATCTCGGCCCCCTGGATGATATTTGATTAGTATTAGAACCGGCTCGCACGCCACAGCCGCCTGCTGGTGTTTTTCACGCACCAAAACTACATTGCCCACAATGCAACGGTAACCTGCGAACTCACTGAAGCGCCACAAGTGAGTTCATTATTCATTAGCATTCAGGGCAGATGTCAACTTTCAGCACCTAATTATGAAATAAAATACTGTACACTGTGTTAGGTCTTGGTTCAAGAGGTTATATGCATCATTTTAATATGTTTAAATAAACTTTGAACCAGTCCGGCCCTCGGCTTGTAGCAAATCTGTTTTTTTGGCCCTCTGATGTATTTGACTTTGACATCCTGGTCTAGATGGTAACCCAAGATTTGCGAAAATCTCGCAAGACGGTAAGGTACGGCGTTGAAATGGAACGGTTACAAACGGTGGAAAAGTGAGTCTAGCAAGAGGCAAGAGATTAAAGATGAAACCAGAGTGAGAGCGAGACCTGTGTGGCCGTGACGTTCTTCTTAACCACATACGGTCACAACCCGTTACACGTGTTTGTACACTGCAAATATTTGTTTATGATTTGATTACGGCTGTTTTGTGGATCGTCTTCTGTGGGATACACATAATACAGGGTTCACACACCTTTTCCGAGGTTTTCCAGCACCTTACAGCTGCGGTACATAACATTTTTCTACAGATACATACATATAGAAAATGATTATTTCAATTTTCTTCTTAAAAATCACTTTAAAAGAGACGCCTTTATGCTATAAACAACAAAAAATGTGTTTCATAACACCTGAAGGATAAGAAATTAAATAATATTTTTCTATTCAATAACAATTTGTTGTGAAAGAAATAAGGATACAATTTAAAGCATTTTCAAGCACTTTATCCAAAATTCAAACCTTGAAAATACAACATTAAAATTCAAGCATTTTCAACGATTTCAAGCACCTGTACGAACCCTGTTTAAAGGCTCTGTAACGCGTGTAGTAACTGTAGTTAAATGTAGTATTTGGAGACACTAAAATGATTAAAGAGATAATAAGAAACACCAAAAATCATGAGATTAAAACCGAACTGAATTAACGTTATCAACAAATATCCAGTCTGGCTATTTACAGGGTTGGTGCAGCTTTTCTGAGGTCAAATTAAAGCACTTTTCAAGCACTTTACAAGCACTTTTGGGTCTATTTTCAAGCACCTTACTGAATATGACTTTTATTTTCATTATAAATCATGTTAAAGGTGATGGTATTATGTTATAAACCACTAAAAATGTGTTTCCTAACACCTGAAGGATAAGAAATCAAATTATATTTCTATTCTATAACTTTTTGTTGTGAAAGAAATGTGGATTTCAAGCGTTTTCAAGCACTTTATCCAACATTCATGCACTTTTTAAACCTTGAACCTTGATTTCAAGCACCTGTACACACCCTTTAGTATAAAAGGCCAATAAAAACTTTCATAAGTACTGGCTCAGCCTCATATACGAATCACAGATGCCTCAAAAAACTGTTTTAAAGGAAACTTTTAGTCGTCCAGTCACAGAAGCATGATCGATTTCTCACCCATTTCCTTCACCACACTGTGACAATCGTGTGTCACAATCACAAGACAAGTGAACACACATCTTACTCAATACAGCGCAGGAAGACGAGGCCATGAGAACGACGGTATAACATAAAAAACACCCGTCCTGACCCGCAGACTAAAATAAACAAATACATAAGGACTGACACACAAGGCTGCAATATGGAAAACCAAGTAGAGTTGACTTACTCCCATTCGAATGGCTTGACCCCAGCACGTGTAATTTCCACAGCTAGTGGTAGGAAGTGCGGCCGCACGTTGATTTCGACTGCGCTAAGCAAAAAAAGCATCGAGTTCCTACAGAAAGCAAATCATTCTGACCACAGTCACGTCACAGAGACTCTCCCGGCTCCTCCAGCCGCTACTCCGCTCAGTTACTCTCAGTCCTCAAAGACAAATGCAGCGTTGTGTTAGTAGACACCGAGGGCATTTTAATACTTTCAAGTGTTTGCTTTACAGCTGCGTTTGTTTGCTTGCTTTGTATCCCTCCCTCATTCAGACTGGCTGGCTGGAGGAATAAGGGAATAAGCCTGGAAAAAGTGAGTTTGGGGGCAGCTTTTGCAGTGACATGACCTAATCCTCGAGTCACTTCTGCCACTGCCGTTCGAACTGAGCGGACAGGTGACGTTCTCTGAAATGTACAAGGAAATTTGCCACATTTATATAGAAACACGCAAAGAAAACATGTGTTATAGATGTATTTCTGTACTGAGAGCTGTTCAGGAAGACTTCTCATCACTGTTTTGCTCATTGCTACTCAGCAGAGCAAAGGCTTGATGGAAACCGGAAAGAAAGGAAAGAAAGGGCTAATTTCAGTAAGCCCCAACGAATCGGTTAGATACAAGAATGTGGTCCTCTTGGCAGCTTATTCGGGTCTTATTGACACGGTTGTGAAAGAGACAGGGGAAGTGGGGGGGGGAGCAGGAGGAGGAGACCAAGACAAGTCAGTCAGTGCGTTTACACGCAGTTTAAAAAACAGATTATATTCGGGTTAAAGGCGTACTACAGTTTCGTAAGCACTGTACCCTGGGTAAAATCGGGGTTCTCATACCCCGGTTAAAAGACCTAGAGAACTCCTTCAGTTCCCCGATTATTCGTGCTTGTAAACAGCGTTCTCGGATTATTATCGGGTGTCCCGTCTGCGCATGCTCCCCACTCCGCGGCAGTGGCTTTTGACCCGGAAGTAGAATAAACCAGGAAACAACGGCGCAGAAAACAACATAAAAAAACAACAATAGAGCGTTAACTTTAAACCGAGGGAGGACTTCGCAACGGCAAGTAACATCACTACCAAGAAGATCCGTTTCGGTTGTAATTCTGTCTAAAAGTCGCCGTTTGAGATTTTGACAAAGGTGAACCGTAAATAAAGCCATATTCAGTCCAGCTGTACGTGGGCGGAGCGCCACCTACTGTACTGGAGGTGGAGTTACTCCGTCATTTTCCCATTTAACCCCAGCTCATGTATACGAGGGGAACTTCAATAATCCCATCATTCCCTTAACCGCGGTACGGCCATTATTGGGTATCGGATCGTTTCATATTTAGCATTAATTTAATATTCAGAATAAAAAACTGTTATGCATGGAAACCATTTCGTTGAACTATGTCCAGCCATTTGTGCAGCATAAAAACTCATAATCCTCATGTATCACAAGGCTTGCTTTTGAATTATATTTCTTTATGATTTTTTGCTAAACTTAAATCTATTTTGCTTCCTCATCTTCGAAAACAAGCCGATGGTGACACATACCTAATGTTGCACAGGTGGTTTGACATGATTCAATGAAATGCTTTACATGCATGACAGTTTTTTATCCTGGATATCAAAGTGACTTCATGCTGGTGAGGAGGAGGAGCAGGGCTGACAACAGACACTGACCCACACCCTTGATACTGCACCACATTAACAAATCCAAGTGTTTATTATATTAATGTATGAGTTCAGAGCTTACAGACGGTTATAACAACATACGGTTAGCCTCTATGAGCAGGCACCGTGCGCTAACTTATAACAACACTGTAACAATATGGTAACAACACACTCAGAGATCATACATGAGGTGTAACTGGCATGAGCTTATTCATAAATACATCTATTATATGTATTTTAGAGAGGAACTAGCGGTGTGTCTCTATCATATGACCAGTTAAATTAACGGTAACGTGAATAAACGTTAGCTAGCGTAACGGTCACTCACTGCACAGTCATTAAACATTAACCAGCCGTGGATATACAGATATTTAACTTAAAGTTACTTGACTTATATACAAACTTATACATTAAACAGCCTTTTTAGCCGAGTCTCTACGCAGAGCGCCTTTGTTCCGACATCACGTTAAACAGCAGGGAAGCGAAGAGCTAGCTAGCTAGCTAGCTAGTTAGCCGCATCGCTAGCTCGGTGGGTAAACCGAACCCGGGTGTGCGCTAACGGTTACCGTTAGGGAGGGTTCCGTACACCGGTGTGTTAGATTCAAACTCACCTTTTACGTCTTGGTTTTTATTTAAAAGCAGGTGAAAAACACTCGTGAATGTGACGCAGCAGCAAACTCCTGTATTTCTCTCTCTCTCTGTGTTTTCGCTCTCCGTCTCGCTGGAGGGGGATTTCTGGAAAGTGACGTCACCGCTGGCTTCCTGGTCGTGCTGCCCACGTCAATCAATGTTGACGTTGTTAGCCACGCCCCGCGTCGGTCACATGACCCGTTGTGTACCTATGACCTCATCACTCCCCTCCTCACCTCCAGGGCGCATTTAGCCTCTTAATTCAATACAATTCAATTCAATTCAATTCAATTCAATTCAGTTTTATTTACAGTGCCAAATCATAACCAAAGTGATCTCAGGACACTTTACAGAGTAGGTAAAGACCACACTCTATGACTTATTTATGATTTACACAGACCCAACAATTCCCCCGTAGAGTACGGTGGCAACTCTCTGCATCTGGGGCTTTGTTTTGAATTTAATTGTCTTTATCGTCATTGTAGCAGTACAACGACATTTACAGTACAATCCCTTAAAGTGCATAAAGTCATTTAACATTAAAAGCATCAAAAAGAATAGGCTAGACCTTAAAAACGACAAGCTTACACACCAACACGCACGCACGCACACACACACACACACACACACACACACACATAAATGTAGAGGAAATGTATCAGATCAAATATGTTTGACTGTATTTGACAGGAATAAGCAGTAATATTAAATTATTGCACTTAAGTGGTGGATTAAGTTATTGCACAAAGAAAAGAAGAAGATAGGTGTCCGGGTGTGTGAGAGTAGATTATTAATTACACAGTGAGTGAGGAATATATCTTAAGATATAACCACAAATATATATTATAACATTATATATTCACCTGTCATTGTAATATATTAATACTATGTCACATTGCAGATTATTACTATTCATTTAATTATTTTATTGTATTTATCTATATATATATAATTTAATATATTATAACATACACATTTTGCATTATTATTTTTATATATATTTAATATATTTATTATACGATATATATATATATATATAATCTTTTTTTTCTTTGTCTCTTTCCCTCCTCCTCCTCTCATGTATTCGTTATTCATTACCTTATTCTCTTATTTGCTTGTATTGTATCATCTTTCTGTGCCATATTATGTGTGTGTATATAATACCATACCATCTGCCTCTCATTCACACACACACACACACACACACACACACACACACACACACACACACACACACACACACACACACATACAGAGTCCACATGGTGTGAGGTATCTGTCCTTCACGTCACCTTGTCTCTCACTTTATTTCACCAATAATAATAAGAATAATAAAAGATTAATCCACAAATATTGGCTTCAGACAGTTATTTACTGTATTTTTCTGACTTCCTGACTGTTTTAACTAAAGGCGTGGCCCATAACAGACTCCTTCATTGGTTGATTGGTTGAATACCCGACGCGTATGGGTTTACAAAACACACGGTACCAAAAACAACAACAACAACCAAGTGATCACATCGCAAACTGTAATGTCAACTACAGATCCACACACTCGTTAAACGCCCAACCCGACATATTGTTTATCTCAAACATCTTCCTTTTGTGGTTCATTTTGTAAATAAAATGCAAAGCCTAACGGGGAAACGTCGCAGCACCGTCTCTCAACAAAGGATGATTGTGCTGTCTGAACAGTATGACGATCAGAGAAATCCTCAAAACCCTCATAATAACGTTAAATGTGAACCCACCGTCAAATCATAAAGTTTGAATAAGTTAAAAAAAAACAAGATGAGGACACGGTTTCATTCTACGGCGGACCGAACCATGACCCAAGGTGACATCTACGGCACAACATGGAAATGTTTCTTTTGCATTATGGAAATACTGTTCACTACTTTCCAGTGTGGCTTTATGGTATTTTTTTAACCCCTTTGATCCCGGTGTCTCTTTAAACAGAAATCTTTATTGTTCAAAAAAAATTATAAAAATTAAGAACAACTATTGCAGGCTAGTAATTCAGCATTGCACCTCCGTAAAAGTATCGGAGAATTGGAGAAGCGGGGGCGGAGCTGCAGTCGCTCTACCGCACCATTGTGACGAAAAGAGAACTGAGGAAAGCAAAGCTCTGGATCTACCGGTTAGTCTTGGTTCCTACCCTCACCTGTGGTCATGAAAGCTGTGTCAGGACCCAAAGAACCAGGTCGCGGGTGCAAGCGGCCGAAATGTGTTTCCTCAGGAGGGGGTCTGGAGTCTCCCTTAGAGAGAGGGGGAGAAGTTCAGCATCCGTGAGGAACTCGGAGTAGAGCCGCTGCTCCTTTGTGTTGAAAGGAGCCAGTTGAGGTGGTTCAGGATCATCTGGTAAGGATGAACCCTGGGCGCCTCCCTAGGGAGGTGTTCCAGGCACGTCCAGCTGGGAGGAGGCCTCCGGGAAGACCCAGGACCAGGTGGAGAGATTTTATCACCACACTGGCCTGGGAACGCCTCAGGATCCCCCAGTTAGAGCTGGGGAATGTGGCCCGGGAAAGGGAAGTTTGGGGTCCCCTGCTAAAGCTGCTGCCCCCGCGACCCAACCCCGGATAAGAGGCTGAAGATGAGATGAGTTAACACATCCCGTATATGTTAACAAGGGGAAGAAAAACAAACCAAAGGCAAGTGGAGAGCACTTCTTTTATTTTAAATATGTCATCATTGGTTTAGTCCGCATACAGTAACGTATCAGCAAATAACTACACAGTACAGAGGTGGACTGCTGCTGCTGCACCGGTCGCAGCTCGGCCAACACGTAACATCGACAGCCACGGTCCATACCTGACAGCCAGGCCAGCATGTTCCTTCATTAAACTCCATTTAAAACGATTTATTCAAGATACAAAACCACTGGGGCGCCCGCGTGTCCGCTTCTTTATTCTACCGCAACACGGACTTCAGTTAGGCAGTGCGGTACTTTGCGGACACTGGCAAATTAAATGTATCATCACGGGTTAAACATTAGCTCTATGATGATTCTCAGAGATAGAAAGTCGGCATCTGAGAAATACACGATTGAAGTGGTTACACAAAATAACGGGGGGAGGTCACAATGTGATTCCTCGACCCCCCCCTTCTTTTTGTAAATTTCAAGCATTTCCAATCCAATTGACGCGCGTCAACGCAAATCCCGCCTTTGCACTGTTCGACCTGTGTATGGCTTTAAATGGGGTTTAAAGACTCAAGAGATGAGAAGGCAATAATGACGCGAAGCTTTCAACGTGTACACACTACAGGGTTTCTATCGGGCCTAGGACATGCAGACGGGGCGAGGTGGTCACCATGTGTCCGCGGAGAACATTTAGGCACGCGTTGGAACTATCTACAACTGTGATTGGTTCTCCCTTGCGCCAATTACCCCTCGCGAGCTCCCACTTCAAGGATAACTATTTAAAAGGATAAAGAAAGAAATTTAAGGTGGTCTTGCACCATTAAGGCCTCGCTAAATCCAACACTAAGCCTGTGTTTGTTCTTATTTGCGGCAGGAAAGGGATACAAATGTGTGCTTTTCATTTTCTTTTGTACACTTTTTTTGTTTTTCTGTATCACAACAAGCACCAGCTCTCGTTAAAACGTTATATACTACCGGGGTGCATCGACTCACAAGGGGTGAATGTCGCTGCCAGCGGTTCATTGGTATTTTGTACTTCTCGGCGTAACCATGCACGACTAACACTTCTAAAAAACGGAACGAGAAGAAAACGTAAAGCGCAAATTCAAAGTAATTCGAGAGTAAGAACGCGGAGGTTTGTAAGGTTATGGCCCATGGGGTTTTTAAAGGAGGAAGAATATGATGGAAAAATATAACGCACTCGGTCACAGAGACAAAATAACGCAAACTGTCAGAGTTTGATGAAATAAGTAGTGGAACTATGGACTCAAGCCTCTTATAGGATCAAGTGCAGACCTTCCTCGCTCTTCTCCAGGTCGCTCGGGTTGGAAGTCACCTGTGGAGACAACAAGAGGGGAAATTCCAGATTAAGGACAAATAATAGCAAACCTCGGGTGTTACATCCAAAGAGTTTAAACACATAGTTACTAAATCTACAGTTAAAGGGATACTTCGCATTTGCGGTAAGCTTTGTATTGTTGGACTTAGGGCGCACTCCCACTGTCCGTCCGTCCCGTGCCCCGTGCTTTAGGGTCCTTGTCCCCCCCTCCAGGCCCGTTTGTACTCACACTACCTGGGCCTCGGAGAATGCTTCTTGCTGCCTATACGTCATTAATGCGTGTGACGTGTTACGGCGTGATGACGTATAGGCAGCAAGAAGCAAGGTAAGTGGGAATCAATTAAGGGCGCACTCCCACTGTCCATCCGTCCCGTGCCCCGTGCTTTAGGGTCCTTGTCCCCCACTCCAGGCCCGTTTGTACTCACACTACCTGGGCCTCGGAGAATGCTTCTTGCTGCCTATACGTCATCACGCCGTAACACGTCACACGCATTGATGACGTCATGGCGATGCGTGGCTTTGTTTCCAAATCTTTCCATAGACCTCAGAGTTTTTGTGCGTCTTGTCGACTGTTTTTGAATCTTTTCATCGACCAAATCTGCAGTAAACACTCCACCTCCGCATCACACCAACGTGAACCTTTCACCGCCATTGTTTTAAATGTCCGCGCATGGTCCCTCCTTCTTTTTTCTATGTCCCAACAGGCGCACAGGAAATGATGTCAGAACCGCCGTAGGTCTCGTGCTCGTACACGTGCGCGCGCTCACACTGGTCAAACGAACCAGACTTTAGCCGTGAAAGGTGCTTGAGCACGGCATGGATGGACAGTGTGAGTGCGCCCTTACACTTCTCTTTATTGATCCCTTTTGGATGAACTCCCGCAAGGAAATTGAGTTTCCAGCAGCTCACAAAAACACAAGGGTCGTATAAAAAATACAGTATAAGATAACCAATAAACTCTTAGCTAAATAAATACAGAACAGTTAGAAGCCAAGTCCTATTTTTGAATGGTCCTGCATCATTCCCCTGAGACGGTCTCTGCTAAAACTAAAAGCACTATTTCCTACTTTTTCAGACCCGCCTATAGGGGGTGAAAGCGTATCTGACTAGGCTGTGGTGCAGTGTTAGTGCATCAGTCACCTCCCTTGCTCTCGGTTTCTCTCGTCCACGCCAGGAAAAAAAATCTCTCTCTCTCTCTCTCTCTCTAATTTTGACACATGACACTTTCAATATGAATACATTTCGATTTAAATGAGCAGCTTTGAAGCCAAACTCGCTGCTGCACAGAGGCGGCGGGGCTTCGGGGCTCTGACTCAACCCTCTTCAGCGGGCTGTCTTCTGCGGTTTTGACTTTGCTTTGGTCCAAATGAAAAAACAAAAAATGAACTGATGCAGTCAACAAATGAATTTGAAAGGCAGATTAAATCAGGTCACGATGAACTGCTTGCCGGCTGCACAGTCCCACTCCAAAGTCCCGCCCTGAGCTGGAGTACGTCTACATCAGCAGAGCAGACGCACATAAAAAAAAGACTTCACAGCACAGCCCTTTCTACGACTGCTGTGGTTTCTCCCTGAATTAAGCAGCTTTAACCTCATCAACTCCATCTGACTTCATTACCCCTTTGTGGGTTTTGGTTTTGAAAGTGGAGTCTCGCCGTCTCCTGAGCTGAAAGGGGCAAAACACGAATCACGAATAAAAAGTGTACCGTGAGGGGACCCCTATTAACCCTTGCACCGCCAGACGGCACGCTGGGTACAGCGCCCTCACTGCAATTCAAGAACAGTTGACGAACGAGAGTCTGGAGACGTCACATTGTGTCAAAATCAAACATTTCAAGGATGTCATTTTAAGGAATCAACACCTTTGTTCCCAGAAATAGCCTGGTCCCAATTAGCTAGCTGTCAGTAAATGAGTAAATGATGTGTAGGCGTATTGATCAGGACCCAAAAAACGGAGGAAGGACCCGAGAAGAATGTATAGCAGATATAAAAACTGGGGGGCAATCTTTGGATTAATCTCATCTCATCTTCAGCCTCTTATCCGGGGTCGGGTCGCGGGGGCAGCAGCTTTAGCAGGGGACCCCAAACTTCCCTTTCCCGGGCCACATTAACCAGCTCTAACTGGGGGATCCTGAGGCGTTCCCAGGCCAGTGTGGAGATATAATCTCTCCACCTGGTCCTGGGTCTTCCCCGAGGCCTCCTCCCAGCTGGACGTGCCTGGAACACCTCCCTAGGGAGGCGCCCAGGGTTCATCCTTACCAGATGATCCTGAACCACCTCAACTGGCTCCTTTCAAATTGTACTTATGCTTATAAAATGAGATTTCTTATATTACCTTTACATTACTTAGCGGTGTATTACCAAACTGGATCACATTAACAAGACGGTTAACTTAGCATACTAAAAGGAGGTTCAATATGCACAACACGGCCGTGGGAGAAAATGAGTCTGCTCACTGAATATACAAGAGCCCAAATTGTTTTAATTTCCTAACTTCAAGGTTCGTCAAGCAAATAGTTTGGAACACGTTCGACCTTGAGGCTCAAAGTACCGCAGCATTGCATTTTTTGGAAGCTTGACATATTCAGTGCGAAGCAGCATAGCTCTCCTTTTCCTTGGTATGTTGCTTTTGCAGACACAAGCCTCATTTGCGTAGGAATGATTTTGGTTTAACACCCTTTGTAAAAAACAAAACCTAGCTACAGGATGAAGGTAGTCGGTCAAAGCGTCCGCGCCCTAATGAGCTATGATTCCCGCGTGCAGAGTTCTCTACCATAACATGTTTCGCTGTCATTTATGGTCGCACTTCTCTGCTTCACTCACAACCTAAACACAACAGCATGACTATTACTATTAATTATTCACATTGCATAAACTAATGAACCTACATTACGGGGTTAGGCTACTCCTCTCCAAAGCACAAGGAGGCGTTTACCTCATTTCCATTCCTATTTTGGAGCCAATAAACACATCTGTTATAAAAATATCCTTTTTCCTTTCTTAAGATACGTCCCCTTACAAATAGAACGAATCATGTTTAGAGCGGAGTGTCCCTTTTAATTTTGTAATACTTGTGATATTAAACTGTCACCACAAATAAAAATACTGTGATATGCAGTAAATTGAGGTCTTAGGCCCACATCTACATTCACATTTATTTACGCTCCTTAGTATTTTTAGAGTGTTTCTGAGACAGTTGTTAAAATGTGTCTTATCTTCCATTAGCAACTAAGCTAATGAGCTTGCTAACCGATAGTTACCAGATAGTTGTTAACTGACAGTTAGCAAATGGTTGTTAACTGACAGTTAGCAGATAGTTGCTAAATCAAAGTTAGCAGATCGTTGATAACTGATAGTTAGCAGATAGTTGATAACTGATAGTTAGATACCTGTTAACTGATAGCAGATAGTCACTAAATCATAGTTAGCAGTATTTGTTAACTGATAGCAGATAGTTGTTAACTGATGGTTAGCATATAATTGTTAACTGATGGTTAGCAGATAGTTGTTAACTGATAGCAGATAGTTGTTAACTGATGGTTAGCATATAATTGTTAACTGATGGTTAGCATATAATTATTAACTGATGGTTAGCAGATAGTTGTAATGTTAACTGATAGTTAGCAGATAGTTGCTAAATCAAAGTTAGCAGATAGTTGTAATGTTAACTGACAGTTAGCAGATAGTTGCTAAATCAAGTTAGCAGATAGTTGTTAACTGATAGTTAGCAGATAGTTACTAAATCAAAGTTAGCAGATTGTTGTTAACTGACAGTTAGCAGATAGTTTTTAACTGATAGTTAGCAGATAGTTGTTTACTGATGGTTAGCAGATGGTTGCTAAATCAAAGTTAGCAGATCGTTGTGAACTGACAGTTAGCAGATAGATGTAATGTTAACTGATAGTTAGCAGATAGTTGTTTACTGATGGTTAGCAGATGGTTGCTAAATCAAAGTTAGCAGATCGTTGTTAACTGATAGTTAGCAGATAGGCTAGTTGTTAACTGACAGTTAGCAAATAGTTGTTAACTGCTAGTTAGCAGATATGCTAGTTGTTAACTGACAGTTAGCAAATAGTTGTTGACTGATAGTTAGCAGATAGTTGCTAAATCAAAGTTAGCAGATAGTTGTTAACTGATATTTAGCAGATAGTTGTTAACTGATGGTTAGCATATAATTGTTAACTGATGGTTAGCAGATAGTTGTTAACTGACAGTTAGCAGATAGTTAACTGATAGTTAGCAGATAGTTGCTAAATCAAAGTTAGCAGATCGTTGATAACTGCTAGTTAGCAGATAGTTGATAACTGATAGTTAGATACCTGTTAACTGATAGCAGATAGTCACTAAATCATAGTTAGCAGTATTTGTTAACTGATAGCAGATAATTGTTAACTAAGGGTTAGCATATAATTATTAACTGATGGTTAGCAGATAGTTGCTAAATCAAAGTTAGCAGATAGTTGTAATGTTAACTGATAGTTAGCAGATAGTTGCTAAATCAAGTTAGTAGATAGTTGTTAACTGATAGTTAGCAGATAGTTGTTAACTGATGGTTAGCATATAAGTGTTAACTGGTGGTTAGCAGATAGTTGTTAACTGATGGTTAGCAGGTAATTGTTAACTGATGGTTAGCAGTTAATTGTTAACTGATGGTTAGCATATAATTGTTAACTGATGGTTAGCAGATAGCTGCTAACTGGTAGTTAGTACGCTCGCTAGCTTAGAGAGCTGTTCCCCTCTGTAGTACCTCTATTTAAATTAAATATAGTGTAACAGGGTCTGTAAAGTGTGTGATTCCACTTCCCATATATCCAGCAGGGTTAGTAGGCTCAGTGAAGTTTTAGTGGCGTGTGCTCTCTCAGTTGGTAAATACTGCTAATAGCTGTGTAACTGTAGTTCATGAGACATATGCTTGATAGCTTAGCACCCCACACAAATGTATAAAAATCACGTTAATATTGTGACTTATTTTAATAGAAAAAAACAAGCTATTGTGACTAGCGTTAGTACATTAGCTGAGTCATCGACTGACATTTACCATGCGACAGGATGTTAAATGATGATTAGTAACAGTAACCAACAGATAGAAAGTAGCTGAACTACTCACACAAAACATAAAACAGGGTATGAGTTTGTTTCATTCCAAACCCAGAAGTTCAACGTCAAAGATGAGGGTAGCATTAGGAGGAATGATGCCCGGGTGGCCTTTGTTTCCGTAGGCGTAGTCAGGTGAGCAGGTCAGCTGGGCCCTTTGACCAACACTCATCTGAAGGTGCGAGAACACAGACGATACAAACAGAGAAGAGAGAAAGAGACAAGAGGGGTCATGTGGATTAGCTAGTCTGCGATATAACGTGTAGTTAAGTAGATTGTGATGCAGTTGGTGCAGTTTAAGTTGGATAATAAACCAATGTGACGGTGAAAACACTTCTCTTACTACTGATGAAGCACAATATTTGATGCTGTGATCATCAAAAGCCGTTTTAAACAGATGCCATAAGATATTAAAGACTGGCGCGTACAAAGCGCATATGTATGTTGCCCTTTTGTAACGGCTTTTTTCCACAATTGCTCAATAAACACGTTTGCAAATAGAATAAAAGACTGGTGGTGTCTGTCTCTGTTCGTCTCTATGTGTCCTGTGATAGACTGGCGTCCTGTCCAGGGTGGACCCCGCCTCACGCTCAATGTCAGCTGGGATCGGCTCCAGCCCCCCCGCGACCCCGAACCCGGGATAAGCGATTGAAGATGAATTAATTAATTAATGATAAAAGAGTGGTGTTCTAACCCACTAACACACTACGTACAGACCATGAATGTACAGAACGTGCACACGGGCACTCCATTCACCTCATCTAAATGCTGCAGGGCTGAGTGTGTGAGATAAAGACCCACTGTTTTCGGTGTTAATGGAAACCTTCGTGGGTGAAAACGTCATAATGGCACCATGTCGACAAATTAATGTATTTCAGCGGAGTCAACGAACAATTTTTTTGGCAGCAAAAACACATTTTCTGTCTTGCATTCTGAATTATTTCTGCCTCTGAACCAGGACTGTTAAAGCTAATTAGGTGCAGGACTTTTACCTACCATCTGTCTGTTCCAAAGGAATTAAAGGTCCCTGATTGTAAAAAGGTACACAACCCGTATTCAGAAATTGTTTCTTTAAACGAGCCGTCAGACCTTCTGTACGGTTGGGATGTCACAAATATATTACTGTATATATGGGTCCAAAATGCCACTACAGTGCCGTTACAGTTATTCCCCGGCTGCAATGACACTGCAGAGACACTAAGGGCCCGTCCACGCGAGGACCCGTTTTCCTGTAACCGCACATTTTCAGTATCGTTTAGGCCGACCGTCCACAGGCAGCCGGCGTTATCGGAGCCTGACAACTGTCTTTTTTTGTAACCAGGTCCCAGAGTGGGAATATTTGAGAACGCCCCTTGTGGCGTTGTCGTCTGGACTGCCAAACCGCATGCTTTGTCGGCATCTCCCCACCTCGGACCTTAAACCCCCGTGGTGTCACATAACAACAACAGTGATGCTGCGTGAGAGGACAGAGACGGACCCAGAGACTGTTTACTGAACTGAGCCACATGGGAATGAATGAGGCCATTTAAAGACTGACTTCTATAAACGTATGTGTGCAGTACGCGTTCAGTTCTCCAGCCTACCTGCACGACGCCCTCCTCCCAGCCTCGGATCACTTCCTGCTTGCCGATCTTGAACCTGAAAGGCTTGTCCCTATCACGAGACGAGTCAAACTTACGCCCATCCGTCAGGGAGCCTGCGAACGAGTCGGAGAGAGGCGCAGAGTTAGAAAGAAAGCGAGGCAGCAATGCACAAACTCATCACGTGGGTGAAAAATCCATCCATTACCTTTGGAACACGCACGACATTATAGGATTATAGGACGCATCAATACGAGCGTACCTGCTGGAAAACCTTTGCTCTCTTTAAGAAACTGTATTTTTAACGTTTCATGAAAACACACTGGAAACAAATACATCTTCCGAGTTGGTCTGACACCCATCCCCGCTGTGTGTATATCGAGAAGGCAAATTAAGGGATTCCAAGGATCTCAGAAATAGCCGTGGCAGCTGTCCGCGGGGTGGGTTTCAGTGTGACAGTCGGGAAAACGCAAGCATCAATCCGCCGAATAAGCCCTCCTCCAAGACTATTTATGCACGCGCTATTACTGTTATTATCACCAGCAAGGCAGCGCATGTGCATGTGCGTGTGTGTGATGTGTGCGTGTGAGTGTGTGATGGTTTGGTGTGATGTGAGTGTGTGTGTGCTTGTAGTGTGGGAGGTGCAGCATCGGTTATGTTGTCGGGCACATCAGGGGGCGGCTGGCGAGATGTAGCCTGTAATTCAGGTAGTGGAGTGGGTGTCCTGTGCTCTTCAGGACGTGGAGATTGCAGCCTAATGGAATTATTTGTGAGAGCTGAAAGGTCCAAGCCGAGCTCTGAGGCAAATACACCGCATTTCCCAACAATACAGTGTTGACGTTCTTAAAACGCCGGCCGTTTCCTGCCGACAGAGCGTTCACAGAATCCCAGCAGAGCCACTTTTGATCTTCACTCAGACGTCTACATTTAAAAGGGCTCGCACGAGGGAATATCCTGCCTCGTGTCGCGTTTCAAGGCCGCTTCAAAGGCTGACAGGAAGGGAGGCGAGCCCCGAGAGGAAATCCTGCAGTTTGTGTGATATATATAAAACAACAAAAAGAAAGATGCAAGATGCAAGATACAGACCGATGCCTAAAAAGACATGAATAATACCTCACTGCCAGAGGCCCAAATGCGGTCCTGTTACATAATCCTGGAGCGCAGAGGCTTGTGTTACAGAGAGGGTTATGTCTGTCTTACCAGGCGGGAGGGCCGAGACCAGCTTCGCCAAACTAAGAATAGGTGCAGACGCATTTATAATCGTCTGGCACGGTGGGAAGCAGAACCCATCTGAAACGCCGTTCTTCTGCTGATGCTGCACCGTGTACCAGGGTTTAGAAGAAGAAGAATTCCTTTATTAGTCCCGCAGTTCAATTTTCACTCTATTATTATTATTCATGTTACACACACACACACTCTCACACACAAACACACACACACACACACACACACACACACACACACACACACACACACAGGCCCGAAATACACGGACAGGACCTATTATATACATGCAACCAATGGAGAGATATTAGAGCGAGGAGCGAGGGGGCTGCAAGTGACCGGCGCCCCGAGCAGTTGGGGGTTCGGTGCCTTGCTCAACAGCACATCGGCAGTGCCCAGGAGATGAACTGGCACCTCTCCAGGCCCCGGTCCACGCTCCATACAGGGACTCTAACCAGCAACCCTCCAGTTCCCAGCCCAGTCACCTATGGACTGAGCTACTACCGCCCAAAAAACAGCTGCCGAAACCCGGGATCGAACCAGGGACCTTTAGATCTTCAGTCTAACGCTCTCCCAACTGAGCTATTTCGGCTTACACTATCACCACTTTGGTCCAGACGAACTGGTCTGAACCACACTTGAATGGGTTGCCATGACATTTGTGTACAGATAGTCGTGTTCCCCAGAGGATGTAACCACATAAACCAGCCGATCCTCTCACTTCCATTAAGCCAGGTTTGTTTTATTGGTCTAACACTTTGGTTTAGGACCAAACTGGAGCTGCAAAGATTATTACATTAATACACAACTATTCTGATTATCAATGAATTGGTTTGAGTCATTTTTTAAGGAACAAAAACAGAATTTTAAATGTGAATATGTTCCGGTTTCTTTCCTCCTCTTTGACGTTAAACTAACATTCGAGGGCTCGTCTTGGGTTTAGGGAGACACTGATCAACTCTTTCACAGTTTTGTGACATTTTATAAATCAAACAGCTCGTCATCAGTCGAGAGAATGATCTACAGATGAATCGATGATGAAAATAAAGGTAAAGAAATATAGACGTGCCTCATATAAATAGAGTCGAGGCGCCCAGTGATGCAGTTTCAGTTAATTAAGGCCGATGGACGTGCTGAGCTGCAGGCGTGCCAACAGCCATGTACGCAGCAGTGTACGCAGCCCATATATGCTGACTGTGAGTCTCGTTGCAACATAACCAGAGCTGAAACCATCAATCGATTAATCCTTTAAATGCATTTTCTAGCAAAAAAAAGGATTATATTCACTGATTCTAGACGTTTTAAAGACGTTTTATTTGCGTTTATTAGGTGTATCGGCATCGGCGGCCCCGTAGTGACCGCATTCTTTACAGACAGGCGTCCACAGGCACCTCCGTGTCGCTGGAGACGCCTTTCTGAGTTCACTAAATGTTCCTTTCTTTCTGAAAATCGAGACTCGTAACATTTGTTTTCATCATTGTGGAATTTTTAGGATGTAAAGTAGAATCGGCTCCAAATGTCGGCTCAAGAAAATCGGCGGTCCGTATCGGCCATCGGCTAAGGCTGATGGAGAAAAAGAAATCGGCATCGACTCCATATCGGGGACGACCAGTGGGACAGTGGTTAGAGCCGTGGACGCGGGTTCGAGCCCTTTGCTGCATGTCTCCCCCTCTCTCTCACCCCATTTCCTGTCTGTCCTAAATAATAAAAGGCTTGAAAAACTGCCAAAAAATAAAAGAAAATCCCTAATTTTGGACGGCTCATCAGTCAAAACTTTACATTTTAAAGCTGTAATGAGCTTTTCCTTCATTCACTGACAATGTATGGACCAAATGCCTACTTGGTACATTAATCAATAATGCAAATAAGCATTAACAGCCCTATTACAAGTCTGTATAATGGTCCTATAGCTGTGTGTTTACGCAATAAACCAAAAGCTCTTATGAGCCCCTACAGGCAGAGAGGGACTGCCATGTTTCTATAGGGCTGTAAAGGGGAATACTTCAAATATTTAGTGTCACTCAAATATTCCTCTGGAGGAAATATGGGACTAATACAGTGAGTGTGTCATTATTGCGGTCACCCAGACGGTTATAATCCGCTCAACTAAGCAGCCACCAACCCCCCCAACCTCCCCCAGAAACTCCAACAAAGACGGGAAAGCGCTGGAAGTCAGACGGGATTTAAAAGCCCGCTGTCTGGTCTGTGTGTCTGAGTCTGAGTCTGAGTGAATGAACCCCGCGGCGGGATCCGTCTGCGTCTCGGGTTGGGTGTTAATTCTCCAGACAGGACAAATCACCCCATCACCCGCTGACTGACTGACTGATCCCGACGAGACCGAGACGGACCCAGAAGCGGAGCGCGCATTATTTTACGCAGTGATGAATCCCCGGGACACGCAGCCACCGCACCGCACCGCACCGCACCGCACCGCACCGCACCGCACCGCTCCTCCTGCCTACGATCGCATCCGAGGATCTACTCCGGGAGGGGGGGGGGGGGGCGAAAACGCGGCGGAGGGGTTAAATTCCCGTGCAGCCTGGCCCTAGAGTCGGTGACTGACAGTCGCGCCTCTTTGCCCCGGTGATAAATCAGTGTCTGGAAAAGGGTTGAGGGTAAAATGCGCGCTGCTGCTGCTGCTGCTGCTGCTGCTGCTGCTGCTGCTGCTGCTGCTGCTGCTGCTGCTGCTGCTGCTGCTGCTGCTGCTGCACACTTTAACGCGCTCCACGGCGTTTCCAAAAAAAAAAAGTACTCTAGTGGCGCTCCGGCGCGTCTTTGTGGGTGCGCGCACGGTGTTTTGCTGTGGCACTCGCAGGATCACCATGCTGGGCTCTTTTTTTTTTTTTTTTTTGAACACGGCCGTGGAAGACAGTTGCCCGCAGCCGTCACTCCACTCCACTTGCACGGCCTTCGCGAGTACGGATGACCGAGCGCCGCGGCGAAATGTGCAGAATGCGTGCGTCCCTGCGTGCGTGCGTGCGTGCGTGCGTGCGCAGTGATAAGTTTGTTATCTGGAACTCACCGACATAATGCACCACGCACGTCTGTCCTTTTTTGGGGAAAGTCCTTCCTGTGGAGAGAGCAGAGAAGAGGCGCTCAACACACCGAGAACACTACGCAATTACACGGCGGCGCTGCTGCGTCCGTGTCACATTCATGCGAACGCGTTAAGTGCGCTCGGTCACGGACGCGGGCACGGTTCGTGTCGGCACGGTGGCTTTACCGTCGCCCGGGGTTATGGTCTCGATCTCGACTCCCATGTCAGCGGTGCGTCGTGGAGCTGTCCCTGCGCCCGGCTGCACTCGTCCCGCAGTCTGTCTGTCTGCTCCTCCGGCGGATGTTCTCAGCTGTCTGTCTGCTCCGGCTCTCTGCAGGAACACCAGCGTCAACAGCGCGGGTTATACAACGGCACTTCCGCCCCCGGGCCTTCAAAATAAAACCCGTACGGGAGGATTTATGACACGAGCCCCTAGCGGCCATAGTGAAGGGATACTAGTAGTAATAATAATAATACCAATAATAATACTATTACTACTACTACTACTAATACTACTACTACTACTACTACTACTAAAAATAATAATAATACTATTACTAATAATAATAATAATAATAATAATAATAATAATACTATTACTACTACCACTAATAATAATAATAATAATACTGATAATACTATTACTACTACTACTACTACTAATAATAATAATAATAATAATACTACTACTAAAAATAATAATAATAATAGGCTTTTTATTTATGTTTAAATTAATTTAGTCAATGTACTTTACCTACTCTGTAGAGTGTCCTGAGATAACTTTTGTTATGATAAATTGAATTGAATTGAATTAATAATAATAATGCTTCATTTTTAAGATAGGGGCGGTGCACATTAATGAACATCGATATTTACATATCTCTATAAACATGCCGGATTATAGATAAACTGCTTACTTTCACCTGTAATAAAAAAAATGATGAAGAGGCAAATAAATAGATAAAATACACATAGCAGAGACAGGACACACAGCACAATCCATTATATACTCAGAAGGACATCAGGCCCAGACAGGATATAACAATGGAATAAAAAGTAATGTTCAAGTAGTTCAAGTCCAGTTAGTGGTCGCACTTTTGCTTCGATTTGAGCCATTTAATTGTCCTTTAAAAGAAGAAGTTCCTTTATTGTGGAGGGCAGACTGTTCCAAATGTCCCCCCAATGCCATTAACAACAGGAATCATTTTCCATAAATCCACCAAACACTGATTGGGATAAGACCAATTTACCAGACTGAAATTAGTTTTATAATAAAATCTAAAATAGTTATAATTACAACAATAACAACAACAATATAATACACTTTATTTAGGCTATATAGCACCTTTCACAAAAACAAAACAAATCAACAACACATGTATTAAATATAGCATATACTATAGCCTATATAAGACAATAATGTGGCTATTATGAGTGTGAAACCTTATCTGTCTCCATACCGAGCCCCCGCCACAGCGACTTCCTGGTTGATCCAATCAGGAAGTGCCCAAATCTGGGCCTATCCCAGATGACATCGGGCGTGAGGCGGGGTCCACCCTGGACAGGACGCCAGTCTATCACAGGACACATAGAGACGAACAGAGACAGACAACCATTCACACCTACGGGTGATTTAGAGTCATCAATGAACCGAACACCTGCACGTCTTTGGACTGTGGGAGGAAACCGGAGAACCCGGAGAAAACCCACGCAGACACGGGGACAACATGCAAACTCCACACAGAAGGGCCCAAGTACGGATTCGAACCAGGAACCCTCTTGCTGCGAGGCTACAGTGCCAACCACCAAACCCCGTGCTGCCCATCCATAGGGTTTTTAAAAAAAAACTTTTATTTTGAAGGTACATTAAGGATGGTGCTTTTCTTGTTTCTGTGATTAACTTAACCTCTGGTTGGCTCTGTGTGTGTGTGTGTGTGTGTGTGTGTGTGTGTGTGTGTGTGTGTGTGTGTGTGTGTGTGTGTGTGTGTGTGTGTGTGTGTGTGTGTGTGTGTGTGTGTGTGTGTGTGTGTGTGTGTGTTTGGTCTATTCCATTGAATGAAGAACCCTTATCTCACTGATTTCTTGTGATACTTCAGAAACATCATTTATAAATCAGCCTTCGTCGTGAATACACACAGATGACAGTTCACTGCAGCGTAAAGCCGAGACAGAGGGAAGTGCCACTGAGAGATGCTGCTAATAATGTTTTTTTTAGGTGAACAGATCTGAGTCAAAGCGTCCTGCCGTCCCAGCAGACACTCACACTCACACTCACACACTCTCTGCTCACGTCTCCACGGCACATTTGCATCCATAGCAACGGCCGCATCTTTCTTCCTGTAACAACCAATAGCAATAAAAGCAAGTGCTTCTACTATCCACTGACACGACTTTAATGAAGCAAGAGCAATTAAAACCGTTAAATCATTAATGACATTCTAATTGGCTGTAGTGCTTGCTTGCTCGATACCTGCACATAGATGTTTTCAGAGTGCTGTAGAGGATGCGCTTTCCCCAGTAGCACCATCTACACCATGATGAGGAGTACCTGATGGCATGGGAGGGCCTGGTTGCAGGAGGCTGCCGGGACCTGTTTCTATTTAGGCCTGCCTACTGTGCACGGCCAGCACCTCGCTTTTCTGTTGGGGTGTGCTCCCTTAGCCTTTGCCTCAAGAGGCTGGCCCACAAGGCAGTGGAGCTATTCGCCCATAGCTGGGGCAGTGGTTGATGGGCGCCAGGACATATCCACTATCGGGTGGGCCTGAACACCGCATCTCTGGGGCCCACTGCTACCCCGATTAGAGGAGTTTGACTGACAGTTAGCGTTAGCCGTTACAGCTAAGTAAAGATGAAAGTTAGCTTACTGTTCAAGGAGAAGCGTAGCCATGTGGGCGTGCGTTTGAATGGCGTTTCTCTCCTTTCTCTCAGTCCATGGAGTGAATGCTCGGCCTATAGTGACTCTGGTTTAATAAAGATTCTATATATTCAACCTTTAACTTATCTTTAGCTAATTTTCTGAAAAGGTGAAAGGGATGACAAAGGCATATACAGTGAGGTTTTTACTTGGGATGGGGTTGGAAGGAATATATGGGGGAAATGACTCAGGGTGCTGTATGTTTGGATGTTTACTGTTGGGTGGCATGGCTCTTTTGAAATAAAAAGTTGATTTCAAAACGAATTGCATGATGATGACAATTTATAAGTCATCTCATCTCATCTCATCTCATCTCATCTCATCTCATCTTCAGCCTCTTATCCGGGGTCGGGTCGCGGGGGCAGCAGCTTTAGCAGGGGACCCCAAACTTCCCTTTCCCGGGCCACATTAAGAAGCTCTAACTGGGGGATCCTGAGGCGTCCCCAGGCCGGTGTGGAGATCTAATCTCTCCACCTGGTCCTGGGTCTTCCCCGAGGCCTCCTCCCAGCTGGACGTGCCTGGAACACCTCCCTAGGGAGGCGCCCAGGGTTCATCCTTACCAGATGATCCTGAACCACCTCAACTGGCTCCTTTCAACGCAAAGGAGCAGCGGCTTTACTCCGAGTTCCTCACGGATGCTGAACTTCTCCCCCTCTCTCTAAGGGAGACTCCAGCCCCCCTCCTGAGAAAACCCATTTCGGCCGCTTGTACCCGCGACCTCGTTCTTTCGGTCATGACCCAGCTTTCATAACCATAGATGAGGGTAGGAACCAAGATTGACCGGTAGATCGAGAGCTTTGCCTTCCTCAGCTCTCTTTTCGTCACCACGGTGCGGTAGAGCGACTGCAAAACCGCCCCCGCTGCTCCGATTCTCCGGCCTAACTCACGCTCCATCGTCCCCCCTCCTTCACTTGGGGTCAGGACTCATTCCGTACCTGGAGTAAGCAATCCACCGGTTTACTGCTGAGAGCCACGGCCTCAGATTTAAAGGTGCTGATCCTCATTTTATTCTAACTGGAAAAGCAATATAACCACTTTTTAGATGAGTCTCTCTAATGTTCTTCATGACTCATTCAATCGCAGCTCAATAGTTTTTGGGGGTGTTGTGCTGTGGTCACGAGAACAGATGGCTCCGTGCACGTGCCATGGAGTGTTCGTGTGGGCGTGCATGGCCACAGATACAAAAGTTGCTTCAAAATACACTGAACTGAAATGAAGGCAGCAATTTAGATGTATTTTATATCTTGTGTCGTGGTTGATTATAACACTAAACACAAAGGATGTCAGAATGAGATTTGAGCTGCTCTGCTCCAATCAGGAGCAAGCTACAAACCACCTGATCCAGTCTGCACGTGCTTAGTTGAGTCCTCATTTCTAATGTGAGGCAGCAGCACCCTGTGGCAGACGCAGGAGCGCACCTGTGGTCCCTGCTCGGGGAACATCGGACCTTTTCCCCCCCAAAAGGGTCAGATTTTCCCCAGTCGCATCAGCCTCTGCCTTCGCGGATTTAATTAAGCATTTGGGTACGGCTACAGGTAACGGCTACGGTTAGGGTGAGGGTTAGGGGCAGGGTCAGGGGGTAGTGTTTGGGTCTACAAAGATCTATTTACCTGGGACCGTTTTTGGGAAAAGCGGGGAACATCAGACCTATTCTAAAAAAAAAAGGGTCCGATGTTCCCCGGTCATATCAGCATCTGTCTTCGCGGATTTAATGCAGCTTTTGGGTACGGCTAGAGGTAAAGGTTAGGGTTAGGGTGAGGGTGAGGAGCAGGGTCAGGGGGTAGTGTTAGGGTCTACAAAGGTCTATTTGCCAGGGAATTTGGCACCGTTGTTCCCTGGTCCCAAACAAAGAGGGGAACATAGGACCGTTTTTGGGAGAAGCGGGGAACATCGGACCAATTCCCGGTCATATCAGCATCTGCCTTTGCGGATTTAATTTAGCTTTTGGGTACGGCTAGAGGTAACGGTTAGGGGGTAGTGTTTGGGTCTACATAGGCCTATTTGCCGGGGAATCGGGCATCGTCCCCGGTCACAAACAAAGAGGGGAATATAGGACCGTTTTCGGGAAAAGCTGGGAACATTTGACCCATTCTTAAGCAAAGACTCCGATGTTCCCCGGTCGCGTAAGCCTCTGCCTTCGCGAATTTAATTCAGCTTTTGGGTATGGCTAGAGGTTACGGTTAGGGTGAGGGGCAGGGTCAGGGAGTAGTGTTTGGGTCTACATAGGCCTATTTGACGGGGAATTTGGCACCAGTGTTCCCAGGTCACATACAAAGCGGGGATCATACAACCGTTTTAGGGAAAAGCGGGGAACATCGGAACCTTTCCTTAAAAAAAAAGTCAGATGTTCCCCGGTACCGTACAATCAGGGGAACATAGGACCCGTGGAACGAAGGTACGCTCCTGACAGCCATGCCATAAGGGGAACATTTATTTTACGGTAAGAAAGTCATGTTTTAACTTTAGTTTTGTTACAGCATTGCCTGCATTGTCAGTACATTCATCACTAAAGTGACAAACTTAAATCCTGTTTATTATCTGTGTCTATGTTGATATCTTTCACGCTAATGTTTTAGCCGTTAGCTGTAAGCTAAGCTAGTTCAGGGCTAGAAGAGTCTGGGTTCAGGCTGTTTTCGTGCAGTCTTTGTACATAACAAAAAGTAATGCGCAGTATTTCATGAGTTTTCCATGTATTTATTTTGTGTGTTCCACAAATTGAAAACAGGAGACGTAGAATCGGACAGCACGGGTCGGGGTGGTGGACGGGTCACAAAACACAGGACTTGAACTTGAAGCGAGCGGGATTCATTTACCGTATCCGTTCAGTGCTAGACGTACTCAACCAAACCACCACTTATTTTCTAATCCTAACCATTAAGTGGTCCTTTTGAGAAAAACAAACATTTAAAGATTCTCATGAATAATAAATTATAGACCTCAGCAGATGGTTTTTGCTTAAGAATGGAAAAAAACCCTATTTAACTTATTTAAAATGTTTGATTATCTGATGTTAATATGAGTATAGGAATAAATATCTTTCCAGCTTCTTTATACAAAAAATTACTTCTTTTATTCACGGAGAATCTTTTGACTCAGAAGTCGACGTTAAAAACGATTTGGAGGATTTCTTCTAAGTTTTATACGTACCGTCCCTGATTCCCATGAACACGTTCTGCCTCCCTCGCTGTGAAGTCGCCCGTCTGCTCCAAACAGCCTCTTGGTCGTCCACTGTAAACGCTACATTACCACCAGTTCATGATTCTTGACTGCACACATAGAAATAATGGTTTAAAGGTGCAAAAGACCAAGGAATCTGGTTTCCGCGGAGGAAACTCATTAATGAAACGCAACTAATGCCCAAAGTGATCAGCGTAGTTTATATAAATGCACTGAATAATAATAATAAAGGAGTTCTGACTGAAATTCTGACACCAGAACCACAATATCACATTTAGGGCGCACTCCCACTGTACCTCCGTCCCGTGCCCTGTGCTTTAGGGTCCTTGTCCCCCCCTCCAGCCCCGTTTGTACTCACACTACCTGGGCCTCGGAGAATGCTTCTTGCTGCCTATACGTCATCACGCCGTAACACGTCACAGGCATTGATGACGTCATGGCGATGCGTGGCTTTGTTTCCAAATCTTTCCGTAGACCTCTGAGTTTTTGTGCGTCTTGTCGACTGTTTTTGAATCTTTTCATCGACCAAATCTGCAGTAAACACTCCACCTCCGCATCACACCAACGTGAACCTTTCACCGCCATTGTTTTAAATGTCCACACATGGCCCCTCCTTTTTTCTATGTCCCAACAGGCGCACATAAAATTATGTGAGAGCCGTCGTAGGCGTCGTGCTCGTGCATGTAAACATGCTTTACTAAAGCCCACCTCTCCCAAACGGTCCGTGGCCGGCAAGCGTGCCGCTCCTCCGAATTTAGCGGTGAAACGTGCTCGGGCACAGTATGGATCGCGTTGTGAGTGCGCCCTAAGAGATCTGTTCCCGTTGTTGATTGGGTCAGAGCTCAAAGACATCTTATCGTTCTCTTGCTCTCTCTCAAAAACGAGTGAATGTTTTCTTTTTGCAGCTGGTCAATTGTTTTTTCTTTACGGAAGACGTACACGTGTGTACGCTCGTGCTCGTACATGAGTAAACGCGCTTACAAAAGCCCACCTCTCCCAAACGGTCCGTGGCCGGCAAGCGTGCCGCACCTAGAACCGCGGTACGGTTGCACTCACACTGGTCAAAGGAACCAGACTTTACCCGTGAAGCGTGCTCGGGCATGGTACGGATGGACAGTGCGAGTGCAACAAGTTGCCATTGTCACTTCAATCCATGTTTCCCATTTATAAAAAAAACACAAGACAATACGTTCTTTATACATCAACCATAAAATGGATTTATTTTACCAGAGGTCCAAACATATTTCTGTGTCGCCCCAGGATGCATAGAAGATGTCAGTGTCTCGTAGGAATTCGACTTCCACTTCTACCAGTGTTTACAATCTACATGTTCTTTTGCTCAACCCTTGGTTTTTGATAATAAAGCCACGTGCAACTGTTTGTCGTGTTACACTATATCAAAACGCCACTGTCTAACTGGGACGATCCTACAGTCTGTAAAGGAAAAAAAATAAAGAGGGAGGCAGTTTAAAAAAATAATTCATTTGAACAAAAGGGACAGGTGTGAGTCTGGGGGCGAACAAAGGAGCGTAAGGCTACTGGTATAGGTTGGTCGGAGAAAGATCCCCTCAGTGTGTTGTTACACTATTACACTTCTCTCTCCGTGTGGAGGGAAATGGAAACTTGTACAAAACCACATCGTCAACGTATAGTTTTACCTTAAGACTTGTTTTCCTTATGTGGCTCTGGTTTGTGCCGCTGAGACAGAAGCAAACTGTGGGAGTCTGTTGCTGCGTGGACGTGGTGAGGCCCCAGCACCTGATAGTAAACACAGCTGAGGGGCCGATTTAGAGTCGACGGGAGAGGGAAAAGCGAGGAGCGGGGTAAAAGGATGAAACTGCAACCAAAGCTGGACAGCTGCTGCGGCGTCTTTGGGTCAAACCATCTACTGCTGTCGGATAAACACATCCGCATCAGAACCACAACTCAACAGCATCTGTAAGCTTTCCTTCGTAAATTATCTGTCTGGAAGATTTTTAGTGCCCGCGTCTCTGACCGTGGGGGTGGGAGGGTGGGGTGTGGGGGGGGTGGGGGGGTCTGGAAAGCAGAATGTTATGTTTCACCTTAGAAAAACAAAAATCAGAAATTAGAAGTCCATACATAAGTCTGTGTATTCTCCTCCCTCAGAAGGGGCAGCAGGTTTTCACAGGGCTGCAGTTACTCAGCCACACCGCCAGGAGGGGCGGGCGGGGGTGGGGTGCCCTTCCTTTCATTGTAGCCGCTGGACGATGACGGCGTTGAGGAGGTTGGCCTGCTGCAGCGTCTGGCTCTCGTCTGACAGCTCTTTGTTGGGGAAGGTGGTCATGAGAACGAACTCTCTGGCGGCCATGGCGGGCCGGGCCCCCACCACAAATTGGCGCAGGTCGGACACCCTGAGGAGAACGACAAAACATTATGGCAGGAAATATCGGCGTCACTCGTGTTTGTGTGACAGGAGGAAATACGGTCAACATTAGCCCATTAGCCTGGGGATTGGGTTTTCCCACAATTGATGTCAGCTGGGATCGGCTCCAGCCCCCTGCGACCCCAACAGGGACAAGTGGTTGTAGATGAATGAATGAATTTTAAAGTGATGTATGGACAATCAACGTCACACTGAATCAATTTGATTTTCCCAAACAAATTACACGTCACTTCCTGTCTGAGACGGCTAACTTCTGGTTTAGCTCTATGCTAACTCGAATGGTGATAAAACAGTTCAGCTGTGCGGCTCTTCTGCACTTTCCAACCGCATCGAAGCACGGTAATGGACTTATTTAGCGCCTTTCTAGTCTTCTGACTACTTAAGGCGTTTCCACAGTGTTTGTCACATTCACCCGTTCACACAGACATTCACACTGATGGCAGTGGACATCTACAGACCATCTAATCTGACCACTCACACCACATTTACACACCCATGCGCAGCACGCGGAGCAAATTCAGGGTTCGGAGTCTCGCCCAAGGACACTTTGACACGTGGACCAGGGGAGCTGGGGATCAAACTGCCAATCTCTCGAATGGAGGACGACCCACCCACTGAGCCAGAGTCGCCCACAATGACATCATAGTCACAGTAAATCAATTTGATTTTCCTAAAACCAATTACATGTCACTTCCTGTCTGAGAGGGCTATCTTCTGGTTTAGCTCTATGCTAACTCGAATGGTGATAAAACGGTTCAACTGTGCGGCTCTTCTAGACTTTCCAACCGCATCGAAGCATGCAGAGCTCAAAACCACTTATCCACCGCTTAACAGCCTGGACCTACGGGCAAACTCTGAGAAGGAGTTTGACTTTTGATGTGAAAAAACACGGTGCTATGGTTTTAAAAAGTACTTTCATTGCCTGCATGAGTTGTGTGTCACCGCCTCTGCCTCCACTGCTTTCGGTGTTGGTGAGCAGGTCCAACTACAATAGCTGATAGAGTGTTTTATCATTCTGTTAAGTTGTACTTGATCTTCTTTAAATATAGAAAATGTCAACTCTGGGCTCAGTAACTGGGAAACGTTTAGTTTCCAGTTGTTAAACACATGTAAAAAAGCTGCTGCTAAAGCTGCTGCCCCCGCGACCCGACCCCGGATAAGCGGTTGAAAATGAGATGAGATGTACTGTGCATATGTTAAATTGTCAACCTAATCACAGCTAATCAGTTACCTGTGGGTATAGTTGAACCGTTGGACCAGCCTGCCGCCATCTGCCAGTCGGATCTGAATGTTAGTGACCGGCTGGGAGGAGTCGAGGTTCACGGAGGCGCTGGCCTGGGCCTCGTTGGCGGCCTGGTCCTGCTGGGAGGAGGTCGGAGCTGAAACCAACTCTGGGGTGGCACTGGGGGAGGAGGAGGATGGAAGAAGATGAGAATTTATTCTGACTTGATGAATTAGGGAAACTGTGGTCATGCTATACTGGGGCAATCTGTGAAAGTGAGGAAAGAGTAGTTAAGGGCGCACTCACACTGTCCATCCGTACCGTGCCCAAACAGGTTTTACGGGTAAAGTCTAGTTTGTTTGACCAGTGTGAGTGCAACTGTACCGCGCCTAGCTGCAGTATGTTTGCCGGCCACAGACCGTTTGGGAGAGGTGGGCTTTTGTAAAGCACTTTTGCACATGTACGAGCACGAGCACAAGGCCTACGGCGGTTCTGACATCATTTCCTGTGCGCCTGTTGGCACATTGAAAAAAGGAGGGACCATGCGCGGACATTTAAAACAATGGCGGTGAAAGGTTCACGTTGGTGTGATGCGGAGGTGGAGTGTTTACTGCAGATTTGGTCGATGAAAAGATTCAAAAACAGTCGACAAGACGCACAAAAACTCTGAGGTCTACGGAAAGATTTGGAAACAAAGCGACGCATCGTGAAGACGTCATCAATGCGTGTGACGTGTTACGGCGTGATGACGTATAGGCAGCAAGAAGCATTCGCCGAGGCCCAGGTAGTGTGAGTACAAACGGGCCTGGAGGGGGGGACAAGGACCCTAAAGCACGGGACGGACGGACAGTGTGAGTGCGCCCTTAGTTTTAACCCTATTTGCGTCCAAACATTAAACAGGATGTTACACCACTTTGTTGCATCAAGTCTCCAAACAAGAGGGTCTCATTCTCAAAAACCTCTAACTTTCTTTTTATGTTAATAGTTATTATTTGACTTTGTTATTTTTACCTTGTTTTAAAAGCACTTGGTAACCTTTTTGTAAGAGAAGTGCTACATAAGTGTTTTATCAGTAAGTCTACCATCATTATTAAGTGCCACATTACCCGTTATAGACCCGGAGAAGCAGAAGAAAATGGATGAATTAATCATTTGAAATGATTCATAAAATGAGGTTATTTTCATTTCATGCCACACTTGGCCGTTATGAGACGGTGAGCTGCCTAGTTACTGTAGCTTGCAGTAGTGACAGTCAGCTACACGTATTACACCGCCTCCTGCGGCGCACTCTTCCGTTGAAAAACAATCTGACTTTCACTTTAATGGGTGTAAAACCATGGCAGCTGACGACCACTACGGCAGGCAAAAGAACACATTCAAGAGTGTAAATGATGTGCAAGACGTCAGATTTGTGTTATTCCATCCATTATATATCGTATTTTTACACATTTGATAAGTGAATGGTGAGAAAATGTCCTTCTAAATGTGTTGATTTATTTGTTTTTTAGATGCTATCCCTGATTTTTCTCTAAAGAGTAGAAACAACTCTATCCTTGAGATGTAAATGTGCTCCAACAGTGCGATGTGAGTCATTTATGTGGAATGAGCCGAGTCAATAGCCAGACTGAAGATGATTCAGTCCTGTGGAGCACAAGTAAAACTGGTTTACCAACCTTCATTCAGACCTTGCATTGAATTCAGCTGCTGCCTTTTGATTGGCAATAAATCGCTGCCGGAGAAACAATTCAGAACGGACGAGACTGCTCATCGATCTCACCTCCCCAGCTTCTGTCCTTCACCTCCAAAAGCCCTGAAGGCCATCTTGGGTTTGGAGAAGTCCTCGTCCCTGTGGTCCTCCATGTCTAGGTTGACCTGGCCCCCTCGAGACCGCTGCCTCAGCTCGAGGGGAATCTCTCTGCAGGGTGACAATGGACAGGTGAACAGGGGCTCGACGCCGGTACGCGTGTTTACATAGATGTGAACTAGTGAACAGGATATTCTCACCCCCTTCTGATTGCCTCAAGGAAGTTGGCATTTCCAGGATCGCTGTAGTTTCTGAGCTCACCGTTGTCCAGACTGAAACCTGTCTTCCACAGCTTCAGCACCACGTGTACCTAACACACACACACACACACACACACAAAAGACTGTTTTGTTTGGTATGTACCATCACTGCACTGATACTTAGTGCTTCCAGGAAACAGCCACAGCTCTGCACTTGCTCACTGCCCTCAACATGATATGATAACGTATCATCTTTCATTGGAAACTGTAATGGAGAGACATCACATTGAGATTTCATGATACGCAATTACGTTTTCTAAATTGGAAATAACAAAAACATTCACTCAAACGTCTCCGACAATGGTATCTGGTAACTTTACATTTCCACACAGTCCAATGGGATCAACAGCCACTGGATTACATAACCCAGGATTTCAGCAGACAGGTCACTTGCTCTCTTGGCTGAGGAGACACCCAGAGTGCTATAGTGATGCTAGAAACAAAGCAAGAAGTGCAAACTCGAAGGAGCCATCAGGATCTGTACTCACATCCTGCCCGCTTTTGGAGCCGTGCCTCTCTCCAGACACGTAGGCTGACTCCTCCTCGGGAGCGGCGCCTAGCCTGTAGCCTCCACCAATAAAGGCCTGAGTGGTGAGAGGAGACATTAAAAACAAGCGACAACAGACTCACCGAGAGGACAGAGAATTACAAACACACAGAAGAAGCTGCCCCACCTGTTTGAGTAATTACAGACATAATGTTGTTACCTTGGCTTTGCTGGGCTCTCCAGGCCCTCTCCCGGGCCGGTCCAGAGGCACGGCCCCGTGTTCCCGCGCCCCCTTGAACAAATCCTCCACCACTTCATTGGAGCTCTTCTTCTTGGGGGGCCCGACAATCTGCTGCCCACTGCGCTCTGATCCCCCCGCAAAAAACCTGGCAGGGTGTGAATAAAGAAGGTGACCCATTAAGGTGCGACAGCCTAAACTAGGGTCGTACGGTGTGGTTGAAAATTTATATCAGGGTATAATTTGAAGCAATTGAGTGGAGATTTTCTACCTTTTACTCCACTACATGTATATGATAACTTCAGTTACTAGTTACTTTACCAATCAAGACTTTTGTTTCCCACTGATACACACTTGTAAACGTAAACACACAGGTTTCACAGTGACGGTTATAAAACAAATACTTCTCTGTTCATTCACTGTTGAACTGGTGGTTTTCTGTGTCAACCTTTCTTTTTTCTCAAAGTAGAACGAGACGTTGCGGCGGCTATTTAATCCTTTAACCGCTCTGAAGCGATCGCAAGAAAAACAACAGGCTGAGACGTGCGATGCAGAGGCACGCGAAAAAGAGCTTGGCGGAGCGTTGTGGCCACGCGCCTCCTGTAAGGGCAAGTCTCCAGAAACACAGACACACTCAGATGCAAGAGAGGACAGCAGCCACTACGGCCACTACTGAATTTCTTTTTCACATAGGCTTCTTCTAAGACTTTAAAGATAATTAACGACATTTACGTGTACATGTGGGGGGGACTGTGGATGGGCTCCATAGCCATGCTGGAGGTGACGCCTGCCTCCGCAAAAATGTAACTATACACTGGGGTCATGGCAGCTATGGAGATACTGTAAACCCTCTGCTCACTGCGACCAGCACTCTCCATCATATGAATGAACGGAAACACAGCGACTGCACAGACTGATCTCACATATTCAGGGTTTCTACACCTTTCCAAAGACAAATTTAAGCACTTTTCAAGCATTTCAAGGTGCATTTTCTGGCACTTTACAGCTTTGGTATACGACATATTTATATTCAGTATCATCTCATCTTCAGCCTCTTATCCGGGGTCGGGTCGCGGGGGCAGCAGCTTTAGCAGGGGACCCCAAACTTCCCTTTCCCGGGCCACATTAACCAGCTCTAACTGGGGGATCCCGAGGCGTTCCCAGGCCAGTGTGGAGATATAATCTCTCCACCTAGTCCTGGGTCTTCTCTGAGGCCTCCTCCCAGCTGGACGTGCCTGGAACACCTCCCTAGTATAAAACAAACTGATCATTGCCCTTCTTCATCACATTAAATTAGATATGCCTGTGCTATAAACGACTGGACATTCAACAGAAGGGTGATAAAAAGGCAAACAACATAGTTTCACATTTCAAAAGGTGTCATCTGTTTGTACGTAAATATATCAAAATAAACCGGTTTCAGACCTAAGTGGTTACTGCTCTTCAAAGGAATAACACAGGGCGTTGCACTTGTGCCAGGTGTGAAGGTCAGCCGCCTCGTGTAGTGTTGGTTTAAACTAGTATCGGCACGGCACAGCTACACATTCCACCTTAATAAACATGAACCCTACATTTGCTTGTGTCAAGTACGTCCACATCAGTTCTGCATTAAGCTACTCTGCCTACTGTTAGTTACCTGGCTGAAGGAGTGCCAAAAACAATAATAATAATAATGCATTAATTCCTCACGCCTGTCAGGTGAAAATAATATTATAACAACACATTAAAGCCACCATGCAGTGCAAAACAGAACTGGGGGGAAATGTAATTGAATCAAACCAAATATGGCATTATAATTGACTCTAGGCTACATAGTAAATGTGCTGTTCTGTAGCTCAGCTTAGTGACTGTAATACATTAAAAAAAACAATTAAAAAAGGTTATTGGCAACCCGACAAAGTCCCTCTAACAACCAGTCCACTGCACTGCCTCGGCAGCAGAATCTGTCGATGCAGCACAAAAGCAGGAACAACCGGCTCACAGTGAATGAGGTGAGACCAAAAATAGTTTGGTGCATTCTGGAAACATCCCGCTAGGTGTGACCTTCTGCCTTCCAAACCCTGTGAGGATGTACAGCTCACACAGACAGACGCACAGTCAGACATGCCTACAGCCAACAACTGTCACACATTTAAGAGGATGACAAAGCCCTTCAACGAGAGAACCGCATTTCTTGTCGACATTGTTTGACGTCACACCGTGCGACGGTAAACAGTCAGTTGTATCCATGGAGACTTGTGGAGCACTTAAGACGTGACCTGCTGACGGAGGCGGATTTTGCGGTTTCATGTGGACGCAGATATTTTTTATCCAACAGGTGGTGTGGACGGGGAAAAGAAATGTTTAAACCGGGGTTTGGTTTGGTAAAAATACCCATGTTTGTGTGGACTAGGCCTAAACTGGGAGTTAAACGTACCTTTGTCCTTCCTCTTCATCACTCTCCTCCTCTGCCTCATGCATCAGATCTCTGAAGGAGGTCACTCTGGGCTGAGAGCTGAGGATAAAAGAAAAATACAGGATTGTCGTATTGAACTGCATGTGATCAAATAAAAACGACGAACAATGAGTCTTGAAAGTTCACTGATGTGAATACAGCTGCGTAGAGTTATGGTCGATATAATGGATATTGCGTGTAGGCTAATAGGCGTGTGAGCTGATACACTTTCATCTGGGTGGAGTGTGGTATTAATAAAAGCCGTGGCAGGAGGTAGACGTTACCTTGGCCCAGCAGACCGAGACACCGAGGAGCCTCCCTCAGGTTGAGGAAGCGTCACTATGTCGTCATCAGCTCCATCCTCGAAGAAACTGGCGAGTGCGAGCTGGGAGGAAATGAAGGTCACAAAGAAATCCTGTCAGCTTACCGGCCGTAGGTAATTACCAGTTGTCAGGGGTTACAGGTGACCTTTGCGACAAAGTCTCAGTCAAGAGCTGAATAACCCCAGCTGCGTCTTCTCATGTGAAATACCCATGATCCTGACATTTGCTTTGACCTGCTGGTTTGAGTCAATTAACCTGAAAAACTGCCGAAATAGTTAGAGCGTGCGGTAAAATTGTTGGCGCTTCACTGACGGACATTTCTCTCCTGTACAAAACTAGGGCCCTGAATGAAGCACGACCTGTTCTGTCTGACCCTCGCCACCTGGTTTTAAACTGCATCCATCGAGACCAGGGGTGTCAACCTCCAGCTCACAGTGGACCAAATTTAAAAACTGGGGCAGGTCCTTGTTCTTTGTTCTTTGTTCTTGTTCTTCCTCTGTTTGTTTCTTTGGTTACAGCCACGGTGACAAACAGCTCTTCACCTTCAAACACAGATCATCTGCTGAAAGATCCTGTCCTCCATCTTTCTTTTGGTTGTTTTTGGGGAGGGGTGGATTTGTCTGCAGAGACTGGTAGCATGGATGCTCATGTTTGTTAACAGAAAAGTGGACGTGTGTGTGCTTTATACTCGCGGGCCAGCTCTCATAGATCCCTGATATGTTCTTGCGGGCCAAATATAATAACACCGCGGGACAGATTTGGCCCACGGGCCTGAGTTTGAAACCCCTGATCTCGACGCAGGTTTCATGTGCAGAGATGCAGGACTGACAGGCAAATCCTGGGTTATAGCGGCTATTAGTCTTCTGAACAATTGATAGCACTGTGGTCACTTTAGCTCTTTGTTTTTATCCAGTGGTGCAGTGCTGCACTGCTTGTTTGTTGGATAGTTGATTGTTTATTGTTGTCACCCATGTTGTTGTGTATTGCATCTCTTTTAATTAGCTCCATGACTCTGCATCGAGAGAATTCTGCGTGGTGTTAGGCGTAGCAGGTTCAACAGATCTCAGAATCGTTAGCGATGAAGAAATGTAGCTTTACTCTACGCAGACTGAAATTTGTTTTATAAGAGTAATTTGATCTAGATCATCGAGCGTTAGGCCACGTCTCCACGATAGCTTCAATATTAAGATACAGTTGAGCATTCTAGTGTCTTTCTGAATAGGCCGTTATTGTCGTCGAGCTTTCTGTTTTTTCATACGTTTCAGCGTGTTTACATAATAGCTGTTGAGCTAACGACAGGTTAAACAAGCCAGATATGGGCTCATGTCCAACGTTATGTCCTGAGATAACTTTCCTGGTTCGAATCCCGGCTGGGGCCCTTCTTTGTGGAGTTTGCATGTTGTCCCCGTGTCTGCGTGGGTTTTCTCCGGGTTCTCCGGTTTCCTCCCACAGTCCAAAGACGTGCAGGTGTTCGGTTCATTGATGACTCTGTTTCTCTGTTCGTCTCTATGTGCCCTGTGATAGACTGGCGTCCTGTCCAGGGTGGACCCCGCCTCACGTCCGATGTCAGCTGGGAACGGCTCCAGCCCCCCGCGACCCCCACAGGTACAAGAGGTTGAAGATGAATGAATGAATGAATGGTGTGTGTCATTATTGTGCATTTTACTGTTGTTTTTTGCCCCTGGCTTTGCTGCAAACTGCCCCTCTGGAACAATAATGATCTCTTGACTTGCTCTAAACCAGCTGATAGATGCATTGTCTTTCTCTATTGTAGCAGTGAGGCGCTCATAACAGTCATTCAGCTTCATTTGTTTTACGTATTTGACTCTCGCCCATCTTTGTTCGTCTTTGTTTTCACAAGCACAACCGGCCGATCACTCCTATGAACAAAATAGACCTGTATATTTTTCTCTATACCGTCAATAATATTAGCAATGTTGTCTTTCTCTATTGTAGCAGTGCAGGCGCTCACAACAGTCATACAGCTCCATTTGTTTTATGCATTTCATTCATTCATCTTCAGCCTCTTGTCCCTGTCGGGGTCGCGGGGGGGGGGGGCTGGAGCCGATCCCAGCTGACATAGGGCGTGAGGCGGGGTCCGCCCTGGACAGGACGCCAGTCTATCACAGGACACATAGAGACAAACAGAGACAGACAACCATTCACACCTACGGGTGATTTAGAGTCATCAATGAACCGAACACCTGCACGTCTTTGGACTGTGGGAGGAAACCGGAGAACCCGGAGAAAACCCACGCAGACACGGGGACAACATGCAAACTCCACACAGAAGGGCCCCAGCCGGGATTCAAACCAGGAACCCTCTCGTTGTGAGGCGACAGTGCTAACCACTGTATTTCATTTTCCAATCTGAATTATAATTATGTATCTTTAATCCTTACTCTCTTTTTATTGTGTTTTTAAGTGGGTCTTATTCATGTAAAGGTGTAGTTTATTGTTAGCTTGCTTTACTTCCTTTAATATATGTGAGTTTTATCTTTTATCTGCAGAATTTACAAATATATATATATATATATATATATATATATATGTTTCATGTTCAGTCTTATTAAAGGGAAGCACTTTAGGCTGAATTTCCTTTTATGAAAGGTGCTTTACATGAAGTTAATTATCATTCTCACATTCATAAACAAATGCTTCAGCTGGAGAAGTGATGCTGCGGCTCCAGGAGCTCACCAACGGTCCTCACCGTCCACTAACATGAAGGTCCAGGCTAACGCTAGCTAGCATGGCTCCATGGACCCCCGCAGGACTAGCGTTAGCCTCAACTTAAGGGCAGTTTTCTTTATAATGAAACATAAAGAATGGTTATTTTGGTAATGGTGACCCAGCCCGATGACTAACCGTACAACAGCCTCTTTGTGTGGTGACAGAAAGCGGCGGAGCCATTGTCAAAGGGTGACTTGCACAAATTACCGGCAACACAGGCTAACGTTAGCCGGCGAGCTATCCGTCTGACACCCGCCTTGTCCCCGCTGTTTCCCCTCGGTGTCCCTCCCTTCAGTCCGCTACAAGTCACCGGGGGAGGACACGGTAAAGACCCACCTGTAAGTTCCAGCCGGCGGACTCCAGGAAAAACCGGGCCCTCTCTTCATCCACATCAGTAACAGCGACGAACTCCCTCACTGACTCCTCTTGGCTCGCCATTTTAATTTGCTCCTTCAGCGACGCGTCCGCTTCCGCTTCCCCCCGGCGGAAACAAGCGGCAGATGATGGTTCCTACCCGGGTGCGGAGACCCGAGGACCGCCAGACAAAGACAAACCCGCTGGGAATAAAATGCATAATAAAAGCATAATAACATAGCATCATTTTAGTTTCAAATGTGTGTGTTTTTAAATGTTATGTGGGGTTTTATTAAACAGTTTCTTTTTGATAATGTGACTTTCTACTATGCTGTGATGACATGATTTGGACCACTAGGTGGAAATCTATCCAAAGGAAAACTACAGTAGCTCATGTAGACTGGTTTGGAACAAAGGTATCCAGTGTTTATTACACTGTTTATGGCAGGGGGGTCAAACTCTGGGACAAAAAGTTGTGGGCCAAACTCAATATTTCTCTCCAGATGTGTCACGTTGAACCTTTCCAGTGCAGTTCCTTGTTCTTGTCGTGGTGTTTCTCATGTTTGACTCTTTGGTTACAGCCACGGTGACAATTCATTCAATTCAATTCAATTCAAAAAACTTTATTTGTCCCCGGGGGGCAATTCAGGGCACACAGAGCAGCAAATAACGACAGTGTAATGCTGAACCTTTCCAGTGCAGGTCCTTATTTTTGTCGTGGTGTTTCTCATGTTTGATTCTTTGGTTACAGCCACGGTGACAAACAGCTCTTTACCTTCAGACACAGATCATCTGCCTCCCACCGCTGCTGAAAGCTCCTGTCCTCCATCTTTCTTTGGGTCGTTTTTGGGGAGGGGTGGATTAAGTGTGTCTGCAGAGACTGGTAGCATGGATGCTCATGTTTGCTAACAGAAAAGTAGACGTGGATGTGCTTTATACTCGCGGGCCAGCTCTCAGAGAACCTCAATATGATCTTGCGGGCCAAATATAATTACACCGCGGGCCAGATTTGGCCCACGGGCCTGAGTTTGACACCCCTGGTCTATGGTATTGACCCAGGGATCACAGAGGAAGACGTGCCTGCCTATGTGTACATATGATTACATAAGACTTATCTGTATGTTTTAGTATGATAACACTGATAAAACACTTGCTTGCTTAGGTCCAAGTCCAGTTGATAATTGCTAATATTCTTGATGGTAAAGAGAAAAATATACAGGTGTATTTCGTTCACAGTAGTGATCGGCCGATTGTGAGTGTGAAAACAAAGATGAGCAAAGATGGGCGAAAGTCAAATACATAAAACAAATGAAGCTGAATGACTGTTATGAGCGCCTCCACTGCTACTATAGAGGAAGACAATGCATCTATCAGCTGGTTTAAATCAAGTCAAGGGATAAATAATGATCTCTTGACTCCCAGAGGTGCAGTTTGCAGCAAAGCCAGGGGCAAAAAACTACAGTTAAATGCACAATAATGACACACACGATGACATGAAGCTAATAATTAAGAGATGGAATACACGACAACATTGGTGACAACAATAAACAATCAACAATCCAACAAACAAGCAAAGTGCAGCAGTGCCACACGGGATAAAGATACGATAAAATTAGATTATCCTTTATTCAAAGAAGAAAGAAATGTCCTTTTTACAGCAGCAAAGTGGATCGCAAACATCAAAGAAGCATCACTGAGAAACAATAAATTGTGGAAAATATAGAAACATATGGACGATATAAACACAGGGAAATATAAAAAATAAGAATAATCGTATCGGCCGATGCCGGCTGCTGCGTTCAGTGACATTATTATTATTATTATTAGAACAGACAGGCGTCCACAGGCAGCTCTGTGTTGCTGGAGGTGGCTTTTTAACTTCCATAATTGTTCCTTTTTTAAATAAAATTGAGACTTGTTACATTTATTATCATCATAGTGTCATTTTTATGATGTAAATCCAGGGAGAAAAAGTAGCATCGGCTCAAGAAAATTGGCAGGTCGTCGTTATCCCCAGTCAAATGCAACTGGACTTGGTTATTTGTCTAGGAAGACGTTTCACTTCTCATCCAAGAGGCTTCATCAGTTCATGTACGCATCTGACCAGGCTGGGACTGGACCAGGACCAGGACCAGGACCAGGACCAGGCTGGGACTGGACCAGGACCAGGACCAGGACCAGGACCAGGACCAGGCTGGGACTGGACCAGGACCAGGACCAGGACCAGGCTGGTAAATGAACTGATGAAGACAAACAAGTCCAGCTGCTTTTGACTGAAATTTCTTTGGGGACTGTACGCATGGCACCTATTTCTGTTCTATATTAAAGCAACGTACAGTGGAGTTGTCCCTGCTCAATAAACCTCTAATCTGAGCGGCAGTAGCTCAGTCCATAGGTGACTCAGCTGGGAACCGTAGGGTCGTCCCTGTGTGAACCATGAATGGAGCGTGCACTGGTGGCTGGAGAGGTGCCAGTTCACCTCCTGGGTACTGCAGAGGTCCATTGGCAGCACCCTCGCTCTGACATCTCTCCATTAATTGCATGTGTATAGGTCCTGTTTGTGCATGTGTGTATTTGGGTCCTGTGTGTGTGTGTGTGTGTGTGTGTGTGTAACCTGTATAATAACAGAGTGAAAACATTGAATTTCTGATGATTTCTTCATTATCTTTCTTTGGTTCTGAGGCTGCTTTCAGACATGATTATGTTTTTTTTACTCTCATCCATCTGATCCCATCTCGTTAAGATGTTTCTTATACGGCGGTCAGGTTTTAATCTCATCACGCTTTCCACCTTTCTCTAGTTTGTGTTCCACTGTGAAACAGATGCCGACAGAAGCGTGGGACGCCTCACACCTCTGACAGAGCAGCTCCGGTAAACACGTGCCTCTGATTTGAGCACGATAAGCAGATGGAGAGAACATCCCCGTGGGAGATACCTTTGCACTCCCTCTAAGGTGTCTGATGGCGGGTCGGTCAGATGGCACGGAGTAATAAGTACGAGACAGATTGGGAGTAACGTAATTGTTTCTGAGGGGAAAAGGTTGATGAAGTTTTCACGCGTTCGCTGTCGGTTGTTTGATCTTCGAGGCTAATTAATCCGCGGCAAAGTGAGAAACCCGCGTCGTCACCTCACCTCGTGCGGAAAAACCCCCCCATTTCTCCTCAGATGCACACAAGGAACAAGATGAAAACAGAGAAACACAGTGCATTACGCTGAGGAGGTCTTGGTTGCGGTGATCATACATTGTTTCCCCCTTTGGATGTTTTCAGCTCCGGGGGTCTGCGTGATGAGGCAACAGCACCCAGATACGGGGCAAGAGAGTGAAAGAGACAAAGACGACAATGGCGAGGAGAGAAATGTGTTTAAACGTGCACACACCGGCGCATTAAGAGCAAGTAAAGGTGCGTACGGCGCTGCTGCTGTGTACTTAAAAGCCCGTCACACACCGATGCTGCAAGTTTGGAGGGAGAAAGACACACGACGGTGTCAGTGAACCAGCCGTAATCCAGGTGACAGGTTGACAGCATTGAATGTCGCCTCGGGAAACCCCGAAGGCACGTGTGTGTTCATGTGTGTGTCGTTGAGGTGTAACGTTACCGCCGGTGTATAGTTACGTTAGACAGCGGACACTGACATGTCAGCAGAGGTCAATTCTAATGTGGGGACGAGGAGAGAAGAGTGTGAGGCCCTGACACGCTGCAAAAACATTACACTGACGATAAAGAGAGGAACTGATGTGATGTGATGTGTTGTGTTGGGGACAGTAGCAGTAGTAGCTCTCCTTGCAGAATGCATGTGCACAGGTCCTGTTTGTGTGAATATACATGTATACGTACACTCACCGGCCACTTTATTAGGCGCACCTGGTGCTTAATAAAGAGTCAGTGAGGTCGTCTGCTGCTGTTCCCTCTCTTTAGAAAGTCGGTGGTGTTGTGTGTTCACAGATGCTCTCCTGCATTCCTCTGTTGGAACCAGAGGATTATGGGGTTACTGTTGCCTTTCTATCAGCTCACACCAGACTGAAGAAGAGGAGGAGGAAGAGGAGGAGGAGGAGCTCCAACCAGTCTGGCCATTCTCCTCTGACCTCTGGCATCAACATTTGCACCCACAGAACAAAAGGAGAGGGAGGAGGAAGGAGGGGGAAGAAGAGGAGCAAGAGGAGGAGGAGGTAGAGGAGGAAGAGGAGGAGGAGGAGGGGGAAGAGGGTGAAGAGGAGAAGAAGAGGTAGACGAGGAGGAGAGGAAGAGAAGGAGGGGGAGGAGGAAGAGGAGGGGGAAGAAGAGGTGGAAGAGGAGGAGGAAGAGGAGGAGGAGGACGAAGAGGAGGAGGAGGACAAGAGGTAGAAGAGGAGAAGGAAGAGGAGGACGATGACGACAAGAGGAGGAGGAGAAGAGGAGGAGGACGGGGAGGAGGAGAGGGATGAGGGGGGGAGAAGAGAAGGAAGAGGAGTTGGAGGAGAGGAAGAAGATGAGGAAGAGGAGAGGGAGGAGAATGAGGGGAGGAGGAGGAGGGGGAGGAGGAGAGGAAGAAGATGAGGAAGAGGAGAAGAAGACGAGGAAGAGGGAGGAGGAGGAGCTCGCCCCAGTGTGTCCGTTCTCCTCTGACCTCTGGCGTCAACGTCTACGCCCACAGAACTGCCGCTCACTGGATCTTAAACCCTAGAGATGGTTGTGCGTGAAAATCCACGTAACAGCCACGAACTCCCTCACTGACTCCTCTTGCGTGAGCGGTCATATTATCAAACCTCGTGCTCTTTGAAGAATAACACACTCCTGTTCTAAGATGCTCGACGCAGTCACGCACGGCTATTTAACCTTGAGCAACGAGCAGGAGGTCAAAGACCCTCCGAGCACCGTGACAGTCAGGTGAAACGAGAGCTCGTAAAAGTGAAGCTGCTGAAGGATGTTGATTAGGACGAGCATCCATAAACCCCTTAGACCCGAGGACCGTCCCACCACCTCCTCCCTTGTCCCCCACCCCTCTAAACCACATACACACAAGTTGTGCAATTATCGTGCTCCTCTTTCCTCCCTGAGGCGATGGTGACACGTCGTAAAGAGGAACACAGCGTCGTTTATGACTCCTGACAGTGAGTTAGTGAAGGCCGGGCCTCACCCCGCCCCGATCCCAGCGTGTCAGTTTCAGGGGAGCAGCTAACCTTTTGAACCGGTGGGCACTTTGGAATAACACTTTATGGAAAGCAAAGGGGAAGCGAGGGGAGCACAGGAGCCTCATTAAGTTTACCACTTGCTTATTAAAGCGTATATGAAATATGTGGCGCCGTTGTTCTGATCCTAGCATGCACCACGACAGCTGTTGATTGATACTGACTTGAAGAAAAACACTTAAAGTCAAATTGCGGCGTAAAATCATCATCATCCATCAGGGTCGTTTCCGGCAAATACACTCATCAAATAACCAATTGAGACCATTTTTATCAACTATTAACAGAGAAATCCCTGTGAGTCGCTAACAGCCGCTAACAGCCGCTAATAGCCGAATGCAGCTAACACTGATAGCTCGGGGCAGCACGGTGAAGACATTCAAAGGTCTTTTTTAACCACTAATACTGCTGAAAATAACACCAAACCTCTGAAGGCAGCATGAGGAGAGTCCCTACAAGAAAACAAAGCATCATCAGCGTAGTTAGCAAACCCAGAGTTTATTAAAAGAGTGTTTTAAAGACTTACCTACTGGCCCCTGTACCAGCTCCTCTCATAGTAAAGTCCATTCAAGTGGATTACCAAAGTCAATCCCAAAGGAAGGAGCCCATTGGTGCTTTGTTTTCTGTGTAGGGACTCTTCTCATGCTGCTGCAGAGGTTTGCTGTTATTTTCAGCAGCATTAGTGGTTAAAAAAGACCTTTGAATGCCTTCACTGAACTGCCCTGAGCTAATCAGCGTTAGCCGCATTTGGCTGTTAGCGACTCTACCGGATTTCTCCCTTAATAGTTGTAACACTAAAAAAATAGTGTCGATGGATTATTTGATGAGTGTATTCACCGAGAAACACCCTGGGACGATTTTACACCCTGGAATTTCACTTTAACCTTGTTCCCTTGTACTTGCTCTTCATTTGGACTGTCAGACTTGTCCCCCTCCTCCTGTTGTTCGCCTCGCTCCTCCTCCCGCTACACCACGAGTGTCGAGCACAACAATATATCTCCCTCGCCTCCAGGCAGGCAGTAGCTAACAGTGACAATGCTGTCTGAGGGGTCAAGGCCCTGTGTTAACTTAACGACCCTGCCAAAGGTCACATTGTCACAAACTATTGGTCCTTTTGAGAGGAATCCAAAAACAAGGCTGCACATGATGTAGGGGCAGCGCACATGATGTAGGGGCAGCGCACATGATACTCTTCTATAACATAACATATTTGGTAATAACGCCCAATACAGCTGGTTATAGAAGAAGAAGAAGAAGAAGAATTACTTTTATTTATCCCGCAATAGGGAAATTCTATGTTTTCACTCTGTTATTATTCATGTTACACACACACACACAGGCCCGAATTACACACACATGCACAGACAGGACCTATATACATGCAATTAATGGAGAGATTGCTGCCAGTGGATCAGCGCCCCGAGCAGTTGGGGGTTTGGTGCCTTGCTCAACAGGAAAGGAAGATGGAATTGAAGACTTTAGGTCATGATCCTGTAGTCTTCAATTCCATTTTCTTTGCAACAATTCAATTCAATTCAATTTTATTTATAGTGCCAAATCATAACAAAAGTTAACTCCGGACACTTTACAGAGTAGGTAAAGACCACACTCTATGACTTATTTATGATTTACATTAGGGCTGTCAAAGTCAAATACATCAGAGGGCTAAAAAACCTAATTTGCTACAAGCCGAGGGCCGAACTGGTTCAATGTTTATTAAAACATATTAAAATGATGCATATAACCTATTGAACCAAGACCTCACACAGTGTACCGTATTTTATTACATATTTAAATGAATGATCCAATATTTTTGTACGGCTCTTTCAAGTGAAAACATTTTTAGACAGACAAAAACAAACTTCCTCCAAAGAGAAAACACATGTCCTGTACATTAAATGAATAAAGCATGAATGAATGTGTTCCTTAATATCAAGATAAAGACACACAGCTTTGTGAACATGTGCTTTGCCTCCCACCGAGCTTAAAACATCCTGTCCTCATCGTCCACCTTCCGTTTAGCCATTATTGGGGGGGGGGGCTGCTGAAAGTTGACATCTGCCCTGAATGCTGATGAATAATGATGCCACAGTGAGTTTGTGGGCTACCGTTGCATTGTGGGAAATGTAGTTTTGGCACGTGAAAAACACCAGCAGGCGGCTGTGGCGTGCGGGTCGCTTCTAATACTAATCAAATATCATCCTGGGGGCCAAGATAATTCATTCGCGGGCCGGATCTGGTCCGCGGGCCATGACTTTGACACTTATCATTTACAGAGACCCAACAATTCCCCCGTAAAATACGGTGGCGTTGAAAACCTTCCCTATAACAGACAGGAACGTCAGACAGACCCAGCTCTGTGGAGGACGGCAACACGGCTCTGCGATGTTTTCTCTCCAAAAGTAGATCATCATATTCATTCTCTCAGTTCACCACAGAATGTGTAGCCAACGGGCTGTTATGATCTGTGTGTTTTGTTTTGTCACACGGAGCCAGAGGATTTTTAGACCCCATGCTATGATACTCACTCCGCTTGTATCGATGTCACCACCAACGGTGGTTTAGTCTGTTGAAACCGCCGGTCCTTTCACAATGTTACATCGGTATTTCCCTTTGGGAGAGCCTTTCAGATCACCAGACAAACACCACCATAGAAGTCCAGGTGAAGTCAGCTCCAACAATGGCTGCCCTGAGGGTCAGTGTCAGCGCGGGGCTTTGTTCCCACCCATCAAAAGCCTAACCATAATTACAAACTGCCAGAACTATTTCTTAGCATCTGGCTGACATAATACGACTGGGACACGTACCTTACATCACTCTGTAATGTGTTCAACGTGTGCAAAGTAATTTAGTGATACCCAGAAGAGCGCATTTATGTCAGTTCACCCTTCATGTGATGCGTTAGACCAGTTATATCCGCAGTAACAACAAACACAAGACTCTTTAAAATAGAGCAGAAACAGGTGGGAGAACGTAAAAGCTGCAGGTCGTGATTCCTGATGCATAAACAGACTCACACGCTCGACTACAAGCGAAAGTCCCGCGTTCAAAACTGAAATTAAAAGCGCCCCGTGGAGCTTCCTTAAACCAAAAAAACTACCCTTGAGATCTAACAGATGTTCGATGTGTGCTTGTGGTCTTTTTTTTCGTTAAGTCACTTTGCTTCTTTGCATGTTGGCCGCAATCAACTGTCCATCAATGTAATAGTGTGAAAACAGTTGGGATCGTGTGTGTGCATCTTATCACCACTCTCCACAACACCAGGAGGATACGTGTGTCCCTCACCCAGGAGGTGGCGCAGGCTCTGTTCCAGTGGCGGGAGCCAGCTGACATCGGGCGTGAGCAGGGGACCCCAAACTTCCCTTTCCCGGGCCACATTAACCAGCTCTAACTGGGGGATCCTGAGGCGTTCCCAGGCCAGTGTGGAGATCTAATCTCTCCACTTGGTCCTGGGTCTTCCCCGAGGCCTCCCCCCAGCTGGACGTGCCTGGAACACCTCCCTAGGGAGGCGCCCAGGGTTCATCCTTACCAGATGATCCTGAACCACCTCAACTGGCTCCTTTCAACGCAAAGGAGCAGCGGCTCTACTCCGAGTTCCTCACGGATGCTGAACTTCTCCCTCTCTCTCTAAGGGAGACTCCAGCCCCCCTCCTGAGGAAACACATTTCGGCCGCTTGTACCCACGACTTCATTCTTTGAGTCCTGACCCAGCTTTCATGACCACAGGTGAGGGTAGGAACCAGGACTGAGCGGTAGATCCAGAGCTTTGCCTTCCTCAGCTCTCTGTTCATCACAACGGTGCGGTAGAGCGACTGCAGCACCGCCCCCACTGCTCCGATTCTCCGGCCAAACTCAAGCTCCATCGTCCCCTCACTCGTGAACATGATCCCGAGGTCCTTGAACTCCTTCACTTGGGCTCAGGACTCATTAGATGATGACATGATAAATGCACTGATTACTTTCCAACACAAAAACCCAATGCTGCTGTGGGCGAATGATCTCGACATTCTCAAACCTCACTGCAAGTTTTCCCTCGAGTTACGCCGGGCAGGGCGGATATCCACACGATACCATCTCTACTTCTATCTGTGTGTGTGTCCTGCTTCAGCCCGTCGCTCCGACAGCGTTGGGAGGAGAAACAGTCTGCTATCAACAGGAAGAGGGAGAGAGGAAGTGGCTTATTATCTCTGTTGCCGTTATGCCGTTTAACCAACCCATTAGTTTTGTCCGCATCCCGATAGGTGCTTCTCTGCACGTGCGCATACTCGAAAAATCGCCCGTCCTGTCTGTCCCTCTCCATAAACCCGAGCCAGCTCTATTTCCATCTCCATGGCAGCAGACGATCATCTGATACAGTTGGCAGAACCGCGTCAGTGGGGACCAGACAGGAGCCACTGACCTACTTATGACAAGAGCACGTCCACTGTCAATCAGCAGCTTAAACGGTCGGCATACTGTAGCGGATCCCGGAGTATATAGATCATCATATAGCAGCGGTGAGGTTTGCTCTTACATTGGCTGCAGGCACTACAGCGCTGTGAAGGGGGCGATTGAAAAGGATCCAATGCATTCTCTTATTACCCCGGCAGGCAGCCATAAATCTGGACATGGCCCTCTCCTCTCCGCGCTGCCAGAGAGAGATTTACAACCAGCATGGTAACCCCCCCCCCCCCTCGTTCCTCTCTATGTCCTCTGCCTTTATTTCCACACCTTTGTCTCTTCCTTTCCCCCTTTTTCCTTATTGCATCAGTGCATTTTCTCTCTCCGCATCCCGGCGTCACTGAGGGTCAAGCGGCCAACGCTCCCTCATTGTAACAGAGGGACGCACACACCGAGGCAGCGACCAACAGGTTTTAATTAAACTCACATTGATTTACAGCTGGCAGAGCGGCTGCAAATGAAGGCAGTGAATGACGTAGCGTTAGACAGAAACATCAATGTCATTTATTAAATAGACAACATAATGAATTTGCTGTCTTGTGCACGTTCGAGTCTAAGTTCAGGGGACGTGGAGGGTCACGGTGTAACGTGCGTTTAATTGACTTTTTAAAAGCGGACCGAGCAAAAGTGTCAATCGGATCATTTAACTCTTGAATATAGAAGGTTTGGGTTTCAACAGGATTATAACAACAACTTCTGCAGCTGATGAATCCTAACATATGTTTATTATTATTTGTATCAGTGTGCAACGTGAGATATAAACATCTGGAATACACGTAAAGACAGAAAGGTCTGCGTGTACTATTTCTGGAGTCCGCTTGGAGGAAAGTAAGCGAGGTAGTTCGGCATTTATGAGTTGATGCATTGCAATATTGTTTTAATGATAAATTGTAAGGATGCAGGTAGTGACGGAGCTCTACAGTGTCCATTTTGGTTTTCAAGCGCAGCGCGGTAGTGCACAAAAAAACTGAAGGTACATCTCGTCCCATGACTAATCCTAAAACCATTCCTCTAAAGTTTAAAGCGTAATTCCGGCGCATGGTCTTTTTCTACACTTACAGTCATCAAATAATCCATCTAGACAGTTTTTATTTTCGTGTTACAACTGTTAACGAAGAAATCCGGGAGTCGCTAACAGCTGGACGTGGCTAACACTGATTAGCTCGGGGCAGTACGGTGAAGGCATTCAAAGGTCTTTTTTAACCACTAATACTGCAGAAAATAACACCAAACTTTGCAGCAGCATGAGAGGAGTCCATCCATCTTCAACTGCCCGTCCCTATCGGGGTCGCGGGCGTGAGGTGGGGTCCACCCTGGACAGGACGCCAGTCTATCACAGGACACATAGAGACGAACAGAGACAGACAACCATTCACACCTACGGGTGATTTAGAGTCATCAATGAACCGAACACCTGCACGTCTTTGGACTGTGGGAGGAAACCGGAGAACCCGGAGAAAACCCACGCAGACACGGGGACAATATGCAAACTCCACACAGAAGGGCCCCAGCCGGGATTTGAACCAGGAACCCTCTTGTTGTGAGGTGACAGTACTAACCACCAAACCTCTGCAGCAGCATGAGAATAGTCCTTACACACAAAACAAAGCACCAACGGGCTCCTTCCTTTGGGATTGACTTTGGTAATCCACTTGAATGGACTTTACTATGAGAGGAGCTGGTACAGGGGCCAGTAGGTAAGTCTTTAAAACACTCTTATTCACCCATTCACACAGATGGCGGTGGACATCTACAGACCGTCTAATCTAATCATTCACACCACATTTACACACCCATGTGCAGCACGGGGAGCAATTTCGGGTTCAGGGTCTTGCCCAAGCTGGGGATCGAACTACCGATCTCTCAAATGGAGGACAACCCACTCTTTCACTGTGCCACAGCCGCCCCAGGAATGCATAATAAACTCTAGGTTCACTAACTACGTTGTTGGTGAAGAAAATTCTGCATAATACATAGAAATATGTATCTAACATACACTTACTGTACAAAGGATAACAGGACACAATACATACGGTACATGTCCTGCCTTTGCCTCGTGCTTCCTGGCATTCCTGCCTTTTGCTCTGAATAATTAATTTCCAACCATTGGATTTTTCTTAACTTCTCATAACCTGAACCTTTAACACCTGTACGGCCGGTCCTCATTAATGTGCCAGGCCGCTGCATTATAATTGTGGAACAATGAAAAGGTGAAACTCGTATGGATTTTCTGTTAAATGTCAGAACCATTAGAGAGCCCATAAGAGCCTCACCTGCAGCGAGAGGTCGAGAGAACGGAGCGGAGAGACCGACCCGACCAGCTCTCCAGGCTCCGCGCTCTCTCTCTCTCCGCTCAGCTCAGCCTCTTTCCTGAAGACAAAATGGAACATATGGATCTTGTGTTTGGTCGCTAGGGCTTTTCTATCTACCTGACAAAACGCTGTAGGATTTTTCTCTCATTCACACACACATTCACACACACGTTCATACACTGATGATGGCGGAGCTGCTGTGTGAGGCGTTGGCCTGGTCATTGGGTGCAGCTTGGGGGTTCAGTGTCTTGCTCAAGGACATGCAGACAGGAGGAGCCAGGGAACTAACCGCCAACCTTGGGATTATCTCCTCATTCATTCATTCATTCATCTTCAACGGCTTGTCCCTGGAGCCGATCCCAGCTGACATCGGGCGCGAGGCGGGGTCCACCTTGGACAGGGCGCCAGTCTATCACAGGACACACAGAGACGAACAGAGACAGACAACCATTCACACCTACGGGTGATTTAGAGTCAACAATGAACCGAACACCTGCACGTCTTTGGACTGTGGGAGGAAACCGGAGAACCCGGAGAACCCACGCAGACACGGGGACAACATGCAAACTCCACACAGAAGAGCCCCAGCCGAGATTCGAACCAGTAACCCAGTGCTGACCACCACACCACCGTGTCGCCCCTGATCCCCAGTTGCACTACAGTATTCTGAACTTCCACACTACTGTACTATAACGTGTCAATAAGTGAGTTGTAGAGGTGCTGGTGGGAAGATTTATTTCGCTTCAGAATGTAATGCTTACATTTGTGTCTTTTTGCGTGCGATCAGCAGCAATAACCCTCATAAGAGACACAAAATAAACGGGACGAGGGCCACGTGTGTCCACTGAAACGGCACCAATTAACACGCCGCACTTAAAGGGAGTCAATGGGCCTGTGTAATCATCAGCGGAGTGAAGCCCCCAGGTGCCGTGTGCTGCCGTCAATGACGACCGAACCTAAATCAAACTGAAAAAACAGCCTTTAAACCGACGTTAAACCATCCCCTTCTCTTTGTGTGTGTGTTTTATTACCACGCCGGAGCATCCAGACAACCTCCGAGGCCCTTTCAAACACACACACACACACACACACACACAGACACACACACACACACACACACACACGCACGCACACACGCGCACTGTTTGGCGTAATACTACATGACATTCCACTAAATGCCTCCAAGACACCCCCCTCTGCCGTTTTTACAGCGTTTTTATTGGTAGTGATGGAAAGAGACCAGGGTCACCGTGGTAACCGCATGCTCGGCTGGATACGGGACCTCATCTGGCTGTGTATAGGCGTCTGTGCCGTGCCTGCGAGGAAACTGCCCCAGATCTCTGTTGACATTTGGCAGCCTTTAGTGTCTATGCGTCTGAGCGTGTGCAGTAGATGTGTTTGTGTGTGTGTGTGTGTGTGTGTGTGTGTGTGTGTGTGTGTGTGTGGGTGTGGTGGGGGAGGGGCTGGTGGCTTATGAGTCAATGAGTCCAATGAGAACATTTGGATGCATCCCTTCACGCTCTCACACGCTTTTTTCTGTGAGTTTTGGCGTTGTTGGTTCTTCCCCATGTCTAAAGCTGTACACGGGCACACGCACGGCAGGGATGAAGAGTCTGGTAAAATATGGATTCGCCTCATCTGAACTGGGCCTTTCAACAGAAAACAGATCCTCTCAAGTGTCTTCTTTTCATCCGAATTAAAGATTCTCTTTTCTGTTTTCTGTCTTTCCATCTTCCCTTTTTTTTGGGGGGGGTTGCTTTGAATTTCTGGTTCAGTCATCACGCTTTAAAAGAGGCTCAGTTTCTCCCTGTCTACGCGCGTGCTTATGTAAGCCACTGACGGCGCATTGTTGCAGAAAACTAAGATGAGAGCGAGGGAGGAAGAAGGAGAAAGAGAGACGGCGAGACAAAGCAATGAGTCGGAAAGACCGCAAGCAATTAACAGGCTTATACGGATGCATGACTGTTGCTAAAGCCTCGCAAATCACTGTCCTCACTGATGAATAAGTCTAATAAGTAAATCAATTAATACCGAAGCGGCTGCGGGATAATTATCCGCAGCGGATCAGTTACTTTGTTTCACTCCGGTTAAAAGCTTTTGTCAGTTTCTGTGACGACTGAGCTGACGGACATTTGGGTCCAAGCGGCCGCAATGTGTTTCCTCAGGAGGTCGGCTGGAGTCTCCCTCAGAGAGAGGGGGAGAAGTTCAGCATCCGTGAGGAACTCGGAGTAGAGCCGCTGCTCCTTTGTGTTGAAAGGAGCCAGTTGAGGTGGTTCAGGATCATCTGGTAAGGACCCCGGATAAGCGGATGAAGATGAGATGAGATGAGGTGAGATCCAGGGTCGGGTCGCGGGGGCAGCAGCTTTAGCAGGGGACCCCAAACTTCCCTTTCCCGGGCCACATTAACCAGCTCTAACTGGGGGATCCTGAGGCGTTCCCAGGCCAGTGTGGAGATCTAATCTCTCCACCTGGTCCTGGGTCTTCCCCGAGGCCTCCTCCCAGCTGGACGTGCCTGGAACACCTCCCTAGGGAGGCGCCCAGGGTTCATCCTTACTAGATGATCCTGAACCACCTCAACTGGCTCCTTTCAACGCAAAGGAGCAGCGGCTCTACTCCGAGTTCCTCACGGATGCTGAACTTCTCCCCCTCTCTCTAAGGGAGACTCCAGACCCCCTCCTGAGGAAACACATTTCTGCCGCTTGTACCCGCGACCTGGTTCTTTGGGTCCTGACCCAGCTTTCATGACCACAGGTGAGGGTAGGAACCAGGACTGAGCGGTAGATCCAGAGCTTTGCCTTCCTCAGCTCTCTTTTCGTCACAACGGTGCGGTAGAGCGACTACAACACTGCCCCCGATTCTCAGGCCAAACTCACGCTCCATCGTCCCGTCACTCGTGATGATCCCGAGGTACTTGAACTCCTTCACTTGAGATGAGATGAATTGAACTTCCATCTCTCTGTAGATAATAAAATAATGTCTCCCTCAAATCATGAAGCTTAATATTTCTTACAGGTTGATGTGCAAGGAGCCGTATCTGTTTACGTATCACGCTAACCGCGCCACATTTAGCGTTTATCGTGATTTCTAAAAGGAATTCGGTGTAGGACGTTTTCTAAATCCCAATATTTTTATGCGCGCGCTCTACCTGTGTTTTGTCCGTACGCCACCTTTGAAGAGAATCCTACGCGATTTTATAAATGAGGCCCCTGCCCTTAAAACTGAGTGTGCTCCCTCAGTGATAACGCACAACGCAGGTTTAGGTTTACTCTTAAAGCTGCACCGCATAGAGAGAAGATGGTGTACGTGATCCTGGAGCTCCTTGGACACTGTGAGAGCACCAGGAGTGATTTTACGGTGATGTGTGCACCTTGTTTGGCTCACAGCTGTACGTCTTATATCTCGGGAGCGGGACAAAGAGGCAGTGTTGAAGAACACACAGCGGCTCTTCTTATTCATTACAACGTGACTTTTCACCCGCCGGACTCTGTGATCATCGCAAAGACGTCACCAGTGTGGTCAGACCACCTCTGACCCCTTATGACGTCATGGATTCAGGTCTGTATGCTTTGATTTCACGCGCAGACCTTCACGTCCTTCAGACATTGAGTTTCGTGTCGTCAGTCATTACCGCGTAAATTCAGTCTCTTCAGCCTCCGTAGATCCCTTTTCATGACGCATGGGCTGACGGCTGCTCGTTGTGTGACACCTTTGATTATCACCTCAATAAATAATCAAGTTTGTTAAATATAACTTCTCATGTACACTCACCGGCCACTTTATTAGGCACACCTGGTGCTTAATAAAGAGTCAGTGTGGTCGTCTGCTGCTGTTCCCTCTCTGTAGAAAGTCGGTGGTGTTGTGTGTTCACAGATGCTCTCCTGCTTTCCTCTGTTGGAACCAGTGGAGATTTGAGTTACTGTTGCCTTTCTATCAGCTCCAACCAGACTGAAGAGGAGGAGGAGGAGGAGGAGGAAGAGGGAGAAGGAAGAAGAGGAGGAGGAAGAGGAAGAGGAAGAAGAGGAGGAGGAGGAGGAGGAGGAAGAGAAGGAGGAGGAGGAGGAAGAAGAGGAGGAGGAAGAAGAAGAGGAGGAGTAAGAGGGGGAAGAGGAGGAGGGGGAGGAGGAAGAGCTCCAACCAGTCTGAAGAGGAGGAGGAGGAAGAGGAGAGGAAGAAGAAGAGGAGGAGGGGGAAGAGGAGGAGGAGGAGGAAGAGAAGGAGGGGGAAGAGGAGGAGGAGGAAGAGCTCCAACCAGTCCGAAGAGGAGGAGGAGAAGAGGAGGAGGAAGAGGAGGAGGGGGAAGAGGAGGAGGAGGAGGAAGAGGGGGGGGGGGAGAGGAGGGTGGGAAGAGGAGGAGGAAGAGGAGGAGGAGGAAGAAGAGGAGGAAGGGAAAGAGGAGGAGGAGGAGGAAGAGGAGGAGGAGAAGCTCAAACCAGTCTGAAGAGAAGGAGGAGGAGGAGGAGTTAGAGGAGGAAGAGGAGGAGCTCGCCCCAGTATGTCCATCGTCCTCTGACCTCTGCATCAACATGTGCGCCCACAGAACTGGCGCTCACTGGATCTTTCCTCTTTTTGGGACCATTCTCTGTAAAAACCCTGGAGATGGTTGTGGGTTCAAATCCCAGTAGATAGAAGTCTACACACACACACACACACACACACACACACACACACACACACACACACACACACACACACACACACACACACACACACACACACACACACACACACACACACACTGTAAATGGACTTTTACAGCACCTTTCTAGTCTTCTGACGACTCAAGGCACCATCTAACCTAACCATTCACACCACATTTGGGGTTCAGAGCCTTGCCCAAGGACACTCAGACATGTGGACTAGAGGAGCCGGGAGTCAAACCACCGATCTCTCGAAGGGAGGACGACCCACTCTGCCTCTAAGCCAAATCCTCTGCATGGGAGTAACATCATTGGAGCTATTTACTTCTCACCCGTATTTGAATCAGTTTAGAGGGCAGGCCAAAGTTGTGTTGCAGGCGCTCGGTGTCGGTTACTGAGTCACCGGCGTGGAGAAAGCGATACCCGGCCTGTGCGTGGAGATAACAAGGAGACAGAGGCGCAGCCCCGATCGCACATGAAAGGGATTTTTGGAGGCTGAGTCTGGGTTCTTTTTCCCCGGAGTCCCCCCACCCTGCGTCTCTCACACACACAGACACACACAGAGACACACAGTGGCACACATTTCATCCCGTCTCTCACTTTCTTTCACACATACACATGTAGCTCCTGGCTCCCTCCTCCTTCCTCCTCCTCCTCCTCCTCCTTTCTCTGATTCTCACGAAGACAAAACAAGTCCTTGGATCTCGTGACACCGTTCCTGCCGCGCTATCTTTGTGTGCTTTACTTACTGTCTGGGTCTTTTTACTGCTGCTCTGTCAAACTGCCTATCATCCCCTACCCCTTACCCCTCCACCCCCGCTATCCTCTTTCATACTTACAGACACACGTCTCTCAGCCTTTTATCCTTTTTCATTTGATTAGGCAATCGCATGGCAGGTCCCATTTGGTCTCCGCGTTTTCCAGAATAACTGAACAATGGGTGTAAATATATTCTTTTCTATATGCACGCATAATAGCAGCTCCTTCTCATGAGTCTGTCAAAACACTGCTGTTTTTGTTTTATCACCACCTTCCCTTGTCCTCATCCCGGTTTCCTCTGGTGGTTTCCTCCGCGTCTACCAGAGAAATTGGCGTTATCGTACAGGAAGTGGAGGAGAATGGCTTCCTGTCCCATATACCCAGGGCAACATAATAGTGCCAATGTAAAAAAGAAAAGTCAGACTGTTTATGAAATATTCAGCGGATACAGCCAAGAGCTCACTATAGCATAGCATCAAATTTTAATTGAGGTCCTCAAGAGGCGTCCATTACGGTTGGTCTTGTGTCTTATTTGTGTGTGTGTGTGTGTGTGTGTGTCTGTGTGTGTGTGCAAGTATTAACACTTAAAATGACATCATGCGTTTCAGCTACACCGAGGTTGTGTTGGATATATATATTTATCCTTACCAGATGATCCTGAACCACCTCAACTGGCTCCTTTCAACACAAAGGAGCAGCGGCTCTACTCCGAGTTCCTCACAGATGCTGAACTTCTCCCCCTCTCTCTAAGGGAGACTCCAGCCGCCCTCCTGAGGAAACACATTTCGGCCGCTTGTACAGACTGTAAAATCAGGTGTTAGTTGTGGGTGGTGTCGTTTGTTAATAGCCTACCGTTTAATTGCATTTACACGTCAAAAAACGTTAAAGTTGAATTCATTTGTGAAGATGATCTTGCCGACCCAAACATGTAAGTTTCATAAACTTTTGTTTATCTGCAATAATCCAAAAAACCCAACAGAAAAATGTCCTTGAATGTGACGAGGGAACTTCCAGGACGAAGTACAAAAATAAACCCTCCCTGCAGCGCTCTGTTTGGAAGCTACGTTACGGTGTAACCCAACCCAGATCAGTCAACAACACACTCACAACTTACTCATTAGAATCACCTCTATCACTCACTTCATGTAGAAACGTGTTCAGACCTGCTTCCTACTGTCCGTACTCCCGAAGAGACATCTGTCAAACACTGAAACATCACAACTATGTGAGCTATGCGGCGCACGGTTCACACTGATCGAGCCTATAGCACGGCCACACACGTGCAGAGGGAGCCAGAGTGGCTGTTAGCCAGCTAGCATGACGTCTGTGAAGGTAAGTCAGGCTGAATCACTGAAACATCACAACTATGTGAGCTACGCGGTGCACAGTTCACACTGATCGAGCCTATAGCGCAACCACACACGTGCAGAGGGAGACAGAGCGGCTGTTAGCCAGTTAGCATGACGTCTGTGAAGGTAAGTCGGGCTGAATCACGCGTGCATAAGAAGTGAAAGAGCAAACGGGGAGAAAATAAAAGGGAAGATCTTAGAAACATAAATGGAAAAATAGGAAGTGAGTTGCATTTTCGGAAGTTGCACAAGTGCTGCATCTGTTGTGCGTTTCTGTCTGGGAGTACAGAGGATGTCGGGCTGATGAGACGCCCTCAGGTACAATCCCGGTTATCTGAAGGGACTGTTTGTGTGCCGGTGCATGTGACAGTACGTCGGCTGAGCACGCACACTGGCGCGCTTGTGTTAGGGCTGCGTGCATGAACAGGAAGACCATGCTTGTGTATTTGTGTGTGTAGTTCAGAGTTAACTCCCTTCAGTTGTACTGATGTCACAGTGACGGCCACAGGCGACTCAGCCTCTGAGTCATGTGTGGAAGTGTGTGGGAGTGTGTGTGTGTGTGTGTGTGTGTGTGTGTGTGTGTGTGTGTGTGTGTGTGTGTGTGTGTGTGTGTGTGTGTGTGTGTGTGTGTGTTGGATTTTGATGGGACCTTTTAGAGTGAGAGATGTGAAAGCAGAGAAGATTTGGAGTAGCAGACCGCTCAGCGGGGACGAAAAGGACGAGAAAGACACCCACTGTGAAAATATCCACCTTGTGAAGTGAACCCATTTAGCCTCTTATTCTGTTTTACACTTTTTGTGCCACTTCTTCGCCTTGAAAGTGACAGGTGCAAACATTTTTCAGTGTATATAATTACCGAACCAAGAGGCAGAAGGTTTCAACATATAAGAACTGGGCAGAAGTAGGTTTTGTGTGTGTGTGTGTGTGTGTGTGTGTGTGTGTTTATGTGTGCAGTTTCAAAAGTATTCTTCAAACATGTAACAGTGCCTTGAAGATAGACTTAGGGTACGTCCACACGATCGAAAACTACCTGTTTTTTTCGCCGTCGTACTTAAAAAGTTTTCCATCCACACGGACTCTGCTCAAGAAATCTCTGCGTCCACAGGAAACCAGGTGCTGTGACTCCAGACGCTGTAGTACCCATGCCAGGCCTGTAGGTGGCGCTGTAACTGCCACAGAAATACACCAACAACGGAGAAGAAGAGACGGGGAGATGCTGTAGAGAATCCATTCACTCATTTTTGAGAGAGAACAAGAAAACAACAAGATGTCTCGGAGCTCTGACCCCATCAACAACTGGCTTTAGTGACGTAGGAATACGATAGAGCAGGGGTGTCAAACTGATCCAGTAAAGGGTCGCTGTGGCTGCAGGTTTTCATTCCAACCAAGCAAGAACACACCTGACTCGACTTACTCCATCACCTGAACTGTCTTCACACAGTTGATTTGTTGGACCAGGTGTGTTTTTGATTGGTTGGGATGAAAACCTGCAGCCACAGCGACCCTTTGCTGTATCAGTTTGACACATGTGCGATAGAGGGAGCGGAGAGAACAAGGCCCTGCAGTGTGGAGGGGATGACAACATGACAGACCAGGATCACATGCATTAAGTCCTGACTGAGAACAGAAACCCACACACTGTGATATTAGCTCCACTTCGCCTGGAGGAGACCACAAAGTAGAACAAGTAGTCTCATATACAGACACACACAGATAAAAAGAAACAGCACACACACTGCCCAGCGGTCAGGCACACTGTCACACACACTCCCACCAGTGAAATTCCACACTCTCCCTCTGTCTGCCCTTCTCTGTTCAGGTTACACTGTGGTGTATGAATAGCAGCTATTGCACAGATGGAAATGATTGAGAAACAACAAGTGAAGGATGTAAATGTTCCCGCTGGAGTTCTTTTAAATGAGTGTTTTAACAGAGGCTAAAATGAGGGTGGATGGTGTTAATTCTCATATTCATATCTCTATTCTTCTTCTTATTCTCTCTGCATTTCCATTTTGAATCTCCTTCAGGGTGTCAGCTGCACACTATGACACATAACTGCAGTCTCCCAGCCAGCACCTTCAACTGTGATCAAACCTTTTTTTTAAAAAAACAAATAAAACTCCATCATAAGACGCCCTCAGGTACAATCCCGGTTATCTGAAGGGACTGTTTGTGTGCGGGTGCATGTGACAGTACGTCGGCTGAGCACGCACACTGGCGCGCTTGTGTTACGGCTGCGTGCATGTACAGGAAGAGCGTGCTTGTATATTTGAGAAGTGTTTTAACAGAGGCTAAAATGAGGGAGGATGATGGTAATTCTCATACTACCAAACCAAATCAAACTCCACCATACCTGCATTTAAAGATTCCTGTTCATTCATTCATGTGGATCTGGCATCACGATCCCTCATGCCGCCTCGAAAAAGTCTCCTAACTTCTTCAAACATCTTGAGCACTGTACTTCTGATGGTTTTTAATCATCTTTTATCCTAAAAATGAATAAGGGCGCACTCACACTGTGCGTGCGTCCCGTGCCCCGTGCTTTAGGGTCCTTGTCCCCCCCTCCAGGCCCGTTTGTACTCACACTACCTGGGCCTCGGAGAATGCTTCTTGCTGCCTATACGTCATCACGCTGTAACACGTCACACGCATTGATGACGTCATGGCGATGCGTGGCTTTGTTTATAAATCTTTCCGTAGACCTCAGAGTTTTTGTGCGTCTTGTCGACTGTTTTTGAATCTTTTCATCGACCAAATCTGCAGTAAACACTCCACCTCCGCATCACACCAACGTGAACCTTTCGCCGCCATTGTTTTAAATGTCCGCGCATGGTCCCTCCTTCTTTTTTCTACGTCCCAACAGGCGCACATAAAATGACGTCAGAACAGCCGTAGGCCTCGTGCTCGTGCTCGTACACGTGCGCACGCTCGTGCTCGTACATGTGCAAACGTGTAAAACAAAAGCCCACCTCTCCCAAACGGTCCGTGGACGGCAAGCGGGCCGCAGCTAGGCGCGGTACGGTTGCACTCACACTGGTCAAAGGAACCAGACTCTACCGTAAAACCTGTTTGGGCACAGTACGGATGGACAGTGTGAGTGTGCCCTCAGATCTATAAATTTGTGGAATAGCCGCTGTCCTTACCGACCTACTATTAGAGCCAAAGCTATTATCTGCCCCCCCCCCCCCGGTTTGATAAAAATACAGTCTATTCATGGAAGCACAGGTGATGTACAGAAACTAACACGTCCCCCCGCTCACACCTTTGTTATTGATCGTCCCTGTCCTCTCTGTAACCTTTGACACATTGGTCTGAAAAGTACCCACAGAGAGAAAACATGTGGGAAAAGTACAGTTGATGATTCACAGAGTGACAGAATACGTTCGTGTGGAAATGCCACGATGAGTCAGCGGACAGCGTTACAGCATATATGTGAAGCCAGGATGTGTACATAAGCTGCAGGGAAGGAGTTAAAACATCAGGCACGTGGTGAATGTTGTGTGTCAGCCTCAGTCCTTGCATGAGGGCTGCTGCCTGGTACTTTTCCACTCTGTGTACACTTTACAAACCCAACGGTGCGTTACATTTACCTCGGATGCTGGAAGTCGGAGCTGGGACTGACGTCACACCCGAGTTATCGGCGTTTCTGTTACAAAGTCGGGAAAAAACAGCGGCTGAAACTACCAAGGCTACGGTTAGCCGTTGTTAGCACGACCTGCGTTGTAGTTTGTAGTTTGGGGGCGGCAGTAGCTCAGTCCATAGGTGACTCGGCTAGGTTGCTGGTTCGAGTCCATGTGTGAACCATGAATGGAGCGTGGACTGGTGGCTGGAGAGATGCCAGTTCACCTCCTGGGCACTCCCGAGGTGCTGTTGAGCAAGGCACTGGACCCTCAACTGCTCGGGATCGCGCTGATCCATTGGCAGCCCCCTCGCTCCGACATCTCTCCATTAATTGCATGTATATAGGTCCTGTTTGTGCATGTGTGTGTATTTCGGGCCTGTGTGTGTGTGTAACATGAATAATAACAGAGTGAAATATTTGAATTTGCCTTGCGGGTAAATAAAAGTAAATTCTTCTTCTCAATTCTTTGCATATACGCATGCATTTCCATATATATACATCTAACAAGACCCCGTATATGACTTACTGTGACAACAAATGGTAAAAAATGTTAATACAAAGATTTTTAAGGAGCTTCTTTACTGTTTACAACCGGGGCAGCCATCTTAAAATGTCAACTCGGGGGTCGTTCCAGTTGGACGTTCCCACTCGGAGCTCGGAAATCCCGACTTCCGAGCACAACTGGAACGCACCATAAGACCCCAGCCTCTGAAACACACATCTGGGCAACTTTACTCCAATGATCTAAGGAAAATGATAACACATACATGTTGGCATCAGTTTATTTAATTGATATTTGACCAATTAAAGGTTGAATATGTAGAATCTTTATTAAAAGCTATATATATATAATACTCCCACGGGACGTTTCGAGGGGTACAGAATGAAAGTATTGCTTTTTTTAATCATCTCATCTCATCTTCAGCCTCTTATCCGGGGTCGGGTCTCGGGGGCAGCAGCTTTAGCAGGGGACCCCAAACTTCCCTTTCCCGGGCCACATTAACCAGCTCTAACTGGGGGATCCCGAGGCGTTCCCAGGCCAGTGTGGAGATCTAATCTCTCCACCTGGTCCTGGGTCTTCCCCGAGGCCTCCTCCCAGCTGGACGTGCCTGATTTAGTCTGAATTAATATTTTAAGAAAATGTTTTAAGAAAAAGGTACAAAAACGAAAGACGACGGGGGGATCGAGGGGAGACGGGAACGGGTAATAGGACGAACAGTCGGGGATACAGACGAGGGAACGGGATCTCGGGAAACAACAACGAAAAGGAACAAAGAAACAATTAGTAACAAACAAACACGGAGCGAGAATGTAAGCAAACGTAAACGGGAGCCAACCGACGAGACACGGTACCACGTAAATGAGGAAAAGGGTCCGGCTCTTTATGCCGCAGGCGTTGATGAGGGAATCAGCAACAGCTGGGCAGAACCGCGCTTTCCAGCTCCAGACACACAAACACAGACAGGGGGAGACAAACCAAGCACAAAGGGAAGAAGGGAAGGACTGACAGGACTGGGATCCTGACCGTTTTGTCTAGTTTACCTCATGTTGTTGTCTCCAGATCTATTAGCAAACCAAACGCTCAATCTAAATTTGTGGGGTAAGGTTACAGCAGATTGAGGCTCAGGAGTTAGGGGTCATCACTCTTTCTAGAGACCGTTTCTATAGTAACAAGGATCCGCAGACTCAGCTAAACGGATCCAAAAGTGTTAAAAAGTTCTGCACGCTACAGCAAATGTTTCCAGTGCGAGTGTTTTCAATCCCTGTGTGGAGCTGCCTGGGAATAAGAGACGTGGATTAGATCTCTGCGGGTCGGGGTACATGTAAGAGGATTGGTTGTGTGTCCGATAGTCCGCGGGGGAAAACAGACAGATGAACAATCAACCCAGCTGTAAGCCCGGAGTCAACAACAGTTTATCATAATCTGCCTTCATCTCTTTCTCCTCCTTAACCAGTCAACTCTGCTTATGTATTCTTATTTTTCCCTCCAAATCCCACCAAAAAGCTTTTTCAATAGGACTCAAATCCATTCCTTGCGTATCCACCCTATGGATCTACGTTCCATCTTTCGTTCCTTGCTCTCTAACCTCTGCGGTCGTTATGCATCACCTGTCTCCGTCATCGCCCCCTTTCTCTCTCTCTGCACCCCCTCTTCTCATCCTCTTTTTAACCCCTGTATCCTCTCACCCCCTTCACTTCTCCCTTCTACGAAAGAGGTTTACCATAATCATTACTCTAATCACCCTTTCCCCTCCGACTACCCCCATTTCTCTTCCCTATAATGAGGGAAATTGTAGGTCATCGGGCAGAGTTGAGCCGGTCAACACATGCGTCCACGTACGGAAGCCCAGCAGTTAAATCAATAACAGAACACACCGCGCGCCGATGTGTTGAAATGAGGAAATAGCATCGTTAAAGCCTAGTTTAACGGTGACAAAGATGATCTTGATGGATGGAAATATTTGTCCTATTAGGGATGCTCTCGTCAGAATGTCAAGAGGAATTAAATCGAAGCTACAAGGAGTTTTACAGTGGTTATGAAACAGTCTCAGTTTAATGAGGATGCCTCTATATGTGTCACGTGGGGTGACGGGGAATACACGGGGGACGGGACCCGAATGCAGACCTCAGGAACTCAGGAGACGGTATTAACAAGTTTAATAAAACTGATTTACAAAAAGGTGCTTTAAACACAAAACACACGAAGAGAACTGATACAAACTGACACGATGAATGGACACAAGAGGACAGGTACACAGGGAGACATCTGAGTATGTTGAGGGTATGATTCGGCACCGAATGAGGCTCAGGACCGGCTGAATATACAGAGTGATACAGAGTAATATACAAACGTGCTTTACAAAAGCCCACCTCTCCCAAACGGGCCGTGGATGGCAAGCGTGCCGCTCCTAGGTTACACTCACACTGGTCAAACGAACTAGACTTCAGCCGTGAAACGTCCTTGGGCACGGTACGGATGGACAGTGTGAGTGCGCCCTTAGGTAAAATGTACCCGCTGGGAAGTTTCAGGACACGCCCTCTCAAATTTCCTCTCACTCCATGTCTCCATTACAAAAAAGATCCCTCATACTCCGGAGGTGACATAACGGATTGGGTTTCTATCGTCTGAACAGCGCTTCGGCACTTTTTTCTCTGATGAAAGATGACGAAAAAAAAGAGTTTGTTATCATTTTGACATTTAAGGTGGCTCGATTGATTCATGACGTCAACTCCTGCACCAAGTAACATGAAAGACAACACCCCACCTTAAAATTTTCAGTCTTTGTGAGCGTTTGAGACCCTGGGTGATGTATTTCTGAACTGTGGAAAGAGCCAAGTCAGCTGTTTCCCACAGGTTCCAGTCTTTATGCTATGCTAAGCTAAGCTAAGCTAAGCTAAGCTAAGCTAAGCTAAGCTAATCGACTCCAGGCCCGAGCTCCATATTTAAAGCACAAACTCTAAGCAAGAAAGCAGATATTTCACAAAAAATGTTGTACTGGGGCGGCCGGTGGCTGACGGGTCAGAGCAGTGACCCCATGTAAAGAGGCTGAAGGTCCTCGAGGCAGCAGCCGCGGGTTCGACTCCGACCTGCGGCTCTTTGCTTCATGCCCCCCCCCCTTCTCTCTCACCCCATTTCCTGTCCGTCCTTTTAAACAAAGGCTTGAAAAACTGCCAAAAAATGTTGAACTTTGAATTTCACATGAAATTCTTCTTCGTCATAGCACCGAACAAAAAATATTAATAGCTGTTCCAGTTCATCCCCTTTGAATCATACATTAGAATTTGCGTATAAGTATCTGAAGTGACATCCTGCAGATGAAACCGGGGCTCATCTCGTCCACAGATCGCTCTGTTTCACTTAGAGCCACACGTAGTGGAGCTGCCCATCTTTTCAACCAGCTCTTCTCTGCAGCTGGACTCAGGATTCGAACTCTATTTGCCACTTCTCACACACTCGACACAGACAAACACACACACACACACAGTTGCACAGACATATGCAGCAGCCCTTCCTCCCCCTTGCCTCAAATTTTATGCATGAGCAGACAGATTTTCTTGCATGCGTCCTCTCACATCGTCAAAGCTTCTCTTTTCACTTTCACGACCAAGACTTATGGGAAAGTGTTTGGCCGAGTCCTAACGTGAGACGACCGCTCCACCGTGTTACGGCGTGATGACGTATAGGCAGCAAGAAGCATTCACAGAGGCCCAGGTAGTGTGAGTACAAACGGGCCTGGAGGGGGGGACAAGGACCCTAAAGCACGGGGCACGGGACGGACGGACAGTGTGAGTGCGCACTTAACCTAAGAAGGCGAGCATGTTAAACATCATAGATGCACAACATCAACATTTTAGCATTATCATTGTGAATGCACACTGATTTTTGCATTACAAACGCAGCGTCAGTGTGTCCGACTCTGACTCTGTTAAATTAGTAATCCTGTAGCTTGTCCTACATACTTATATTACATACCTACTTCCCAGAATAAGAGCATCAACCCGATGTAAAAAGTGCAGAAATAATGTAGGCTGCACAGATAAATTACCGACATCCTCGTCACGATTTCCACCAAAGCACGTTCTCACCTCCCTTCAGATGCAGCGCCTTCATTTCCCACCACTTTCATGCATAAATGGCTGAAACGTGAGCTGCGTCGACCGCTCACTTCCAGGACATTTTATTAACCAGTCCCATTTGAGGCGTCTACTTCTAACACGAGCATTCTCGCACAAACAACCACGAGAATTTGCCTTTTTCTGCTCCTTTTGATCCGACAACCACAGGCGGGGCTATGTGGGAAAACCACGCCGATGGGGGTACATATTTGTCCCTCCACCACTAAATTCTGCATACAACCCGTATGCATTTACATGGTTAATGAGCCAAATCTGAGCAGCTAGTTTCTGCTTTTAATGCCATGGGTGTCTTTCATATTTGTGTTTTTTTTCTCTGGGCTGCATATTTTAAAAGGACACGACTGCTACGTTTCAAGGCTAACAGGGACAAGCAGCAGATTGCAGACTGCTCAGGGGACGGCCTGCGTATGGACGGCCACAGTATATCACTGTGTCTGTCACAGTGTCAACCGGGTCTGTCAATATGTGTGCACAGCAGATATGAGCTCAGCTGCAGCAGGTTTCTCTTCTCTGATAGCCTGATTTCAGAAAACTAGTGCCTCTCTATAATTCATCTACACCCTTTCTCACACATGCATGCATGCACACACAAACACACACTCGATTGCAGACACACATCCAAAACTGACAACACACAGACACACAAAAGGCCAGGCTTATGACAGAACTGCATATAGACTCCTCGTTTACATATTTCATCAGTTTTTGAGTCTTAATGGAGAAACGGAGCTGAATTATGGGCCTCGGAGTGCCATGTTTTACTGGTCACGTGCATCACGCTACTGCAGAGGTTTGGTGTTATTTTGAGCCGTATTAGTGGTTAAAAATGCCGTTTTAATGCGTTCACCGCGCTCTCCAGAGCTGATCAGTGTTTTGGCCGCATTCGGCTGTTAGCGACTCACCCGGATTTCTCCGTTAATAATCTGAATTTCACTTTAAGGAAGATGCTACTGTGCCCTCTCTCTTTTTTGTTCCTCTCTCTCACACACACACACACACACACACGCAAGGAGAGACAAATGCAGGGAGGGAAACACAGAGCGGCAGTTTGTAGTCTCTGATCGACATTAAGAGTTGAAAAAGGCTCATGGGATCTCACCTCGTCGGATGTAAAAGCTTCCGAGGTCTGGCACTCTACCAGGCTGTTTATCCTCACACGCGAGAACCCTCCCGTCTCACGCCATTAGACACACACTCACACTTGTACCCCCTCCGAACCAGCAGCATTGGGGCAGAAATAGGGAAGGAGAGGGGTCATTTAATGGCGCGACACCTTTTATGCACGGGACAATGTCGATTAGACCAAAAACAATGGATGGAGATGATCTTCCAGCTCTCACACACAGGAGGCAGTGGTGCATTTAAACACTCCTGCGCGAGACCTCAGAGGTTAACTGCGCCTTTATCTGACTGTCAACTGCGATAAGAGTCGTCTGAATTTGTTGACGACGATGCTGGCAGAGGAACACGCTGCCCTCTTTTCTCGCAGTACCTTCAACTCTGCCTCAGTTTTACATAACTCTCGTAACAAACAATAGATTCGTGCCTCCTGAATAAATGAACGCCTTTATGGCATTTTTAAAGCACACAAGCCGCGTTTACAGTTCCCTCCCGAGACCCAGATAAATCAAACCAGGAGCGTTCACTCCGGCCCGAGCCATTACACCTTAATAATGCACTATTTTAGCCCCCCCTGCACACACACACACACACACACACACACACACACACACACACGCACACGCACAAACTTTCTTTCCCGTCTTGCAAAATTCCTTGGCTCATTGTGGCGACCTAGTTTGCAGCCCTCTCCTCTGAGCCACAGAGAGTTGGTTCCTTTTGAAGATGCATTGAGCAGCACAGCATGACGAGCCCATTATAGAGCCGGAGGAGGAGAAATCGCTCAATTACCGACTGGCAGCTCTTAAGGGAGAAGCAATGTGGGCTATTCACTTAAGCAGATCGGTTTTTATGACTCAATGATAATAATGACGTCTTCTGTATCGATTCCCCCTCCGTGTATAATGTACAGCCTCGTAGAATACGTTAGAGCCATATCGATGTATTTTGCTCAGGCAGGGCAGTGATGCAGTTTTGTGTACATGAGTGACAGCGTCCTTATGGTATGGCAGCTCTAGTGCAGGGGTCTGCAGCCTTTACTATCAAAGGAGCCCCCTCTTCACTAAGTCAAATCAGTTTGGAGCCGCAAAACATATTTGATCTCACAGCTTATAAAGTTGTATTTATATATAATTATATGATATATGCATTTGTTGCATTTATGAAATTATAGAACAAATATTGCCGTGATCTGCATCTTGGCAGTCCCTCCTCTCCGTTGTGTCTGCTCTGTATATGTTTTGATCCTCGTCTCTCCCCTTCCCTGTCAGTGTTGTGCTTGTGTAGCATTTCTAACCTGTTGATTCCCTCTGTCCAGTTAATCCTGCTTGCCCGCCTGCCTGCTTGCTTCCACGCATGTTCGTCTCCTCCTGCCACTGGCGCTCACTACAGCCACCCGACCTCCATCTTGGGAAAGCTTCCGACCTGCACGATGCAGCCAGCGTTGAAACGTTTTCACCCAGCACCATCAGCACTCTTCGTGGGACCCCGGGGCCCCTCCTTGCACGCCATTACTTCTTCCTGCACCGTGGTATTGTCACCGGATCACAATAAATATCACCTTTAACTGAATCTCCTGAGTCGAGTCGTGCTTTTGGGTTCAACCTCTGTTGTGCACCATAACAAAAATGAAGAATTTATCCATGGTCAGTATACTGACAGTGCAGGTCAGACACTCAAGATTAGCAAATCACCTCGAACTCCAAGAGAAAAGGTGCTCCCTCTGAAAGATTGTCATTCATTCATTCATTCATTAATTAATTAATTAATTCATTCATTCATCTTCAACCGCTTGTCCCTGTCGGGGTCGCGGGGGGCTGGAGCTGATCCCAGCTGACATCGGGCGTGAGGCGGGGTCCACCCTGGACAGGACGCCAGTCTATCACAGGACACATAGAGACAAACAGAGACAGACAACCATTCACACCTACGGGTGATTTAGAGACACTTCCGTATCAGCAATCGTACCGTGTATGCCCCTGTGCTCATAAACACTGTCTTGCGATTTTCCCTGGCCCACGGAAAGTTGAAATTAGAGGGTTATGAATATGACATATTTAGTACAGAAGCCATTAAGGAAACCACACGTTATTGTGCATCAAGTAAATCCACAAATATGCCATCAGGGCCACCACATATACAGCGGCTTTGGAAAGTATTCTGACCTTTTGCACACTTTATTGTTTCCATCTATCCCTCGATTTGACTGTTTCTGGTGTTGTTTTTGCGCAAAGACCTGTGAGTATCTTTTAAAGCCATGGATTAAAAAGAAAAAATCATCTCCGGGCCTGAAAAGTAAAAAGTTAATACCTTAAACCTGCATTATAGTGCCCACTTCTCCCTTGAGTTAACATTTTACAAACAAGCTTTGGTCTCAATCTCTAGTTTCAAGAGAGGAAAATAGAAAGTAAAGCAGGGTTCGCTCTAGGGCAGACGTGCAGGACAGGAAATGCAACCATGCCGCACTGATGAATCTGCAAACACACACACACACACACGCACACACACACACACATGCATAAACACAGCTAAGCCTCTGCACATGCACACATAAATGCATTCACACAAATCTGCGACGTACACAAACACTCTCAGACATACACACATACACACACAAATCCCTTGTACAACAATAGTGAAATATTAATCCGGGTTCACAGGCGGACTCTTCCTCACTAAGATGAGCGGTGAAGTGAACTGAGGAGAAACAACAGCCGGCACTAACCTACATATCATGAGGTCTCCGGTTGTGTCACCGGGTTATTTCGCATTGAAATCGCTGCACTTGTTTCACCGTCTTTCGTCGCACTGTAATTTTAGAACGGTGACTTTCTGAGTGTGTTACACCGTGCAGCCTGGCACGGGAGATGAAAGGAAAGCTGTGTGTTAAAATAGAATAGCATCAGTGTGACAAACTGACACGACAGCCCTCTGAATCACTTTATGATCCTGCAAAATAGTAATTTGTCGAGGCAGTTGAAAACTGAGAGCCAACCAGTCTTTACTGCTGCGGCGCTATCTCGTCACACGCAGATTCAATACGACACATTTACACTGTTGTCTGCATGTGATAGGATGCTGCAGCTCCGACAGTGTTTGATTCACCGCAACATCTTTCATTCTCAGTGTGTGGTGATGTCACTGTTGAGTGTGTTTTTGTAGCGTCTGCACCATCAGAGAAGTGTTTGGTACATAAGAGTATAGAGTGCGGACACGTGGTGCCTATGTGTCTGATGGAAGAGAGTGCACGTGCATCAGAGATGACACATATTTGTCATATGTGTGACATTTTGCATGCTCGATGGAAACAAAAGAGACTGAGGAACATGCAGCCTCATTGTGCGGCCGAGTATAAGCTCGCAGCCTTACGGAGGCAGTTTTATGAACGTTAGCCGGAGCCAAAAGTGGGCTACACTGTGCATGTGTAATTAGAGCAGGGTTCTTACTCCCCCCCGAAAAAGCTTCTCAGCTCTGTGAAGAGGAGAAATACAGAGGAGGATGAAAGCAGGGAGAAATAAAAAGACTGTCATTGTTTGGGAGGATGTTGTTGTTGTTGTGTGTTATTTGCATGTTCTGAACAGCCTGGGTATGGAGGGCCACGAGGGACACGGCATTTGAAAGAGAGCATTTCTTTTATTTCAATATGTTTGTTTCAAAAAACCACAACGAAGGAATGAAACAGAGAGACGAACAATGGGTCCTCAAAGTGAGATTCTGGCGTAAAATCATCCCAGGGTCATTTTGGCAAACGCACTCGTCCAAAAAGCCGACGTAACAACCGTTAACGGAGAAATCCGGGAGAGTCGCTAACAGCCGGACGTGGCTAACAGTGATTAGCTCGGGGCAGCACGGTGAACGCGTTCAAACGTCTTTTTTAACCACTAATACAGCTCATGGTAACACCAAACCACTGCAGTAGCATGAGAGGAGTCCTTACGCATTAACCTAAATACCAACAACGTAGTTAGTGAAGCCAGAGTTTATTAAAAGGGTGTTTTAAAGACTTACGTACTGGCCCCTGTACCAGCTCCTCTCATAGTAAAGTCCATTCAACTGGATTACCAAAGTCAATCCCAAAGGAAGGAGCCCATTGGTGCTTCGGTTAATCTGTAGGGACTCTCCTGGATTTCTCCGTTAATAGATGTTCAACTGAAAAAACGTCTCCATGGCTTATTTGATGGGTGTATTTGCCGAAAAAGGCGCCGCAATTTCACTTTAAAGGCCAGACCTACGACATATCCGTCTCACTATCACCAGTTAATCTGATACAGGACCACTTAAAACTTCACTTTCAATCATAAACTAACCAGTGTAGCATGAAAGCATGGTGGAGTCATACACCTTTAAGTTTATATATCCACAGTATGTGGTGGAATTAGCGATCCAACTAGCCAGCCACTCCTCACAGCAACCCGCCGCTCACAATAAAGCAGTTTAAGCCAATAACAGCACAGTGGGGTGGGACTAGACCACTGGTAGGCAATTCTGGTCCCGGAGAGCCACTGTCCTGCATGTCTAACAATAATCCAACTGTGACGAGCATCAGCTGCTTGATAACGAGCAAATCATTAGACACCTTGTGGGTCTCCATACCTGAGTGTCTCATCTCATCTTCAGCCTCTTATCCGGGGTCGGGTCGTGGGGGCAGCAGCTTTAGCAGGGGACCCCAAACTTCCCTTTCCCGGGCCACATTAACCAGCTCTAACTGGGGGATCCTGAGGCGTTCCCAGGCCAGTGTGGAGATCTAATCTCTCCACCTGGTCCTGGGTCTTCCCCGAGGCCTCCTCCCAGCTGGACGTGCCTGGAACACCTCCCTAGGGAGGCGCCCAGGGTTCATCCTTACCAGATGATCCTGAACCACCTCAACTGGCTCCTTTCAATGCAAATGAGCAGCGGCTCTACTCCGAGTTCCTCACGGATGCTGAACTTCTCCCCCTCTCTCTAAGGGAGACCCCAGACCCCCTCCTGAGGAAACACATTTCGGCCGCTTGGACCCGCGACCTCGTTCTTTCGGTCATGACAGAACTTCTTTCTAGTTTCTATCTAATTGTGCTGCTTCCTGTATCTTTGTTCTAGGTTATTTTAAGATGAAGGAAGAGATTTGGGCTCAATTCATTATAATTCTGGTAAATTTGTGCGACTGAGGTTTTCTGCCCGGGAGGTTTTTAGTCACTTTAGCGTCTCAGCAGGGGATCAACTTGAATTCAACTTGAATTGTAAAAGCATCACGCTTGTCTTTTTCTTCTGGGAAATCCTCTTCTGGGATACTTAAAAAACAGAGGAAGTCACAGAGCGGGTGTTTTTTTTAAAACATGCCCACAAGAAAAAGGTTTGGAGGAAACAGAATCAGAATCAGGTCGACTGCTAAATAGTCAGGTTGTCCTCATTCACTGTTTGATATACGTGGATTCTTGTTGTAGAGGTGATGTCCGGTGGAGGGTTGAGGTGGTGGATGGGTCCCAAAACACAGGATTTTCACCTGAGGGACTGGCGTTCACCTCGTGGAAGTACTAAGCCAAATCCCCACCTATTTTTCTAATCCTAACCGAGTCGTTTTGGTGCTTAAGCTTAACCGTCATCCTTTGTTGTATGAATTTAACAGGTCACGTAACGGTAGTCTTCCACTATAGTTTCAAGGCGTTAAATAGAATAAAGAAGATTTTTCGTTGCCTAAACTTTACCAAGTAGTTTTGTTGCCTAAGGGCGCACTCACACTGTCCGTCCGTACCGTGCTCCGGGTCTTAGGGTACTCTCCCCCCCTCCAGGCCCGTTTGTACTCACACAACCTGGGCCTCGGAGAATGCTTCTTGCTGCCTATACGTCATCACGCCGTAACACGTCACACGCATTGATGACGTCATGGCAATGCGTGGCTTTGTTTCCAAATCTTTCCGTAGACCTCAGAGTTTTTGTGCGTCTTGTCGACTGTTTTTGAATCTTTTCATCGACCAAATCTGCAGTAAACACTCCACCTCCGCATCACACCAACGTGAACCTTTCGGTCTGATGTATTTGACTTTGACATCCCTGCTCTAACCCATAACTGCAAGGCTGATAAAAAGTGATTATGGTCATTTAATGGCGTGATTATGTCCGAAGCAGGTGTATGAGCTGCTGATGAGAACATGTTGACACTGTAGTGCAATGGTGCAGATGGTGGTGGAAGTATATCGGTATTATTATGTAACATATCATTTAATGAGCGGTCGTTAGGTCCGGCGTTCAGCTTGCTTGGATTAGTGATGTTAATAGGGTTTGGTTGTTTTAGCGTACAGAGATCTGTAACAGATGCTTCTCCCTACATATACACATACTGTACATTTTTGTTTTGTTGTTTTTCTCAGTGTGGTTTTTTCTAATCTGTGACAATATAGATTACACACACACACTGTGTTTGGCTGGTTGTTGTTGTCTCTATGAGATGCTTTCCCACAGTTCACTTCAGTCCAAATGACAGCTGCTCATGACCGTTTCACTGTGTTGCTGAGTACCAGCTGTGGTCTAACGGTCCAATCTAGACAACTGGCTCAGACACACACACACACACACACACACACACACACACACACACACACACACACACACACACACACACACACACACACACACACACACACACACACACACACACACACACACACACTCTCCCTCTCTCTCTCTATGCACGAGGCCCCATGACCAATCGTCATAATGACTCTAGAGGCACTTGAGGAGGCGATCGAGGCACACATGGAGAACATCGCTATCAGCTACAGACACTTGAAAATATCTCTTCGTTTTCTAAAGGCCAAGCGTAACTGTCGGTGTCGGCTGGTTTGAAACGGATTTTTAGGACTTTTTAGGCGATTTCTTGTGATGAACTAGATTCAGATCTAATCCTGTACACAAAAGCTCTAATTAGATGATCCTAAAACCGAAATAGAAACTCTAATGATGCTTCAGTTATAAGTAAATCTTGCTTTATTCATCTAATGTACAGGACAAGTTTGTTTTTGTCTGTGAGCCTGTTGGAAAATGTTTTCACTTGAAATTACTGACAGAGGCGTACAAAAATATTGGATTATTCATCTAATTATGTAATAAAATACGGTACACTGTGTTAGGTCTTGGTTCAATAGGTTATATGCAATCGTTTTAATATGTTTTAATAAACATTGAACCAGTCCGGCCCTCGGCTCGTAGCAAATTTGTTTTTTTGGCCCTCTGATGTATCTGACTTTGACATCCCTGCATTATAGCTGTGAATGCAGCAGTAAAGTGTTTGTAACATTGCAGTTTTTGTCGGTGACTAAATGCTACAATTCCTCAAGACCAAGTCTTCTTGCTTTCCACCTGATTAAAGTGAAGGGGGTTAAGTTTATGATGGCCTGACCTTTAAGGCGGAGCAGCTTATTTTAGCGTCACACGTAAGCGGTCGAGTATTTTCTCTGTTGTTCCCCTTTGACATCCCTAAAATGAGGCTGGTGTTATGACAGGAGAGGACAGGTACAGAGAGGAGCGTGCTGGTTCACTGTCTGACACATTCTGTTTCCATCAGTGAATGCTGTAGCGTGTGTTTTCGACGTCACGTCTAAGTGTTTGTTCCTGTCAGAAGCTGTCACACAACAGAAAGAGGAATCATAATTTCACGGTGTGTAGTTCTGCTTAGGCCAAAACAAAAAGCTGCCTGTGGAAACTTGCCAAATGAACAGAGAGGTTTTGCGCTCAGAGGGCAGATCAGTCGAGTCAAAGCCGAGCCAGTGTTGTGGCGCGTGACGTAAGAGAGGTGGTGGACGCGTGACGTAAGAGAGGTGGTGGACGGGTCATAAGTTTACAGGTCATGTGTTCAGTCTCATCAGCTCCGTTGACTTGTTGAGTCTGGCCTCAAGCCTTCTGACTGTGGAGAGCTGCTGAAGGACACAGGATCAAAGGGTCTACAACACAACTAATCATTTTGCCAACCATCTGTTTCCATTCTACATAATATAGGAATCTTTTAAACAGGCTTGAGTTGTGTACTCGACTCAACTTAAAGTTATAATCCGTACGACTTGCATCTAGTTAATTGTCTGTTAAGTGTCTCTCTAGCAAAGAGTGAGGTAAAACGATGATGATCGATCATATGACCCACTAATGGAAGCACTTGTTGCCTTAAATATGAGCATCTGCGGCGACATTCCCTTGCTATATTCAAATGCGCCGCAAGATTAGCATTCGTTTTTACGTCAGTCAGCAGCGTTTTTTCTGCCCAGGAGGAGCTCGTCTCTGCTGATTAAGCACGTCAACATTCGACTTTGTTCAGCCAATTAAGTTTTTTGAATGGGTTCTTGGTTAGACGCCTTAAATAAGGTCTGTGGTTAACACAGGGTTAATGTACGTTAATGTTAAAAAAATACGCAAGATAATACCCCATTTATGAATTTATAAGCTCTATGTGTCCTTAAAAAGGCGGTTGCTAATAACAACAATTATCTTTTTGTTGAGGGAACCAAGATGATGTTAAATTCTGGGCCGACCTACATAAAAATACGCCCCCCCCTGCAGGTTGCATACCTGCAAACATTCCCATCAGCCTCAGCTGTAGCCTCCTTAGAGCTAATTAGCAAATGTTAGCATGCTAATACAGTTAAATAACATCTCATCTCATCTTCAACTGCTTATCCGGGGTTTGGGTCGCGGGGGCAGCAGCTTAAGCAGGGGACCCCAAACTTCCCTTTCCCGGGCCACATTAACCAGCTCTAACTGGGGGATCCTGAGGCGTTCCCAGGCCAGTGTGGAGATCTAATCTCTCCACCTGGTCCTGGGTCTCCGCCGAGGCCTCCTCCCAGCTGGACGTGCCTGGAACACCTCCCTAGGGAGGCGCCCAGGGTTCATCCTTACCAGATGATCCTGAACCACCTCAACTGGCTCCTTTCAACGCAAAGGAGCAGCGGCTCTACTCCGAGTTCCTCACGGATGCTGAACTTCTCCCCCTCTCTCTAAGGGAGACTCCAGCCCCCCTCCTGAGGAAACACATTTCGACCGCTTGTTCCCCGCGACCTCATTCTTTCGGCCGTGACAGAACGACAGTTAAATAAGATGTTCAATATTATACTTGCTTGTGTCGATGTTAGCATGCCGACATTAGCAATCACGTCACTGCTGCGCCTATGTACAGGTACTTCCTGCTTCTAGTGTTGTTTGCTCTTTTCTAAACTACTTAAAACAACGCGTATTTCATATCTCACATTCTTTCCATTTACGTTTACAATCAGGTCAAACGTTATAAGCTTGACTGTTTGTTGTCATTCGACCATAGTCTGTTTCTGTATTCTAAGTGAAATACACAATGAATTAGTGAATTTCTGTTGTCTTTTCTGTATCTGTAGAGCAGCACGAGACCTGAACGTTGGAAATACCAGCAGGGTGGGAAACTTCCTATATTGTAGCTATGATGTTAGAGCCGGAGACTGTTCATTCAGTCAGGGGTCGGGTAAACATTAAGCCTCTGGAACCCGACTCTGTTTCTCTTTCTCTCTCACACTTGCACTCACAGTCACGTTTTCAGTGCGCTTGGCAGCCTTCGCAGGCGGGTAAACTCCATGTTTCCGCTGATTGCTGCTGGCCAGAGATTTAGTTTTGGCTACAGATTTTGGCTACGGTGTGAAGTCTCTTCCAAACATTACAACAAAATCCTTCACACTGCTTTTAAGCTTCGCAATGACGTATATACAAATACATTTTTCCCTGCCTCTACGTTTTTTCCTCGTTGCATGTGCCGTCCTGTCAAGAGAGCGCAGCTATTTCTGCTAGTTTTTCCACATTCTGTCTTTCCTGCTGAGTGAAAGAGACTCCGAATGACAGCGAAAAAGGATCCAAACACAGCCTGCGGGGCACGTCTGCTTAATGATTGCACGTGGGACTGTTGTCGTGTCAAAGTCCAGCAGATCTGTTCCCAGATTCATTGGCTGAGCCTGATACCCACAGGTCAGTCCCCCTCCCATCGGAAAGTCCTCACATGAGTCCAGGCGCCAGGACTGAGTCATAGAAACGTCTGGACGAATGAGTAAGACTTACAGAAAGAAAACCAGAAACCAGGAAAAAAATACTAATACTTTTAGACTAAGAAGACAACAAAGAAGACACAGTGTCATGTCAGTGCTGTGGCTGAATGGCTGAAGTGCGCAAGTGAAAGGCCGTGAAAAGAAAACTCCTGTTACCTTGTTTCTCATGTCAATGCATTTCCAGACTGATAGGAAAAATACGCCCTCCCATGAGACCACGTTGGTGTATGGGGAACTACGGGCGTTAAATGACACGCGAAAAGCTTAATATGCGTAGACATGCACGCGAAAAGTCATTAAAAGTGGCGTGTTATTTACCTCCCATGAGACCACGTTGGTATTTTTTAAACCTGGGTGGTTTCACATTAATGTGACCCTTCTGATTATGGGCCATGCTAACTTTGCTCTTGCCACCTGTGTTTAAAAAAATGCAAAATTCACTTTTGGTTTACTTTTAAAATGATTTAGGATGCTTGTACTAATTTTTCCAGTATACGTTGTTTTTGTGTTTTTACTAGACTTTGTAATTCACTGTATGCAAAGTTAGCTGTTGTCCGAATGGTCACAGTTATGCGAATGAGGTTGAGGAATACTAGCCTCGCGAGACTATCCTGATCTCGCAAGCTCCATTGTATTTTACTCGCAGATCCGTCTGGTAACTTTGGAGAAGTTTGCCCAATCAGCGTTGCTTTTGAGGCGGCTCGAAGTGTGACGCAACGAGAAGAGACTGTTCAGTGTAAACAAAATGGCGGCTTCCGCGGATGAGATGAGCGCAGCTATGGAACAAGCCGCTCACTAACTCTTTGTTCTCTGGATCCTTCTGTTGAATATGGCTCCTGAAATTGGGCCTTTTATCCGTAAATTCACGATACACAAACGGCAAATATCCTTTAACCACATGTTGTTGACTTTCTGAGCTTTGCCTCAACGCTGTTAGCACGTCAATTGGTTGTTTTGGCCCGTACATTGGTGAATTCAATTCAATTTTATTTAAAGTGCCAAATCATAACAAAGGTTATCTCAGGACACTTTACGGAGTAGGTAAAGACCACACTCTATGACTTATTTATGATTTACAGAGACCCAACAATTCCCCCGTAGAGTACGGTGGCGTTGAAAACCTTCACTATAACAGACAGGAACGTCAGACAGACCCAGCTCTGTGGAGGACGCACATCTGTCTGCACCGGTCGGTAGACAGGTGGTTTATCCAACCAGCAGCAGGTATTTTTGCCCCTACCCAAACGAGAGTTCCCAGATGGATCTGCAGCAAATGCGAAACAATCCATCTGTCATGTACGAAGAATACTGGAAGTTTCCTGTAACAGTAGTTCTGTTACTTATGCGTAACTGCCACATTTCCTAACCCGGTGAGTGATAGTCCGTGAAACAGGAAACATCTGAAGAGTAAGTATTCATCTTCGTCGGTTCGGTTGCTCTTGAGTGTCTCTTAAGCTTTCACACACCACTTTATAGGCATAATGAATTATTGACAATGCCTCTGCACTCATCCTGCTTAAAGGCTCTTTTAATGAGGTTCCTGTGTGTTTGAGAGAATGTGTGTTATAGTTGCAGCTCTGTCCTGCGTGTTAAGGAATGTTTCTGTTTGCTGTGGTCGGTGAGTACATCAGCGTTGCGAAACATCCACGGTCCTCTTCATTAAAGCTCAGCGTACACACATATCTCATCTTAACGTAACACTCTTAATCACAACGCACAGTCACGCTTTCCTGCTCGTCCTCCCACCTTGTCTTCTTCGGTAGACAGTCAACGTACTAAACATTAGAGTCCCAGCTTGCACAATGTACCTTTTAATGCTTTGACTCCCAGAGGGGTTTACCAAACAATCAGTTTAAAACCTATGATATTATTAAAATATCATTATTATTTTTTACAGCAACAGTTTTCTTTGTTCCACTTCTTACAGATTTACTTTAATTACTCCTAATCAAAAGAGGTGAAATCAATAAAGCTTTAAATTCAAATAGTTTACCTAGATATGTCAACTTTACTAGGTGTATAATGAAATGTGACTATCTTACACAAGGAGCTCGCACGTCCAGGATGTTCTCGCGAGGCTTTGTGTCTGGGCCTTAAGAGGCTAAAGTCACGCTAGCTGCTCTGTGAGGCTGTCACACAGTAACTACAGTGGTGATTTGAGCTACATGCTAACATCATGCTAAGCACTAAACACAGAGTACAGCTGCAGCTGATAGGAATGTTATTACTTTTGCAAGTATTTCATAAAACAAGAACTGGATCATGAAAATGTCGACCTGTAGGTGGCACTAGAAGGAAAGACGGGTTCCCCAAAGTTATCTGTGAACCATGAATGTTTACAACATTTCATGGTAATCCATCCAGAAGCAGTGGAGATATTTCAGTTTAGACCAAAGTGGTGAACTGACTGCCAGTGTCATTCAGCTAGCATGGCTAAAAACATCTGTCAACAAGTTAAATCAACCCCATAGAAATGTTTTTTAAGGCTATAATTTGTGTCATAATGTTCCCTAAAACTGTAATGTTGTTGAAGTTACGTAAGTAAGTTAAGTCAGAGACACACATGGGATTCACCATTCAAAGCAAACGGTTCTACAGTCAGATTTAGGGGGAGAATCCAAGCAGCGAGGAGGATTCTGCTTCTGCTTCTTAGGGCGTACTCACAGCGTCCTTCTGGCCGGGGCCAAAACCGTTTTTTCAGCTAAAGCCTAGTACCTTTAAGCAGTGTGAATGCACCCGCGCACAACTGCGGCCAGCGGGACGTCCACGGCCCGGTTGAAAGAGGTGGGCTTTAGCGGAGCCGTTTGCACATGTACGAGCACGAGCATGCGCATGTGTACGAGCACGAGCACGAGCCCTACGGCAGTAGCGTTATGTCCGCCTGTTCGGACATGTAAATAGAAGGACGGACCATGCGCGGACATTTAACAAGAACAACAATGGCGGTGAAAGGTTCACGTTGATGTGATGCGGAGGTGGAGTGTTTACTGCAGATTTGGTCAATGAAAATATTTAAAAACAGTCGACAAGACGCACAAAAACTCTGAGGTCTACGGAAAGATTTGTAAACAAAGCCACACTCACGCGATCAATGCGTGTGACGTGTTACGGCGTGATGGCGTATGGACAGCAAGAAGCATTGGCCGGCCCAGGCAGTGTGAGTACAAACGGGGCTGGGGCGCGGGGGGGAGAGGGAGGGGGGACAAGTACCCTAAAGTCCGGGTCGCGGTACGGAAGGACAGTATGAGTACGCTCTAAATCATTTGTTTAAGTGTGACTCCGCTGTCTTTTGCGGCATGAATATACTTCAAATAAGCCACTGAGACAGGTTTTTCCGTTGATCACTTAACAGATAAATCCCGGAGAGTCGCTAGCAGCCCGACGTGGCTAACACTGACTAGCCTTTAACTTGTATAACTTACTTACACTAACACAAGCCCTACAGAAATCCCCTGATGGATGCTACACCAGAATGTTGCGTGCAGTACAGAACATCAAGCAGGACGAACATCTCACCAACAAGTGTCTGTACGGGGCGTTACCAAGTGTAACAGAAAAGATATCAGTAGGGAGAAGGAGACTTGCCGGCCACTGCAGCAGACTCCAAGATCTCCCAGCCAAAAAGCTTGTTCTGTGGGAACCAACACACGGGCGTCGATCAAGAGGACGTCCCACACCGACCTTTGTGGACGTACTAAAGAAAGAGGCTAGTGCAGAGAGCACAAACGAGCTGGCCAGATGTATGGAGACGACTGGAGACGACTGGAGACGACGATGGTTGGCTCGTCTGAAGATGACGTAGAGAGAGAGATATGGCAGTCCATACAAGTCGATTACCGAATGCGCTGGAGTTCAATTCAAGGAGGAAAGTATTGAACAATGTGGACTAGCCGACTGCTAAGGCTCGTAGCTTTGTACAACTTTTTTTAAATTTACTCAGAGTTTGCTAATTATGTTGTTGGTGCTTCATTTTATGTGAAGGGACTCTCACAGTGTGATGCTACTTCAAGGGTTTGGTGCTGTTTTGAGCAGTATTAGCGGTTTAAAAAAAGCCGTTTGGGATGGTTCAGCGCTCCGCTCCAAGCTACTCAGTGTTAGCCACGTCTGGCTGTTAGCGAGTCTCCAGAATCTCTCTGTTATTAGGCGATCAACGGAAAAACCTGATGTATATTCATGCAGAAAAAGACCACGTGGTCCATTCTAGCCGGAGTTACACTTTATGTCAATCAAATCCGTCCAAATTAAATCAGCTCTTTTCCAACATATTGTCTGTGGAGCGTGCTGGAGGGTCTAAACCACAGCAGCAACTGAAGTGTCAGCAAAGGCTCAGTTTAGACACGATGGAAAAAAAGAAATTCCATCCCCCTCTGAAACACTGTCATTGGTTTGCCTTGAAACCGAATACCGTCCCATCGCAGGAGGCCAGAGGACGGAAAACAAAGACAGTGAGCTCTTCACGTCACCGCTGCGGCCCAGAAATCTCACATCACCCAAGAATCGTCTTCACTTGGAAATCAAACCCGTCATTGTATTACGTCTAATTAGATGTGTTCTGACTTTTCACAATGGAGCGGCCGGATTCCTCGCATTCTTCTTTACACGAGAATCTACGTTATTTTCTGTCCGGTCCTGTCTGACACGGGCTGGGTGGAAGATGAGAGCTGCACTGTGTCCAAGTCCGTAGAGGAGCGTAAACAAAACAGAGTTTGCCGCGTGTTTAGGCAGCAGGCAGCGTCCAAAGGCTGACGTGACTTAGATGAACAGATGGAGACAAAGAGAGGAAGATAGATGTGAAGCGATAAGAGGAGCGGCGCATCGCTCTGTGACAACACGTTGAGCTAACACAGACAACCCAGTTTTGGTTTCCCACGGGATATACACTTGGTCTCAGTGACACACACACACACACACACACACACACACACACACACACACACACACACACACACACACACACACACACACACACACACACACACACACACACACACACACACACACACACACACACACACACACACACACACACACACACACACAAATATACTCAAAAACAGAGATCCCATCTGCCTCGGCGCCTTAATCAGCTTATCACTCGCTGCACTGAGGCCGTTCAGAAGGACTATATCAAGCTTTGACATACATTAGTGGTACTACTGGGATCAAGCAATATACTGAGCACCCCCATCACACACACACACACACACACACACACACACACACACACACACACACACGCTCACACACACGCTCACACACCCATGTCCAACACACCGGAGCTGACAGACCACTCAAACATGCACCCGCGCACAAATTCGAAGGGATGGTTCAGCTTTTTTGGAGCGCGGTTGTGTGAGGTAGTTCAACGCGTTACCCACAGCAGATGATGGTGAACACGCCGCCATTTTGCAGAAGCAGACAGGAGCACTGACACAGAAGCTGCAGTGGACGGGGGCAGCAGCACCAGCAAACCGTACTTTAGTCACCCATTTTTATGTGTATCGTCACCGAGCACAGGACTAACCGAATAAGCATGGGAGGCCGATATAGAGGAGCATGGGAGGCCGATATAGAGGAGCACGGGAGGCCGATATAGAGAAGCATGGGAGGGCGATATAGAGGAGCATGGGAGGCCGATATAGAGGAGCACGGGAGGGCGATATAGAGGAGCACGGGAGGGCGATATAGAGGAGCATGGGAGGGCGATATAGAGGAGCATGGGAGGCCGATATAGAGGAGCATGGGAGGCTGATATAGAGAAGCATGGGAGGCCGATATAGAGGAGCATGGGAGGCCGATATAGAGAAGCATCGGAGGCCGATATAGAGGAGCATGGGAGGCCGATATAGAGAAGCATGGGAGGAAGAAAGACTGTGTGAATACTGTGATTTGAACGTTGTGGAGGATGAATTTCATTTAGTTTGATACCGCCCTTTAAATCCTGATTTACCCCCAAAAGCTGTTTCATGTTGACGCCTCTGATGTTGATTTAAGAGGTTTGGAGGACGGAGCTGTGACTGAATTTCTCTTTGATAACGTTGATGCATTTTCTGGATACGTGTCTAAAAATAAAATAAAATTTAAAAAAAGTTAGCTAACGGAAGTTTTTGGCTAAATTCTATCAAACTGTCTCTTTAACCTACAAACATACAACATGATGGTGTAATGTTTAGAGTTAATTTAATGGTCTTAAACTAAAGTCTAACTTCTGACGGCCTGATTTAGCTTTGTGCTAACCCGAGTGGTCAAAAGGACGCTAACACCGCTGAATTAGCCGCGTGCTCCTATCGGCCCGTGTCGGACACCATGACCTCCTCGTAGATGTTGGGACCATACTTCAGTCCTTCACAATAAAAGCCCATGCTTTATCAGCTCTTAAATAAACCGTAAAGTCTCCTTAATTTCCATTTTGAATGTAAACCACCACCTGAGCGTCGCACAAACGCTCTGACTGCTTTCTCTCATCAACGTCACTTTAATTTACCAATCTGACACGGAAATGTTCATGTACCAATATGAAAATAAATTGTACTTGCACTTCGGTGGCGATCGCCAATTTAAAGCACCAAGAAAAGAGCACGAAACTGCAGCAGAGCAGATCCGTCCGGATAGGGCTATGGAAATAATGAATAAATAGAACATCATTAGCCGCCACTGTGATTCATACAACCCTACTTTAGAAAAGCCGAGCTATCCCTTTAAGTATGCGTGCGTGCAAACGAAACACAGCGCCACACGTTTCCATCCCGAAAAGATTGGAAACATCCTCCGCATGTAAGTACGGTACAAATCATTAAACATGCACACACACTTGGACGACTTAGCGCTTCGAAAAACAACACAAACAAGACTGAGACACGCAACAGAGCATGCACAGGCAAATAGAAACTCTGTGTGTGTGTGTGTGTGTGTGTGTGTGTGTGTTTGTGTTCTGACAGGATGCCAAAGCCCAGCTGATCTCTCAGTAAATATGGACATATGGTCAGCCTCTGTGGGGAGAGACAGAGAGAGAGAGTATGAGGACGACACACACACACACACACACACACACACACACACACACACACACACACACACACACACACACACACACACACACACACACACACACACACACACACACACACACACACACACACACACACACACACACACACACACACACACACACACACACACACAGTTCTTGGCATTCGTTCTCGCCCGTCCACAGGGAGCCCACAGCGGGCGGAGACATCTGATCCTCCCAGGACCTGCGTTTAGCCTTTTTGACTCCTCACGCGCCCCGGGGAGCAGGTCAGAGGGGTCCGCTCTCGGTTGTGTGAAGATGAGACGGCGAGGGGGATGAAAACGAGGGAATCGCCGCGCCCGGTTAGTTATGCAAGTTCCGCAAACTAAACCTGGCAGCTACAGTCGAGCTGGGATCTCTGTCTTTCCTCTTATATCCTCGTCAACACCCTTTTCTTTGCCACATCTGTACTCTACTCTACTCTCAGTGTAGCAGCCAATAGCGGCCGGTATATCAGGGTTGCCAGGGTTGTCTGTTGGTTGGTGCAGCTACTGTAGGCTGGCACTGGGTGAAATGGAGTTTGCCGATCCTGCAGCTGCTTCTTTGTCCCAGCAGCTGAGTGAGCGGAGACGGGCAACAACCAGAGTCACTATAGGCCGAGCATTCACTCCATGGACTGAGAGAAAGGAGAGAAACGCCATTCAAACGCACGCCCACATGGCTACGCTTCTCCTTGAACAGTGAGCTAACATTACTGGAATACCTAACGCTAACTGCTAATGGTAACTGTCAGTCAAACTCCTCTAATCCTTGTTTTTATGGTGTGATTTTCTGGAGGGGACGGGTTCAAACAGGCTTAAACAGACTCCGGTCTCCTGTAGACTACTGGCAACCTGACTGCTGGAGTTATTTTTTGTTGTTGCGACTACGATCTTGAGACACTAGATCGCGGCGTTCTGGCCATTCTCCATATCTAACCTTTAAGGAATATATTCAACCTGCCTCAAGTGAAGCCTGGACATTTACTAACACAGCTTCAGAATGATATCGAGAGCAGTTTGACGTAATAAGTGATAAAGTAACTTTTTTTATGAGCTACTGCTGCAAAAACAGGTCTTGGACTAAATGTCTTTAAAACTAAACTAAACTGATAATCAAACCAAAGTGGGACAAAAACTTTTACCCATTTTTGTTGGAATACTTAAACTAATTGCCAGTAACAACCGCATCACTGCAACGCATGTTCTGACTGTTGAGAGCGAAACTACCTCCTGATTTAATTAAAACCTTCAGATAAATGGAGCCAGCACTTCCTGCCGTGCGTGGCGAGCTGCTGAACGCTCTCATTGGACGTTAGAGCCCCAGAGATGCACAGCTGCTCCCAGACTGAGGTTATTTGCTCCTCTAATAGAAGCTGACACATTATAAGGCGTGAAATCACCGTCACTCTCGCAGCATACAAGATATCTCTCTCTTCATCCCGTCTCCACCTCCTTCCGCCAACTTCCCCTCTCTTCCTCTTCCATTTCCAAGCCTTTAAACTGCTGCGATCTGTCGTTTTTCAGATCTCTGCTTCTCTCTCTCTCTCTCCCCTCGGTGGTGCTGGCTGTTAATCAGAGTTGCCTGGGACATCAGGCGGCGGCTGTCACGATGCCCAGCCCCAGACTCCAGGCAGACATATTTATCATTTGCAACAGTGCGCTCCACTCCACCACACTTCTCCGATCCCCCGCTCACCCACATCCTCAAAACCAGCAAATTGTGAGAGCAGTGAATCAAGGCCACGTTCTGGAGGGGATCGTGCATGTGATGATGATGTCATGACGAGAAGGGGCTGTGATTTCTGAGGCCGTACAGAGCGGCAGCGGGTCCTGAAGGAGGCCCGAGCCACGGTCCAGCTGTCTGAAAGCTCTGTGATTACGTAACTCGCATGGAAACAACCAAATATCAGAAGTGGCGTTTGATCCCCCGAAGACGGGCAGGAGAAATGAGCACGACATAACTGAAAATATGAAGGCACAGAATTTTTGTTCGTTTGACCAGTGTGAGTGCGACCTTAACGCGCCTAGCTGCGGCACGCTTGCCGGCCACGGACCGTTAGAGAGAGGTGGGCTTTTGTAAAGCACGTTTGCACATGTACGAGCATGAGCGTCGTACGTGTAAGAGCACAAGGCCTACGTCGGTCATTTTATGTGCGCCTGTTGGGACGTAGAAAAAAGAAGGAGGGAGCATGCGCGGACATTTAAAACAATGGTGGTGAAAGGTTCACGTTGGTGTGATGCGGAGGTGGAGTGTTTACTGCAGATTTGGTCGATGAAAAGATTCAAAAACAGTCGACAAGACGCACAAAAACTCTGAGGTCTACGGAAAGATCTGGAAACAAAGCCACGCATCGCCATGACGTCATCAATGCGTGTGACGTGTTACGGCGTGATGACGTATAGGCAGCTAGAAGCATTCTCCGAGGCCCAGGTAGTGTGAGTACAAACGGGCCTGGAGGGGGGGACAAGGACCCTAAAGCCCGGGGCACGGGACGGACGCACAGTGTGAGTGCGCCCTAAGTGCCCCTTTCACACCCATTCATTTACCCTCCAACGGTGTGTTTAATGGAGCAGTTGGTGTGTGGTGTCGTGGAGAACTAATCACATCGCTTCTAGACTACAGTCACACAACTTGTGCAATGTCTTGTGAGTGACTAAATGAGGGAGCGCACGTCCGAGAGCGGAGTGAGTTTGTATTCGTGTCAACATCTTTCCATCTAAATAATGAAGCAGTCGGACTCAAGAACACGATCGAAAGTAAACAAAAGTCGTGCAGGAGATCAGTGAAAGTGCCCGGTGTCAATTATTGATGCTGAAGCGAGGGGCCGGCCACCTGCCTCCGCTGAGCTGGACCCGCACCAGAGCTCAGATTAGAACCAGAGGACTCCGCGGCAGCTCTGAGCGGCTGTTTGAAGCCACATGCTGGAGCCGAGTGGGCCCACCACCATGGTTAGTCAACTTCAAGACACTAGGAAATAACAAAACCAGTGAACAACGTGCTTTAATTACATTTGTTTTTTTATTAATTGTTTAGAATACACCGTGGTAAAGCATTTTGGATTTCTCACTTGAAGACTCTTTGGGCATCCGGTGCCGGATTCAACAGTACACTTCGTTCACCGCCGCCGCCGCCGCCGCTGCTGCTGCTGTGGCGTTCTCCCGCCCTCTGATCTGCCGCCGTACGCTGCTCTTCGTCGACCTGTGATAGGTGCATTCGGTACGCGTGCGAAGAGGAAACCCTGGCTGGTGCTCATAGGGAATACCCTGAAAAAGTTTAAGGAAGTAGATGCAGAGGGCGGAGAACTTGTACACGGGGGGAGACGGACCTCCTCTCTTGCTCCCGCTGCGACAAACAGGAAGTCAAATAAATACACGGCGGTCACTTCCTTTTAGTGTTTCTCCCCACGGAGCAGCAGGTTCACAGCCGTCCCACTGAGCACGAGGCCGGGGCCTGCGTGTGTGTGTTTAAACGCCACCCCTCGTAAACTGTTATTGTAGCAGATATGATCAGATTGCACTTTAACAGCAACGATTGAATTCTGTACACAAAGTTGTCCGATATTAAAAAATACATTAAATTAACTTTTCCAAATAAATATTGGTCCATTTGTTCGTTTGTATGCCGGGTACATCTTCCTGAGACACTTTCAGAACCGTAGATATATATTTTTCTATGTATCTTTTCAGTCTTTTCCTTTAACTCGTCCTTTGATTTTCTCTCCATTCTCACCGGAGGCAAAATCACCTTTTTCATGCTGCACTTACTTCAACCGCAGTCCACTCGCGACTCTCATCGTACGACTCGCTCTCTCTCATCCGTGACGCGACATACGTAGTAAACAGAGTTCTCTCGCCGCACCGGTGCAGCCTAATCTGAAAACACGAGGCCGCGTTTCGGATGCAAACACGCACCTAGACGACGTTACGGTCAGATACGCGGACGGCACTGACTGCAGCTGCCCCCGTACGGTCTCTAACTGACCTGAATGTACGTCTGTGCTTCGTCGACGTGACCGAACCCTAAAATAAACATGTACAAATGTCTCACTCGCATGCTGAACAGAAACGTGTAGAATAACAGTCTTATAGCCAAAAGAGTTTTTTTTGTAAAATACAAATGTGTTTATGGAAGCTTTTTCTTTTTTGTGTGTGTGAAGTTTCACAGTATCAACGTGGTTCTCTCTCTCTCTCTCTCTCTTTCCCGGCTTTGCTCATCAGTCACGGCAGTGTGCGGCGTCAGAGTCTCAGGCAGCTCCAGTGGCTTTGTGCTGCGGAGCTCTCTGGCACACACACACACAAACACACACACACACACACACCAAGTACCTTTACATGAGGAACACAATCACACACACATCCTCGGCCTTCATCCTCGCCGTCATCATTTACACCAGTCTATTATTGCTTTCGTATACCGCTATTGTTCAAGATCAAGTGAAGGAAAAGGGAAATGTATCGTCCATTAAGTCCTGCAGGGAAGGAGTCCTGACTTGCAGGGAAGGAGTCCTGACTTGCAGGGAAGGAGTCCTGACTTGCAGGGAGGCAGTCCTGACCTGCAGCCCAGATAACCCTCGCTGATGCGTATATTCCAAAACGAACGTGAGCCTTCACTGGAAACGGAACAAAACAACTTCTGGATTATCCTTAAACGTGCTGTAAGGCGGCAGGAGATGAGCAGATGTGCTTCCCTTCTTCAGGCGTATGAATACATACAAAAAAGTTCTGCCTCCCTGCTTTTTCTTTCAAGTTCTTCCGAGTCCTTTCTCGGCCTACACGTTAGAAACGGCGTTGTTGGCGTCTCGCGCCTGCCGAATGCCGTACAGCCACTTGATGACCCGTGCGTTCCTCTCGATGACCGAGATGCCGTAGGGGACCCGTTCGTTGGCTCGGGCGGGACCGTCCTCGTCGTCCTCGCCCGCCCCGTCCTCTCTCGGCCGCGCCGCGTCGTCCCCGCACTCCGAGCTGGGCGTGCTGACGCTGCGGAGCTTGGAGACGGACACGATGTCCGAGTTGGCTCTGGTGAAGCGCTCCACTCCGCCCATGCCCTCCACTTCCCCCGGGTCCAGCCCGCAGTAGTTGAAGAAGCGCTCCAGGTCGGCTGTGGCGCGGGAGTAACGGTCGCTCAGGTCCGATTTAGAGCGGTGCAGGGCTGGGTGCTTACGTGCAGAACCCTTGGAGCTGGCGTTGGATATACGGGTGAAAGCGGGGGAGGCTGGCGGGATCATGCCAGCTCGGACAAGCATGGGACTGGGCGGCAGGTAGACTGGGGGGGAGGGCAGCATTTTGCAGGGTGTGATGACCTGGGGGTGGGGTTTGGATTGGTTCTGTGAGGGTGGTGGAGGTGGCGGAGGTGGGACCTGTGGGTGTGCGACTTGGCCCTGGGCAGTCTGTCTGGGCCTGAGTTGGGGCTGCAGCAGGGATCTCTGAGGCTTCCTTATCTCAGCCTGAGGCCGGACGTCCACCCTGCGCACTGTCACTGAGTTAGGGGAGCAGTAGGGCACTGGGACCCCAATGCGGGGTACCCGTGCCGGGATAGGGGGTGGACGGCGGGTGGGATCTGCAGGAGGGGGCCGGAGGTTGTTGTTGAGTGGTGAAGAAGTGCAGGAGGATGTGGACGAGGAGGTGATGGTGCCGTGGTTCAATGGTTTGAGGTTGTTGAGGAGCTGGTTGGTCCTCTCTTGTTCTGCTGACAGGCTACTGCCGATGCTCTTTGCTCCCGATGAAGGAGATGATGAGGAGGGGGAGGTGGAGGAAGAGGACTGGGAACAGGGCATTGGTCCGTCACACACATCATTGATAAGATTATTAAGAATATCCAAGTTAAGAGCAGGCCCCCTTCTTCCCCCTGGTCCATCTCTCCCTCCTCCATTCTCCACATCAGCCGGGCAGCGGGGAACTTTGCGGGCTGGAGGAGTGCTGATCTGGCAGTGGAGCATCATCCCCGGGGGAACGAGGGGCTTGCGGATGATTGGCGGTTTGATGGGAGCCTGGCGGGTGAGGGCCACCTGCTGGCTCTTCACGTACTTGGCCTTGTCGGCCTCCAGGCGTTCTACAGCGCTCAGTTTACGGGCCCCGGGCTCGGCCTGACGGCGGAAGTAGTCCGGACCCTTGTTAAGTATCCGGAAGGGCATGGCAGAGGTGAAGGGAACCCCGGCCAGACGGCCGTCCGACGGCCGCAGGGTCTCCACCGGCATACTGGGGGAGCTGACAGAGAGAAAGAAACGTTTTCAGTTACAAAGGTGAAGAAAGTGGACTATGCAGAACACACTTGTCTGTCTTTATTGAGTCAAAGGCAACAAAAAAGGGATTCATAGAAACCACAGTGAGTTAGAGACAAACAGAAGAACTGACAGAAGCAGAGGTGGGAGAGATCGGGGCTTTAAAGGTCCGCGAACATCCTTTTAGAGCTTAGGAAAAGAGCTCTTTTGTATCCTCTCTTTTCTTCTCACTCTCCTCCTCCTCCCCCTCCTCCCTTCCTCCCTCGCACCCTCGATCCCAGAACCCCCTTTAACTTCCTTACCAGTCGCTGCGCTGCTGCTCTCACTTCTCTCCTTTTCTTCTTCCTTTCTTTTGGTCGCCCCTCTTGCTCTTTTATCCTTCCTTTCCACTGAGTCCGGGCTCAGTGAAAGGCTGCTTGTGGGACGGGGTCAGTCAGGGTCAAATTCCACATCAGGCCCGGCCAGACCACCTCTATTAGCTCAGCGGTGACCCGGGCGGGGGTTTGGCTGCGGATCGGGGTCACCAGTCAGCCACAGTGCAGCCGATGGGAGCTCTTTATCCAAAACGCACGTCTGATAGATCACCCGGCAGTGATACCGGCAACGCAACAGACTTTAGGATCCCCCGATTCACGATCTCTGTCCCGACTCCTCCGTCCAGCTGTGATACTGCACAAAAAGACGCCCCGGCAACTCAGCTGGAGAGCCCCACAGTCCTGGGGAGGGTTAAAAAGAGACAGAAGTCCACGTCAGATGATAGCAGAGCTCTCCGTTTTCTGCCTCTCATTAACAAAAAGCGTCCACACGCACTGATTAGACACACACACTCACTCACACTCACACAAACACACACACACACTCTTCTCCCGCTGACGGAAAGGGACTCTCTTCAACACTGAAGTGGAGCAGACGGGACAGGCTTTAATACGGAGTCTGGCTCCTCCCAGCCGGCCAATCACACGTCAGGCCGGGTGCCTCAGTGGGGCACAGGGGGCGGGGCGGGAGGCGGGAGACGCGCTCGCATTGGTCAACCTCAAAAGGGATTCTGACCAATTGGACCCCTCCCCCCCTCTGAGCACAACAAAACACCGAGGCAGGGTTTTCATTCAAATGAAAATTCTTTGAAAGGGAGAAAGGAGGGGGAGAGAAGAGAGGGAGAGGAGGACAACGGGCAAAACAGATGCAATCTTTTACATTGACTTGCATGGAGCTCAGCGGGGGGCTACGAAAACACTGTGGAAAACAGTGAAAGCCCACACCACTGTTCTTCTTGTTCTGCTCTTTGTCTCCATCACGACAGAAGAAGAGACAAAGAGTGAACAACAGAGGATTGACTCACTCCAACTCTAATAGAAGAAGAAGAAGAAGAATTCCTTTATTTGTCTTTTCACTGTATTATTATTTTTTCATGTTACACACACACAGGCCCGAAATACACACACAACACAGACAGGACCTATACATGCAACCAATGGAGAGATGTTAGAGCGAGGGGGCTGCCAGTGACCAGCGCCCCGAGCAGTTGGGGGTTCAGTGCCTTGCTCAACAGCACCTCGGCAGTGCCCAGGAGATGAACTGGCACCTCTCCAGCCACCAGTCCACGCTCCATACATGGTCCACACAGGGACTCGAACCAGGGACCAGCCAAGTCACCTATGGATTGAACTACTGCCACCCCCAATGGTAATAGTGGTTGGATGGCCTTTCCCCGGTTAAGGGAATAAGGATTATTTAAGTGTCCCCACGTATACATGAGAGGGGGTTGAATGGGAAAGTGACGGAGTAACCCACCTCCAGTACAGCAGGTGGCGCTACGCCGACATACAGCTGGACTGAATACGGCTTTTTCCCCCAAGAGGCGGGAAAACGGACGATTTTTGGACAGAATTACGTCTCAAACGAGTCTTTTTGGTAGTGATGTTACAAAATCCTCCCTTGATTTAAAGGGAACGCTCTATTGTTGCTGTTTTTTGGTACCATTGCGTCGTTTCTGGGTGGCAGTAGCTCAGTCCATAGGTGACTTGACTGGGAACGGCAGGGTCGCCTGTTCAACTCCCTATGTGGACCGTGAATGGAACGTGGACTGGTGGCTGGAGAGGTGCTGTTGAGCAACGCACTGAACCCCCAACTGCTCGGGGTGCTGATCCATTTGGCATGAATAAAGGAATTCTTCTTCTTCCTGGTTTATTAAATTTTCAGGTCAAAGAACTCGGCCGTGGAGTGGGGAGGGGGAGCATGCGCAGACGGGAAACCCGATAAAACTCTGGTTAAACTGTTTACATGCACGAATAATCGGGGTATTGAAGGAGTTCTCCAGGTCTTTTAACCGGGGTATGAGAACCCTGATTTTACCCGAGGTACGGTGTGAACATGGTGTTTGAGAAACCGGAGTACGCCCTTAACCCAGAATATAATGGGGTTTTTAAACTGCATGTAAACGCACTGACTGTCTCCAAACTGGCCTAAAAAATAGCTCAGAGACAAACAAACAAAGACAAACAGGCAGTGGGAGTGTTTTCTCTCTTTCTACACGTTTGCACCCCGTTGCTTCTTCATTATTTCTGTGTGTATAGAATTCAAAACACTGCTGACACACAGTGTTCATCCATTTCCCTCTCTTTCGCCAACACTCCACTCTTCGCCGCTGCTCATCCTCCCCTGCTTCTCATCGTTTACAACATTACACTCCATGGTTACATCACACCCCGTTAGTGGGCCTGTTTCTCTCCCTCCTCCTCCTCCTTCACCTCCTCCTCCACCTCCTCCTCACCTCAACCTCCAGCAAATCTATCCGCACATTTTTAATTAGTCTTTTTTTAGCCGTCTTCCTTCCTGTCTCCTTCAACATGTGACCCTGTTTCCCCCCACATCTCCCCCCTCTCTGTGTCATCCCTGAACATTGGACCAGCAGCAGACAGAAAGAGCAAAAGCAACCATGACAGCTTAGACTTGGACACACACACACACACACACACACACACACTCACAAACACACACACATACACACACAAACTGCAAGAGCTTGCTTTCATCTCAACTGTGACAGACCAAAGAAGAGTTTAAAATAGTCTAGCTTAAATTACAAACACATTTGCATCACAGAAAGTAATGATTCACAAACATTGAGCTACCAGAAGCCCTACGGCAAACCTCTGGGGAGTGAATATACGGGATAGAGCTAAAAACACACCGAACGCGGAGTAAAGAAAACGATCGGAGAGGGAAGAAAATGTTACATGTTTCAGGAAAGAAAGGAGGGATTGTTCAGTTAGATTCGGTAACAGGAAGACAGAAACCCATGGGACGCACAGAAGAGGACGACATCATCATGGTTAGGACTTTTGGCTTATCAAAGGGCTTTAGAGTGACACACGCACGCACGCACGCACGCACGCACGCACGCACGCACGCACGCACGCAAGCACGCACGCACGCACGCACGCACGCACGCACGCACGCACGCACGCACGCACGCACGCACCTGTCTTTAAATTCTTGTGCTTTCATTGGTTTAGAAATAATATGAAAATCGAGGTAACATAACGCGAAATGTCGCCTTTTTTATTCCACGCATTCCTTTCCCATGCTAAAATTTGGTGCCTACATTACCCACAATGCAGCTCGACTGCAGACCGTTCATTCTGGGATTTAGGTGCGTTACCCTGGTAGTGGCTCACGTAGATTCAAGCCTTGGGATGTTGTGATACCATATTTTCTATACCAATACTGTTTCAGAGACTTGAACTTGTGTAAATAATGTAAAATAAAAATTATTATTTTAACCATTGTAGGCTTTTAACAATATATGGATGATATATGATTGCCTCATGTATGAACTGGCTCAGGTAATACTGGACATACAGAGAATGTGAATAAGAACACAAATAAACTACTTTAAAGTACTTTTTTCTGGGTTTATTACGTGGTATCGGTGCATATCTGCATATTCGCCAATAAAGTTACCGATTCAAACACTGATGCCAGTACAACTCTACCCCCGAGGAGTGGGCTGTCCGGCTGTTTAGTCTGACGTAACACCCTTTCAAAATACGGTTAGCTAGCTAGCTAGCTAATGCATAGCTAGCCTACATCAAGAACAGAGTCTTTTTACTGACTAGCGTGTTATCTTAAAAACACGTCAGCAACCTGCCTATTTCTCTCTCTCTAATATTAGCACAGACATGAGGAGAAAGCAAACCTGGCTAACATTGGTGATCAACATTAAGCTAACTACCTTTTAAGTAGCTATCTGGCTGTTTAGTCTGACGTAACACCCTTTTAAAATACGGTTTCTGGGTCCAAAGGCTCTGTTGAAACAAAACAGACACAACGGCCGAACATGTGAACGACTACGATCACCTCTAACATCAGTTAGGCGTCTTTTTCTTCGATTAGAAAGACCTAAAAATGACAATTACGTTGTTTTAAATATACTCAGATCTGTTCAAACAAAGGGGAACACGGCACTGCAGCGTTGTAGAAATACGAAGCTTGGACCCGGAAATCATATTGTGAAAGGGCGTCACGTCACGTCATAACGGCCGGATAGAGGTCTGGTATCACTTCTTCTTTACACAGCTCCCTCTGGAGCCACAAAAGCCCCGATACAACTTCTTTCACATGCAGTAGCACTTCCTGACACATGTAAACAGACTTAAAGTGTAAACTCAGTGGAACAACATCTGGTGCAACACCTGCTAGAGAAAACATTTGCACCACAGCACAAAAAAAAAAGCACACAGAAGGCCGTAATAAAAACTGGAGCCAAACACTAATAATTCACACATACAGTATCCAGCCAGGAGGACGTCTGAATACTTTACATTACTTACATTGAAGCCTAGAATCTCCATTTTCAATCAATGCATGCTCTTTTAACATTTACCGCCAAAAAACAGGCCTACTCGAACAGGAAGTAGTCTGGAAACAGAAAGGAAAGACCTCGATAACACCTTGAAACACGAGGAAAAGGTCTTCTGCCTCATCACTGACTGAAACTCAACACCAGCTTCAGTCCAATAACAGTCGTATACGTTTCCATTTGTGTAAAACCCATCTCGCGGAAAAGCTTTAGCAGAACGAGTGAAGACAAATGTCTGGTCGCAGAAACCTCAGCCACCTCAGGTTTAGTACGCTGTGGCCTCGTCGTTACCCTCGCACCGGCCTCCGGTGATAAAAACACATCCTTTAGTCCAGATTTAGAGCCTTTTCATGTCCAAAGGAAAGGCCAATTTATTTACGAATAGACGAGAAAATGACACAAATACTTTGACAGAGGTCCCAATTCAACATGTAATGGTCTAAAAAAAGTGGACACGTACTTACTTAGACTCCTATTTTCCTTTTCAACATAATGGAAATTGAAAGGCTCGAGTCCCACGTCTGACACACGCTTTCAACCATTACTTTAGTGGATAAATCATGAAAACATAAAGTGATATCCCTCCAGTTCAATTGATAATAATAATAATAATAACAGCAACAACAGTTTGGCTATGGATACTACTGGAGATAGAAAGAGTTTAAACTACTAAAGGCTCATTTATGCTCTACGTTAGAGACGCATACGGGTACGGACAGAGCCTTCTGTCCGTACTCTGCAAGATCACGGATGCGTACTGATACGGACCAAACGTTGCAGTACCACCAGACAACGTGGGGGCAGTGTTGGGCATTTCACACCAGGATTGGCGTGAATATCAGGAGCGAGCGAGTTATTAAAAGCCCAGACGGACATCCTGAAATACTAAAAGCTACGTTTCTCTCGTCTGTAAAACCAGTGACTGTAACTCTCCGTCCACACTCTGGGACGTCTTTAGTGTCTCACAGACCACCGCCGTCTACAACGCTGTCCACCATTTTGCCTCCTTCTCAACTGACACAGGATCGTTATCTCCTTCATCGTCCCCATGTTTGTTGTTGTAGGAAAAACTGTATTAGAGTAACTTTTGAATTTGAACGACGCCATCTAGAGCATGTTTTGCTCAACGTCCATTCCAACGTAGAGGACGCATGAAAGCGTGATGAGTGACGATTAGAACGTCGATAACACACGTCTCTATTTACGCACAAAACGGGAGCATAAAAATGAGCCTTTATACAAATTATTGTTGATACAAAGCTGGAGCAAAGGCCTGAAAAGGATCAAAAAAAGGTGCCAACACTGCATGGAGATCAGATTTGGGAGTATGTAAAGGCAAACCCAGTTACATTCCTTGTTTGGCGTTTGGAAGAGCTATCTATACATGCAAATATCGTCAGCCTAGACAGTCACTCCTAAAAACAGCAGCTATAGTCATTCACTTTTTCAATGTACAGGGTCAGGCAGCTAGAAAAGGCCGCTGGCTGCCAACAAACGAGGTGTGAATTGATCAAGCTACAAATAGAGTCCATGGATCAGTGTGTGGGTGTGTGTGTGTTAGGGATACTTCTCTGTAAAACACAGACTTCTCTCAGACTCTCTGTCTTGTTTTTCTAACTTTCCGTCTTTTGTTTTCCGTCCATGTTCTGTTCTGCAGTTACACAAACAGCCGATGCCTCTAAAAGCATTGAGCGCACCGCAGGCACCCACCACAGCGACAGACCAAGAAATGCTATTCCTATTCCGCAATGGAAACTTGCTCAGTGCCATTATCATAAAATATGCTAACCGCTGTGTTGTTGTGAATCGGGCCGCTTTTACATTTGGCTCTCCGACCGCCACATTAGCGGGTAATGATAAGGCTTATAATGTCTGCTGTGTGTGAGAAAGAGATCGTGTTTCACAGTGTGTAAGCGAGTGAGTAATACGTTAGAAAGACAAAAACGGGGGTGCACTTATTCAGGTCTTTGTGACCAGAAGTGTTGCAAAGCGTGGCAGAGGAAGCTCCAGCTGAAAGGAAGGGATGACTCATCTTTAACCACAGCCGAGTGGTCAACTACCAACCTGCCTGCTTAAGACTAATTATAGGAATGTTACTAAGTGTGTGACTAAATAGCAAACAGCAACACGTGAGGAAATGAGTTTTGGCAGGAGAGGGAATGAGAAACACAGACCAGGGGCCTCGTAACATGTTTCCTAACTACATTAAGTAAAGCAAGTATAGTATAGGAATTCAGGAATTACAGAACCATCCTAACTAAATTTCCAAAGTTAGTAATCTTAAATTAGGATGGCATAGACCCTGTCCTAAATTAAAACAGTAGCTTACTACGTAGTTAACATATCCGGCTGTTAAGTCGTGACGTAACGCCGTTTCAAAATATGATTTCAGGGTCCAAGCCTCGTATTTCTACAACGCCACAGTGCCATGTTCCCTGTTGTTTGAACATTTGTCATTGTACCTCTTTCTTATGGATGAAAAAGACGTCCAAATGACAAAGAAAGGTTTGCTTTCTCCTTATGTCTGTGCTAATATTACGGAAATAGAAATAGGCAGGTTGCTGACATGTTTTTAAGATAACACACTAGTCAGAAAAGACTCTGTTCTTGATGTAGGATAGCTCTGCATTAGCTAGCTAGCTAACGTTTTGCTAACATTATCTAACAGGAAAGGGGAAAGTTGACCGCGGTTCTGCTGAGTACCAAGCTAGCTCAGATGTTATTTGAGCACACAGCAAAAAGGAGCAGGACTTAGGAACGGTCTTTATGGAAGAAAGCTTCCTAAAAAATGTTATCTTGTTTATTACAGCAAGCTAACTAGCTAACACAGATTCAGGCATGACGGGACGAGTGTCCACTGAAGAACTGAGGGCGCACTCACACTGTCCTTCCGCACCGCGCCCCGGGCTTTAGGGTACTTGTCCCCCCTCCGTCTCCCCCCGCTGGCCAGCCCGTTTGTACTCACACTACCTGGGCCTCGGAGAATGCTTCTTGCCTGTCCATACATCACCACGCCGGAACACGTCACACGCATTGATTGACGTCATCGCGATGCGTCGCTTTGTTTATAAATCTTTCCGTAGACCTCTGAGTTTTTGTGCGTCTTGTCGACTGTTTTTGAATATTTTCATCGACCAAATCTGCAGTAAACACTCCACCTCCGCATCACACCAACGTGAACCTTTCGCCGCCATTGTTTGAAATGTCCGCGCATGGTCCCTCCTTCTTTTTTCTACGTCCCAACAGGCGCACAGAAAATGACGTGAGAGCCGCCGTAGGCGTTGTGCTCGTGCTCGTACATGTGCGCACGCTCGTGCTCGTACATGTGCAAACACGCTCTACAAAAGCCCACCTCTCCCAAACGGGCCGTGGACGGCCAGCTGACCGCAGCTAGACGCGGAGCGGTTGCACTCACACTGGTCAAACGCACTAGGCTTTACCCGAAAAACCTGTTTTGGCCCGGTGCGGAAGGACAGTGTGAGTGTGCCCTGAGTTTACACTTCTAGTTAGGACTTCTTAAGATAAGATAGCAGGTCTGAGATAAGATAGGGCACAGTTTAACAACTGCTTCTGTAATAGGGAGATAGGATTGTTCTTATCTATGAAAGTTAAGATCGGAGAAGCAGTTAAGACATTTTTCTGTAATGACGCCCCCGAGCTTTCCTTTTTTCACCCCCTAGAAAGTGTCTCGAATCATGACAACAACAACAAAAATCAAAACAGGAAGATGCGGCGCTCAGGGTCCAAACATTGAGGGACAGGAACAAGGTGCGCTCATGTGTGTGGTCTGTGACGCCAGCTGGCCTGTCGCCATATCGCAGTGGCCTTGGTCACAGCGGACATTGACCCCAGATTGTATAGAAAACAACAGACGCTCCACCTAAAGAGCCGTCACCAGACATCCCCTCCTGTCCAGTCTGAAGCTTTGACACCGAAGTGCACATCTTTAATCTTGTAAACTAATGAATGATGTAAGTGTAGATAACATGGCGCGGTGATTTCAATTCTATCGCAGAGGTCTGGTTGAGTGTCCTATAAGCTGCAAGGGATTCTTGCTCAGGGACACGTGCGCATGATACTATATTTAAATCCTTCATTCTCTGAGAAAAATCTCTGTATCATAAATACAGAAGAGTCACCTTCAACCCGAGCAGAAAGAAAGAAAGGGGTAGTTTCAGCGAGTTAGTCAGCAGTGATTTCTCAGGATCGTCGCCCACTGAGGGATGAGCAGGAAGCAGTGACGCATTTCACAATGGGAAACGTATGAGAAAGACAGAAAAACAAATAAACACACTCAGCTGGAGTGTTTGCTTGTGAATGTGTGTGTGTGTGTGTGTGTGTGTGTGTGTGTGTGGCCAGCAGGTTGACCCTGGTTTTACGGTGACCTTAACCCTTCTATTTCTGGGCACTTGGACTTGCCTCTTTGCCATAAAGCCTGTACACAATGCACTGTCTGTCCCATCGAACCCCTGCTTCACATAAAAAAACACTAAAAACTCAAAGAAAACAACGAGACTCCTAAGTATAGACTTCACTAAAGCCTCTCAGCTCTCAGTAGGATGATATTGCCTTTATTTGCTCAGTCAACCTCTTTTTTTTTTAAAAACAGAAAACAACAGAAAAGTTCATTGTTGACCTTGGAAATTGTTTAACAAGACAACAACTCAGTCTCCACTAACTATTTTTTTCAGTGTATCACATCCATGCACTATGTATAGAGGCCCATAAAGGAGGTGGTAAAGTAAAATAAAGTTTACCTGCTAATGCTAATGCAGCTAGAGTAAAAGTTAGGAGGTCGCCAAAGTTTTTAGGATTCAATCTCTGGGCACAAATGAATATAGTTTTTGAGTAGGGCCAATTCCAAGATGGAGGGATCGCATCAATTCCTCGAGGTCCAATCGAGTACTCGTTTTTCCAAATCTAATTTTAGAACGAGTCGCATTTTCCTGCAGGAATAATGACGCACAACAATACAGCCTACCCGACACCAAAAGCTTATACTCAATCAAAACAGTCACAGTTAGAGATTTATTTTTCCCGACCACAACTTCAAAACATTGTTTCTTCACAAAAACTTAAATAAATTCCCATATGTTAAAGTTCATCGATCACTCACGCCTATCCCTATTTATTTTTTTTAATATAATCTCTTGTTGTCGTTTTAAATTATGGACAGGGATGGGACAATAATTGGTTGTATTCCAGATTACAAGAGAAACCGTGTGTTGAATTGTGTTGAATTTCCATTTTTGGGAAAACCATAAATACCGTGAATATCCTCACAAATAAATCTTCTCATTTGCTGGATGGAGCCTATTACAAGAAATATAGTGTAAAAGTTTTTGTTGCATGTACATTTAACATCGCTGTGCAAGTTTGTATCAACCACAAACACAAATTGAAAGTGAATTAAAAAAGGATGCAATAAAAAAAAGATGTGTCCTATCCGCGATGCAATGAAAATATTAGTTTCTTAACTAAATGTAAAGTTAAGTGATTCCAGTGTGTTTCAGTGCTGAAGCAAGGGTCATCCTTTACCACCCTCATGATCTGATAAACTCTTACCGCGGCTGCCGCTTGCACACCCCAGGCTTAGCTAACTCAGTTAAGCATCTCCCTTGTATCTTCTGGTTGAATGATAGTCCGACCTAATGAAAAATACACCAAAACCTGGGCGTTAAAAAGATCAGGTTACTGTGTGCAACGCAGGCCTCAGCCCATCACCCCACTGGGACGGCCCAGCTTCAGTCTGTAAGTCAATAAAAAGCTTAACAGAAGAGTTCAAGAGGTTATCAGTCACGCCCATTCCAGGCTGATTTAGGGAGCTCCAGAGACAGCTAACGAAGACAGAGAGGTGAGCGCCGGACCTCACGGGATTCCAGCCTTAATGCCCTGGCCTCAACACGCGGTGCTGTGCAGCAACCAGCTCCGGCTCGATGCTCATTTCCCACTGAAGCAGCACTTGGCTGGGAGGAGAACTCGCCTGACATGCATGCATGACTGAAGTGTCTGGACTACAGGGTTATGCAACTATTGTGGACGAGCAAAAACAAACCGCTGAACAATAGGCAGACAGTTGTTATAGCATCTAGGTTGATCTTTGGACGGCCCTCCCCCCACTCTCTCCATCAGTTGGTCTTCCCTTAACCCCCCCTCCTCCACTGTATGTCTGTGCCTTTCGCCCCAGGAAACACACACATCCATGCACAATTACACCCAGGGGTGGGGTGAGGAGGGGGTCCAATGAAATCCTGTCTCATGCGTGTATGCGTGTAGCTGCGCCTCCATGAATGTCAGCACCCTCATTTCTCTGTGTGCACGTCAGGGAGAGGGTTTTCACTGAGAGGGTAATCAGTGGAGAGCAGGTGGCTAAGTCTTCCCTCAGGAAAACTAAAACCCAGCAGCACCTAAGACAAACACATTAGAACATCTGCCTTTTGCCCACATTACACAAATAAAAAAACTGACTAAATATGGGTTGCGACATGAACAAGAACTACATAATACAATACAAAAAAGGTATTCAACGTAAAAAGTATCGATGTAAAGAATGTACATCAAAGCTTTGTTTGATTAAAGAAATGTATTGTTAATATACACACACACTGTTTACGCATGATGGTTACTACGGTCGCACAACAGGCTTACGCTGTGGACAGGTAGATGCTAGTTAACACCCACTGGACGTGTTGACATCATCACTGCGCAGGTATCAGTAATCAATGCCATTCAACAGCGTTAACAGACAGTTACGGTGTAGAGCGACACTTTCTACTGTAAGGAAATTAAAATAAATAAATAGAATAAAAAACAAACGACACAATCAAACATGTTCCGCTATGAATGTAATCTGAAATGACAATAGACGTAACTGCAGTGTTTGCATTTTACATTTTACACTACTAAATATAGCCACCTACGTACTATAATGTCAGGGAAAGCTGCATCTGGGTTGTAGATATTGTGAATTTTATACCATTCTTGGATCCCAGTCCTGCTGGAACTTGAACTTTAGAAGCCTTTGTTGGAAAGTTTTGATGCTAAGTGTTGCTATAACGTCCACTGCGATCTAGGTTACATGTAGCTACATGCTAACATCAGGGGAAGCAATAATCTTGGTTGCTGATGTGGTTCATTTCTCCCCAATTTCAGATCTTACTCCTGCTGGAAATAGTTTAATGGTGTTGTTTTTGGTTTAAAGTTGTACTCCATAATAATTGAGACACCTTATTTCTCGCGGCCCCTTCGGCGGTGAGATGTAACTGCAGGTGAGCCTGTTCTTTCAGAGCGTCCATCTTGTTACGTTCATGGTCACTATGTGTGTTATTTTTGTTTTTGCTCTTTTGTAAAACTTCATTGACACACATTAACCTTTCTACTTCCAGTCCGTCCCCTATAGCTTCCCCTCTTAAATCCACACACACACACATGTTCCTATTACACTTCTGCTCTGACTAAAGTTCCCCATTTCCAATGACAAGCGAACGCAGCATAACCGTCACGATCTGGGCCGGCAGACCAACCGCTGTCAGCAGCGTCAGTAACATGGCGGCCTGTTTACAATGTCTCCACAGACACACAGATTAGAAAACTCAGCAAAAGTGCCAAGAGTGCTTTTATTAGTGGGTCCTATGATCAATCACCATTGTTTGAACTCACTCTTTGATAGGTTGTAACTTAAATAGATGAAAATATTACAGAGTACAACTTTAAAAGCCTTCGTTGGTGATTTCTCGTTGTAAAAAAGTGGAAAAAGTGTTGTTTTAGAGTCAGTCTTAAACAGTCTGTTGCATGTCTTTGAAGCCGAGGACGTCTAGCATGTATGAACTAGCATCTACCCTGAGGAAAACGGACGCCACATTCATGCTGGGTGCCGTGAAGAAGACCTGATAGTGCAGATTACAAAGTGAAGGAAGAAAGAGAAAATAGCAGGGGGTCAAAGTGGCCGGAGAATATGACAGGAAGTGCCCGAAGTGCTGCATCATTTCGCGCTGAAACTAAAAGGAAACATCTGTTCAGCATGTCTTCTGTCAAACCTAACTAGCTTTTCATAGCACAACATCAACGCTTCAGCATCTTAGAAGAAAGTATCCGGTCTCCACACAACAACAACGTTACAGGGTAAGGACACTTCGGTGACCTCACTGCATCTGGGCAGCACATGCGGATGATACAGCACCTGCGGAGCCCCTCTCGCTTACATAATCCACCGCTGCAGCCCTGTTTTCATCCACTCTTCTGTATTTAACGTTTAAAAAGTTGTAAAAGAAATGGAAAAGTAACACCAAGCTAGAATCTCACAAACTGTGAGACAGACACCCAGAGAGCTCCCCAATCAACATAGCATTGCATCCTTTACTGCACCGGCACAACCCAGTAGATAAAGTTATATGGATTTTTAGTTTTCTCTGCGACACCAAACCAACATTTTGAAGACTACGAAGCAAACGATTCAGGATGGCAGGCAACTTTAAGTCTAGTTGGAGGTGGAAAAGTCAGCATAGGTCAATTCTATTTCAGATACATTTAATGATAAGATGTTGGGTGATTGTTTTTGTAGCTGTGCTGGAGAACTAGCATGCTGGATTATAGCCCCTCAGATTAAAAATGCCTGTAGAGATTCAGGCATTGCTGAGCCTCTAGAGGGTGAAATAACTCTGACCCAGCAAAGAATTTCTGCTGATTATGGAAACTTTGATGATACCGCACAAACTGATCGGTACATCTTTGGGGAGATGAGGGTAGTTTCACGAGTGTGTGCGCATGTGTGTGTGTGTGTAAGAGTGTGAGTGTGAGTGTGAGGATCAGTGGCTTGAGGCGCTTCTTGTCTCATTCAACTGGAGCTAATCTGTCAGGTAACACATACACCTGGGGACTTGCACATACAGATAAAATACACACAGACACACATGCACGTGTTTACATGCAGTTTATAAACCTGATTATGTTCAGGTTAAGGGTATACCCCGGTTTCTTAAACACCATGTAAGCACCATACCCCGGTTAAAAGACCAAGAGAACTCTTTCAGTTCCCAGATTATTCGCGCATGTAAACAGCGTTCTCGGATTATTATCGGGTTTCTCGTCTGTGCATGCTCCCCACTCTGTAGCAGTGGCTTTTGACCCGGCAGTAGAATAAACCAGGAAGCAACGTTAAAAAAACAACAATGGGCCGTTACCTTTAAACCAAGGGAGGACTTTGCAACGGCAAGTAACAAGAAGATCTGTTTCGTTCGTAATTTTGTCCAAAAGTCGCCGTTTGCGATTTTGACCAAGGTGAACCGTAAAAAAAGCTGTATTCACACCGATTGTATGTTGGTGGAGCACCACCTACTGTATCTGTGGTCGAGTTACTCCGTCATTTTCCCATTCAACCCCTGCTCATGTATACGAGGGGAACTTCAATAATCCGTTTATTCCCTTAACCGGGCTAAGGCCATTTTCGGGTTGCTGATGTGCATGTAAACGCAGACAGAGACACACACACACACACGTCGATGCTGCAACGGTAGAGCCTGAAGGCAAACAAAAAATTCAGGGAGACAGAGACAGAGAATGCCCCCCCCCCTTCAACGTGGTGATGAACACATTCCAGAGACACGCAGGCGTGGACGCAATCACATACTGCTGTCCTCACTCAGCTACGGAGTCACCACGCAAACACGCGCGCAGGCACACTCGAGGGAGGGAGAGTGGTCACTGTGGAGTCGCCTCAATGGCTAGGCCTCACTGTTGGCTTGGCTACAGGGAGTGCTTTACACACACACGCACACACAACACACTCACATGTACAAACACACTTGAATACTGTACTCTCTAGCGGACTATTAACCCTTTATAGTCCCTGATTACCTTTACTAGCAGAGAGAGGTGCTGAAAGTCTAAAGAGCGGTCATGGAAAAGGGAGTTTCTGTTTGTTTTAGCCAACGGTCTGCTGCGGTATGCCCCTCAACATTTCTTACTCTTACACACACACACACACACACACAGGCTCAAAAACAGAAGTATCTCTGTGCATCTAAGAGAGACAGACGAGCTCATGACACTTTCAGATCTTTCACTCTTATCGGCGCCTTTTGTGAGATGAGCCGAAGCATCTCTGCCATGACGACACTCTCGCTCACGCTTTCCTTCTCTGCTTGGAATAAAACGTCAACATGAAACCAAGTTAGGAGGTACAATGCGTCCGCTCTGCCAGCCAGCCGCGCAGCTTCTCACCCTGTTGCAGCTGAGAGGGCTGAGAGAATGAAAATAGTCCTGAAGCAGAGCTGCCAAATGTTATAATCAAGACCAGTATTTTTAGATTTGGCATGCCATCTCAAGGACAAGGAAGCTCAGGCTGGGACACAGAAAGAGGCAATAGCTGCCTCTGTTATAACGGAGCAGTTCAGTGGCTCTGAACGGTCACTATCACAATAGAGACGCCTGGTGAGAACGATTATTTACAACTGATTCATGAAATTCAAACAAAAGCTTAAGTCGTTAACTCAAAGTTTGCTGTCGATACCTGCTGGAGCAACAAGCCCTCCCCCCCTTTTAGAGTATATAAACACAAGAACATGTCTACACATCGCAGGCACTCTGATCTGCTCAAACAGCACAGAAGGTAAACTTTACTCACATGATGTATACGAGTCACACAGATCTTAAAAATCAGGGAAAACCAGACAACTGCAGCTTCAAAGCACCAGCCGTGAGTTCAGTTCAGAGCTCTGCGCGGCTGCCGGTGAGTGTGTGGTGTGCTCCGGTGTGTGTGCGTGTGTGAGCCAAATGAATACAGACCTGAGCGTCTTTCTGCTCCTTATTCTCCCCTCTTTCTCCTCCTACTGCCGGGGAAGACTCCGCCCCCTCTGTGGAGAAGCAGGAAGAGAGTTAGGAGAGCAGGAAGCAAGAGCCTTTTACTCGTAGTCACATGATCTTCCCAGACACTTTCTTTCTTTTGAAGTGCTATTTCCACTACGTACAGCAGACACACCTTTACTATAGGGGGATAATGATTCATTTTTATAAACACACTGGTGGAGTGGAAGAGGAAATGTGTCACCAGCGATCATCACGGCAAAAACAATCAATACAGACACAAATCAGTTCCTGCAGTGCACGCTTTTCGGTCATTTTGCAGCCATGATTGTTACTGCTTCTGCTCTTTTCCTGCTTCTGTTTCTGAAAATATAAAAGGCATCCTTCCTGTTCACAAGAGGAATTTTCCCGGGAAAGACTGAGCAGCAGGTGTAGCCGGGTCGGGTCAGAATACTTTGTATTGAAAACAGAGGGTTCAGCGTGTACTTAAAGAACTGGAGTTACATCTAGGTAACGACTACAAACCCCCATGAGATTCAGAGGGCGCACTCACACCGTGCCCCGGGCTTTAGGGTACTTGTCCGCCGTCTCCCTCTCCGTCATCACGCCGTAACACGTCACACACATTGATTGACGTCATCGCGATGCGTGGCTTTGTTAACAGATATTTCCATAGACCTCAGAGTTTTTGTGCGTCTTGTCGACTGTTTTTGAATCTTTTCATCGACCAAATCTGCAGTAAACACTCCACCTCTGCATCACACCAACGTGAACCTTTCACCGCCATTGTTTTAAATGTCCACGCATGGTCCCTCCTTCTTTTTTCTATGTCCCAACAGGCGCACAGGAAATGACGTCAGAACCGTCGTAGGCCTTGTGCTCGTGCTTGTACATGTGCAAACGTGCTCTACAAAAGCCCATCTCTCTCAGACGGGTCGTGGACGGCCAGCTGGCTCACACTGGTCAAACGCACTAGGCTTGACCCGAAAAACCTGTTTTGGCCCGTTGCGGAAGGACAGTGTGAGTGCGCCCCGAGAGTGAACAGGAACTTTACTTCAGCCCATTTTGAACTGCCCAGTTTGACTCCAGCTTAGTGCCGTTACATTAGATAGGAAAGGTTTTGCTTATTACCTTGACTTGAGCATAAAGAGGTGGATTATTATCTCCAAGATGTTGAAACCTATTCAAATTCTTGGACCCTTTGCAGTCACCTTTCAACGGCATGTTCGCAACTTGGATATCCGTCTTCACATTTTCTTAAATATACAAAAGGCACCATGTTGCAGATTTAAGGTGCTTTTTTAGCAGATATAAAGCTGTGATGTCGGTTCCCTTTGACATTTTTACGGCTCTGCTTCTTGATCATTCAGATGAGCGGCACGACGACTCCATTACAAACAAAACGAACCAGCAAAACACAGGACTTCCAATCTGGGAACCGGCGTTCATGTCCTGGTAGTACTAAGCCTAACCAAGACCTTTTTTTCGAATCCTAACAAACTCGTTTTGATGCCTAAACCTAACCCTCACCTTCTGTATCCCAAACGTATCACGATCCAAATCCGGTCGCCCTTTACATTAAATAGAACGTCATATTTCGTAAGATGTTATGCAGATTACATTCATACAAAACTTTCACATCAGCAGAAAAACTATTAATTGACTGCGTTTAGTTTTTTCTACATCATTGCATCTAAATAAAACACTGGTTTCGCTTGAAGTTATTCCAGTTTCCAAGGGTTTTTGCTGAGGTAATAAACAATTGCATTCTAGAAAATGAGAAAGTCAGGGAAGGGAGGTGTGGTGAAGGATATCCTGTCATTAGGGCCTGCAAAACAGTGGATCAGCAGAAGCTCTACCTACTGGACTCCTCAGAGAGGGAGTCTTCCTGTGGGTTTGTATGTAAAGGTCCAATAAATACATAAAATAAAAGGAGTAAATGCACTTGCATCCATTCCCATCTGTAGTTTATCTCACTTCCTGCACACCGTGGCTGAGCTGCTCTCGCTCCTTACAGTCCAAACACACACACAGCGGTGCTTATTTAAAGGAGTCAGCAGGGCGGGGTGCACATGAACAACCTCCCTGTGGTACACACACACGTACTAAAATACATGTATACAGACCGACGCACAGATTCAGGCCCTCACACCCACAGGCTAAAGTCAAACACATACGCGCAGTGGTCAGTCATTCTCCGGAGGCGGCAGCAGCAGCAGCAGGGAGCGGACTTCCGCTCACACCGGCCGCTGTCGAGGAAAAGCAACCGGCGGCCCTGAAGTCGAAAACACACAGAGGGAGTCGCTGGGATAGGACAATAAACTTTTCAGCTGGGTCAACAAATCCCAACACCTTCTCTAGCTCTGTTAACACTGAGTGACGGTGCACCTTCCTCCCCCTACCCTCCCTCCCATCGTTCCTTCAGAGGATTGAGCCGTCTGATAATTACGTATTGATCACGTTCCTTTTCTCATATCTCTTTTCTGCTCTTCCTCTTTTCTTCTGATGCAAAACATGCACTTCTCTCGTCCAGGACTGATCATTTTCTCCTCATTTCTGTGCTTCACCTTCATTCTGTCTTTCCAGTTTTCTACTTTTCGTCTCATTCCTCTCGTCAACTTTCTTAAGCTGTTTTTCCCTCCGACTGCCAAGATCATTTCAAGCGAACCAGCTCCATAACTGGTTTGCAGCAAAATAACTAGGCTACAGCACAGCTTCGTAACAAGTTGGTGCTACAGGCTACGCACGGCTGTAAAACTCTAGTAAACAGAGCAGAAGAAGTAGAGAAACGAAACATCGTTCATAAACCAAATCCAGCTTTACGAACAGCGACATCTCAGCAACGGTCGGACTAACTTCTAGTTTTGGGGGTTGCTGTTTTCTTTAGTCTGTGGCCCAACGGGACAACGTGGTCTCCAACCTCCTGTTTGTTAAAATGTTGCTATTAATGAGATATGGAAGTATCACACGTGCATTTCAGATGAATGAGCTGAGGGAATATTCAGTTGTTCCTCACGCATTTTTGATTGAAATGTAAAAAAAATGTGTTTTCTTAAACTGGTTTTGGAGGAAATTAACTAGGCTACAGTACAGCTTCGTAAGAAGTTGGTGCTACAGGCTACGCACGGCTGTAAAACTCCAGTAAACAGAGCAGAGGAAGTAGAGGTTGATAACCGGAAACGAAACAAGTCGCCTCGGCCATCTAACCGCATCTACGAGAGAAAACTTGGGAGAAGTCTCCAGGAATTTGGTCCAATTGGGAAAGTTTTAATTACCGTATTTTACGCACTATAAGTTGCACCTAAAAACCTTCAAATTTCTCAGAGGCCGACAGTGCGCCTTATAATCCGGAGCTCCTTATATATGGACCAATATTGAGCCACAACAGGTCTCCAACTACGGTGAGCAGCCGCCGACTCTATTTTCCCCCGTAGAAGAAGTAACGCGCGGTGCATGTTGAGATATACGACTGTGTGAAGCGTGCCGTTTCATTTCCATGTGTGTGTTTGTGTAAAGAGCCCAAAATGGCTCCTGTTAAGAGACACGCTTACGACGCAGAGTTTACACTCAAGGCCATTAGTCACGCAGTAGAACACGGGAATAGAGCAGCAGCCAGAGAGTTTAACATGAAACAATCAATGGTGCCGAAGTGGAGGAAGCGACAAGACGACCTCCCCTGACTGTTGTGTTGACGTTCCCTTTAGCGCAGCTCCATCTAATGGATACAGAACGTAACCCCAGCCTCGACTGTAGCGTCTGTTCTATGCGCCTTATAATGCAGTGCGCCTTATAGTGCGGAAAATACGGTATCTTTTATGTCAGCTGGTATTGTCCATGTTTCACACTGTCCAGAGACGCAGACACGTAACGGGAACATCTGGGAAGACGCGCGACCACAGGAGGCAAAAACCACCTGAAGCGAGCGTGAAAAAGTGTATTTGCACTCTTGAGGAAGTTTTATAGAATCTCACACTCTTGGAAGAAGATCAGGAAACCAAAGTTCATTCGTTTGGATCAAAGAACTGTCCACGACTCACCCTCTAGGTAAATAAACACTCTGTAAAAACATTTTTTACAATATGTAGAAAATTTCATCTAGGTAATGTGACGAATGTGGCGGGAAAGGTGTAAATGTCCTCCATGTGAACTGTCTTTGAGTTTGACACAATGTACAAATAATGCAAATATGATATTTAAACAAGGACGTATTATATATTCTTTTTTTCTCTTTTCTTCTTATTGATTTACAACATTTACATGAATGGAAACAACTCCTCTGTCAGTCATCCTCACATCGAAGCTAAAGGTAATACCATTTCCAACGCAATCCCCTGTAAGCATCCCAGAACACACACCTTCGCCCGGAGACACAGAGGAGGCAGGTGGATTAAGAGTATTATGAGAGTGTGTGGTGCCTTCTCATTTGGTTTAATACTCCGTGATCCATGATGCACACACATCCTCACTTACCCACACAATGCTGAGTCTATGTTGACACCCCACTTTATTTTAATTTTTTTTGATCCCTCGCTGGACCGCTGGAGAGTGTGAGCGGGGTAAAGTTACTGCAGCTCTAGCTCCTTTCTCTCATACCAAAATCTCTGTCACTCGGTGCACACACACACAGACACACACACATTCCACGAATGCAGGGACACAGCAAGCCAACATCTCACATTACTGCTCACATTACACACTGGCATGCCCGAGCAGGCCCAGCCTCTGTCGACCTGCATCCTCAGTCGGTGAGGATACCGAACTGCATCACACTGGAATCAATCTCCTGGGAATATCAGACTGAGCCGAATGAGACATTCTTGTGTAGAAAATGTAAAAAAACAACAAAAAAACGTCCTTATACTGACGCGTGTGATGTGCACAAGCAGTCGCCTGTGGTTCAAACACTTATCTGCTCAAATTTGCAATTCATGTCTTTGGATTTGGACATGTAAATGGGGTTATTTCATGTATGATAATAGATGGCAGTTGAAATTCAAATTTCCCAGATGGACCTCTTAACAGGCTGACATTCAGTGTGTGTTGACTTTCTCATACTCAAACGTGCTGCACACAGACAAAGCAAATAGTTTGGCCTTGTTTAAACATCAAGAGTTCTTCAGGGCAACATGTCAGTGGTTTCAAAGCCTCTGGGCCCCTACACCATACAGCCCAGCAGCGGGGAAAACTCTGTTTCCAATGTTAATAAGGTGTGTTAGAGTTTCACAGAGAGCCGCGACACGTGTCCCTCCAAATGAACGTGATACGCTCTTCTATCCTTCGAGGAACATCTTACCTTGAACTACCTCAAAAGACGCTCCTGCCACAGCGAAGGCAACCCATGTCTTCACAAACACAGAGCAAAATGGTCTCAGTCTGGATTAGGTGATACGATGATGATGAGACAACAGAACAAGTCAACCAGTAGAGATTTTACCATTCAGTTATTCCTTTAAAATCTCCTGTACTAGGCCACTGCAGGCACATTTACATTAACTGTGAAAGGAGATTTTAATCATACTCTGTATTGAAGGGGTGCTCAGAGATTTAGTATTGCACTCCAGTGAAGTTGTGGGACTCAACAGAGATATGTTTTTTCTTCAGGATATCTGAGGCCCATTCCCACCCTTACGGTAAATACGGATATGGGCCCATTCGTCAGGTCCAGGAGGTCGTTTCGTCTGTCGTGTAAAAGACAAAACAAAACAAAAACATTGCGATAGTGTCTATAGAATCTGGTCCTATTCATATCTAACAAGCAAAACGTTTTTAGATGGAGGTCTCTGAATCCAAATCTTATCAAATGGGGGTCCAAAAGGGGGTTTAATTTAGGGGGGCTTGACATGATAAAGCTGGTCTACACACTCTCAAAGAATAATAGAAAATGTCCATAACCATTTGCCAAATTGCTTGAGTTGTCTCAACAGCAATGTAAAACAAAAAGATAATTAATTTAGTGTCATATAAGACTTGCTTCATCCGAACAAAAACAGAACAAGGCGTATACCGTATTTTTCGGATTAAAAGTCGCAGTTTTTTTTATAGTTTGGCCGGGGGTTTGACTTATACTCTGGAGCGATTTATGTGTGAAATTATTAACACATTACCGTAAAATATCAAATAATAACCTGGGCTGTTATTTATCTCAGTCACGTAAGAGACTAGGCTTATATCAGCCATCGTCACACACACACACACACACACACACACACGTCAACCAATCAAAACTCGGCGGGGCGGGTCATGGCAGAAGTGCATTGTGAAAAAAAAGATGCTAGCTGCTACTTCCGTACCGTTGAGTTGGCGGAGTTGTTCAGAAGTGACACCGAGGAAGAAGAGTTCAGTGGATGTGGTGATTAGCAGTGACAGAGTGTTTGGTAAACGTAGAGCATGTTCTATATGTTATAGTTCTGTGTGATTAGTGACAGAGTGTTTGGTTAACGTAGAGCATGTTCTATATGTTATAGTTCTGTGTGATTAGTGACAGAGTGTTTGGTTAACGTAGAGCATGTTCTATATGTTATAGTTCTGTGTGATTAGTGACAGAGTGTTTGGTAAACGTAGAGCATGTTCTATATGTTATAGTTCTGTGTGATTAGTGACAGAGTGTTTGGTAAACGTAGAGTATGTTCTATATGTTATAGTTCTGTGTGATTAGTGACAGAGTGTTTGGTAAACGTAGAGTATGTTCTATATGTTATAGTTCTGTGTGATTAGTGACAGAGTGTTTGGTAAACGTAGAGCATGTTCTATATGTTATAGTTCTGTGTGATTAGTGACAGAGTGTTTGGTAAACGTAGAGTATGTTCTATATGTTATAGTTCTGTGTGATTAGTGACAGAGTGTTTGGTAAACGTAGAGCATGTTCTATATGTTATAGTTCTGTGTGATTAGTGACAGAGTGTTTGGTAAACGTAGAGTATGTTCTATATGTTATAGTTCTGTGTGATTAGTGACAGAGTGTTTGGTAAACGTAGAGCATGTTCTATATGTTATAGTTCTGTGTGATTAGTGACAGAGTGTTTGGTAAACGTAGAGTATGTTCTATATGTTATAGTTCTGTGTGATTAGTGACAGAGTGTTTGGTAAACGTAGAGCATGTTCTATATGTTATAGTTCTGTGTGATTAGTGACAGAGTGTTTGGTAAACGTAGAGTATGTTCTATATGTTATAGTTCTGTGTGATTAGTGACAGAGTGTTTGGTAAACGTAGAGCATGTTCTATATGTTATAGTTCTGTGTGATTAGTGACAGAGTGTTTGGTAAACGTAGAGTATGTTCCATATGTTATAGTTCACCAGTTAACACACCAGGCACGTTCTCAGGTCGTTGTTTATGCGTCATATAACGTAAACACTTATTCAGCCTGTTGTTCTCTGTTCTAGTTTTAGTTTAAATTGCCTTTCAAGATGAAATGTCTTTTCTTGGTGTTAGACTTATACTCTAGTGCGACTAATAGATGTGTTTTTCCTTCTTTATTCTGCATTTTCGGCCGGTGAGACTTTTACTCCGGAGCGACTTTTAATCCAAAAAATACGGAATATACAATTTACCATATTACCATTTCACAGGACCCTCCAAAGCCACAAAAACATTGTATTCACAGAACTTTGTGTACACAGTTGGAGTGGCCCTTTAAAATGTAGTCCTTTGAAACTTTCCACAAAAAAAATATGTTCCTACTGAGTCTGTTGCGTTGAAGGTACACAACAGCATCCCACGGTAAAATCAACATGTTCTAAAACTGCAATTTAAAACCACGTCTTGACCTTTCCCTCTCAGTTTACTTGGACTGTAATACCCGTGAGTCTGCAGCCACGTAAAGATAGTACTGTAAAAGTGATCCCAATCTGACATTCAACAAAAGGGGAAGTCTAACACACAGACACGTTAAAAGCTGTTTGTTTGAACTCTCTGGTTAGTAGGTCAACCGGCCCAGTGTGGAGGGGGCAGGGTAAATAATGGTTAACAGGAAGCATGTTGCCAAATAGAAAACCTCAAAACAGCCGGAGGTGCTGACTACAGTCGCAGGGCGAAGTCTCCGTCACGTGCAGCAAGGAAGCATGGCCTCGTAGGAATGAACAAACAGGAGGGTAGGATGAAAGAAAGGTTGGTATCCAGACTGCTGTCATCTGTCATGGAAGGGTGGGGCACATGGGGGACGAGGTAGATCCAAAAATACATGAGCAATCACACCCGCAGGCATTCGCGCACACACACATGTGAATGCTCTTTCCAACTAACTCGTTCTGGGTGTGGAGGGATTCATTAGGACGAGTTGATGAGCAAACACACTTTGTGACGTATCAAAGACTGAACATCAACTCATCAAACCAGTAGACTGTAAGCAGTCATTGTTGATTCAGTCTTATACTGTTTCCTAACGCTCTTTTCCCACACTTATTCATCGAATGTGTGGAACAAGCTGTAAACTATGTTCCTGCTCCTGTCAGACGCCTTTTTCATCCATAAGAAAGGAGGTAAAATGACAATTACGTTGTTTTTTAAAAACTCAGATCTGTTCGAACAACGGGGAACGCGGCACTGCGACATGTAGAAATACCGAACGGCTTGGACCCCGGAAATCCCATTTTGAAAGGGTGTTAAGTCACGCGTTGACAGTCAGATTCAACGCATAGCGCTAAACCAGAAGTTAGCCAGCTCGGACTGGGAGTCTCTTGTGATTTAGATAAAATTGAATGGAAATCAGATTGCAGGCAATGTCAGATGGAAGATGGAAACGGAGTGGTATTAGTCGACAATGCTGACAACTTTGATACCAGGCTAGAAAATAAGTGTTACAGTGTTTCCCCCTGGTTTACAGCAAATAAGAATTAAAGGAATCATGGTTTTCATGTGTTTCCAACGCACTGTAGAAGGTTTGCCTGAATGTTCTTTTGTAAGCGTGCCAGTCGGTCTTTAATCAGACAATTTAATGGTTAGGTTTGTATTAAAGGTCAATCCCCACATGGAGAAATGAATCCGTGTTAAAAGGCATTAAAAATCACACAATTATAGGAGCAATAATCAGAGCCACAATGAAAACTCAGTTAAAATCAGCGTATCACACAATGAGCTACACTCAGCATCAGAAAATGTCTTTTAAATAATCGTCCAAAAGGTCCAAATAATGTTCTCCGACAGAACCAGAACAAAGTGAAATCAAAAGTCACTTTATGGTTTCAAGCACAACAAACTAAAGAAAGAGTTTCAGTGTGTTTAATCCTGTTTTAGTTGTTTTTGTTGGAGTGAATCATCTTCTCAGATTAAATAATAAAGGATCTCTGAGAAGTTTCAGTTTCGTTTTCCCCGTTAGGAGCGGAGCCTCTTCCCAAACGATTTAACAAACGATCTTTGAACGAGTGAATGTCCAACGCTGTCGGAGTTTTCTGAGAAATGTAAACATGCGACCATGTAGAGACAGAATTTACACCTAGATAAATAACATACGGCTGTTTAGTTTGTTTACTTAAAGGACAAAGGTATAGAGCTGTTCTATAGGAAAGGGGTCTTTAAATGACTTCTGTTGGGATCTGACGCTATTCAGAAAATACAATTACATAAAATTGACTTGATGTTCAAGGGGGGAGGGGGGTGCCGGGGGGCAACCCTAATATAATGGTAGGGGAAACACTGTGTTAGAACATTTCCTTTCCTGATATTTTGTGAGTTTATTTTGTTTATTTATAAAAGCAAAAGGCACAAACTTTACACAATGGCTGAAAAATGGCCCTGAAGCGCCTGTTCGTCAGGTAATTGAAGGAATACGTTTTTAATAGGCATACAGTTTCTTTTTCAGACAAGTAAGTAAAGACTAAAACGTAGAATGTCGAGCCCTGAAGGCCTTGCCCTCAGTTCGTCTGCGGGTCACAACGTCACTCAGTCACACGACACGAGCTGTTAGCACGTGACGGATCTGTGACTGTGTCCTGAGCTGCTGACCTCCGGAGTTCAGTCAACGGAGGCACAGCTCGCCGGACAGGGAATCACACTGACCTCATTCCTCAGGGGGGAGACTCGCCCAAACTGGCAGTGCCCAAGAGCCAATGACACAAGGGAACTCCAGTCACATGACTCCTACTGTCCAGGATATTTAGGCCAGAGAGAGCTTAACCTGAATGTGAAGCAATCAAGAACGCAAACGACACTCTTAAAAAGTGAGACATCACGTCAGCTGCTAAAGTCAAACTATCCGTGAAAGTTGAAATAAAATCATGCCGTTCTAGTTTAATCACTGCTGGTGTTTCATTTCCTAATACTATGCAACAGGGTGTGGGCTTAATACTTTGATTGAGTGTTTGGATTTTATGGTACTTGCTAACTTGCTTTTACTTCATTACATTTCAGAGGACATAAGCACACAGCCGTAGTTAGGTTTACTTACAAATCAATATATAAATAATATCACTTTATAGAATATGATGCATTGTTGTTGCATGCCCCTTTCACACAGAGATTCCACACTGACACCGTAATGACGGTCCACCATTATGCCGGCTTTGTTTACACACACTGAACCATGCAAGGTAGTGTAAGGCCCTGTCTCTGATTTCCATTGATGTATTATACGATGGGAACAGATCATCTGGCGCATATAGGGCAGAAAGTGTCTTGCTAGGATGATGTTACAGTTTTTTAAATGGCTTTTCTCACTGCTTTTTAGGGCGTAGGGGGATTTTTTGTTGCAGTACCGTGAGTGGCCACTGCAAAATGGGGGTGATGTGAAAAGGCTCATTTATGCTTTTCATTTCGTGCAATAGAGACGTACGTTATCAACGTTCTAAGCGTCACCGCCTACATACTTTCATGCTTCCTTTACGTTGGCATGGACGTTGAGCAAAACATCCTCTAGAGGGCGTCGTTCAGATTCAAAGGTAAAGTTTGAACAAACATGGCGATGACGAGATTACAATCCTGCATCTGTTGAGAAGGAGGCAAAATGGCGGGCAGCGTTATAGATGGCGGTGATGAAACCACTAAATACATCCTGGAGTGTGGACGGAGAATTCCAGTCACTGGTTTTACAGATGAGAGAAACTCATCTGACGACAAACGTCACTTTCAGTATTTCAGGATGTCTGTCGGGGCTTTTAATTACTTGCTCGCCCCTGATATTCACGGCAATCTTCGTGTACAGTGCCCAACACTGCCCCCACGATTTCTGGTGGTACTGCATTATTTGGTCCATATCAGTACGCATCCGTGAGCTTGCAGAGTACGGACAGAAATACGGATGAAATGTACGCAGAGTACAGACAGAAGGCTCAGTATACGTCTCTAACGTAGAGCTTAAATGAGCCTTAACACAACATCTTCAGCTTCTAGTGTGTGTGAGCCAAAACCAACCACACAAACCTGACCTGGCCCACACGCCACCAACTTTATGCATTATAGTAGCACAAACTGTCAGTACACGCCTGTGTGTGTGTGTGTGTGTGTCTGTGCAGCCCAGTATCACGCCAAAGGGTGTAATAGATACGTTGGTCCATCTTGCAAAGCGCGAGTGTCACGTTTTGTATATTCCTCGCTAGAAATTTTAGCCAACAAAACAACGATTTTAGCCAACATAAGGAGACAGTTAGGGCATGAAAAATAATACTACTACATGCTATGGCGTAATTCCAGGTTGGTGTGTGTGAGAGTGTGACAGAGGGAGAGAGTGTTATATAACGATGACAACATAAGATGACCTCATCTTATGGCAGTGCAGATAAACCTTACACAAAGCTACATCAGTGCAGCAATAACGGCCAAATACAGAAAGCACCACAGGGCAGACAGGACACCGGAGAAAGAGACAGGAAGACTTGGCACAGTCAGCAAAAAGACGCAACCCTTGACAGCAGTCGGTGTGAGAACCGAAGCCATGCAGCCAGTGAGTCACACAAACACTTATTTCTGAAACAAGGGCAGTGTGGGATGTGACTTTGGCACCCGCTGACACAACTCTCCGACCAAACTCGCCCTGTGTTCTCCATTCTGGGAAAATCCTACCAAAATAGCACTCGTTGCATTCCCTTCATGCGTTTAGAAGTGCAGAATCTAAGAATGGGCAGTCCGCAAAGACAAACAAAACACATTTTCCTATGTTGTTGTGCAACAGTGATGTTGGCTGTAATATTATAGGCTGCCACAGCTCGCGGAGCTTAATCGAGCCTAGACCACACTATTATCTGCCGGCTCTTCACTGTGATGGATGGCATGAACGTACGGTAGGAAAAACATGGTATTTTCCAGCTAATCACAGGCTTGGTGTCATACGGGCCGTGTGGATGAGAAAAAACAGAGAACATCACCAGCATTAGCAACAGTGGTTAGCGACTCTATTATGCGTGCCATCGCAGCAGGCTGATGTAACAGTGGGGATTAAATGTTCCAGCGTCTGTCTGTGCGGCAGCCATGTTAAGAAAACTGTAATAGTGCAGCCGCTCACATCTACCGCGGTACTTATTTAGAAAGGATTCCCTCGTTTTTTCACTGGTCGGCTAAATTCACACCACTAGGACCAAAATACTGAACAGTTAACAACAGGATGGGCACAAAACCTCCTGAACAAAACCGCAAACATGGCGACAAACTAGAGATTAACTCGAAAATCTACAGGCGAACATCTTATAACTGCTTAGTAAGCGTTTGACACACAACAATTTTTAACCCGATCATTTAAGAAGCATTTCCTCAGTCAAACATCAGAGATAGTCCACATGGTAAAGTAAACAACACATGCTCAGTGTAGGCCTGCAAATAACACTTGTTTTAATTATAGATTTGTTTAACGATTGTTTTATTAATTGGTTAATTTGTCGATAAAATGTCAGCGTAAATGCCAACAGCCGACACCAGCGACAACATGGAGCAAACAAAAGACTCAGCTGTATGGAGGTGCTGTGTTTTACTTTCAATTCCTTTTCAAAGTATGTGTTAACAAAACTGTAACAATAGCCCGCGCTACGATTTTCTTTTATCGTTACGAAGAATGACGATTAGCACAGATGCTAACTTAACATTAAAACTACCATAGAAGGGCTAGTGTGATTAGCATCGCAATATTAAAACCACGAACCAACAACAGTTTTAATGAAATTTCACCAGTAAGTAAATACTAAAACGTCGAGCCCTGAAGGCCTTGCCCTCAGTTCGTCTGCGGGTCACAACGTCACTCAGTCACACGACACGAGCTGTTAGCATGTGACGGATCTGTGACTGTGTCCTGAGCTGCTGACCTCCAGGGTTCAGTCAACAAATATATGGTAATTAGATTATTAATTGCGTTACTATGTTTTCAGGTTCAGCTGCAATATTTTATGACTGAAAAACCATACATCCCTTTTTGCAAACCCCGATTCCAAATTCCTACGTTGTGCAAAAACGTAAATAAAAACAGAATAGAAAGACTTTTAAATCCTTTTCAACCTACAAACAACTGAATACACCACAAAGACAAGATAGTTAATGATCAAACTGCAAATATTCACTCATCTGGAGGTGAATGATTTAGATTTTTTATTTAAAAATCGTCCCAACTTCATTGGAATTGGTGTTTGTATATATAACAGCAGCAAATCTTCACATTGGAGAAGATGGAACAATCAATTGTCAGAATAGTTGTTGATGATAATCAATTCATTGTATCATCTTTAGTTCTGTGTGCAGTGAAGGAGAGTAAACCTGTCTTAACCATCGTCTGTATGAGATGGACGACGGCTCTCGCCGTATAAAAGCGAAGCTGAAATATTCTGGATAAAGACGACGCTATGTTGTATCTATCGAGTGGTCGCGTCATTAAAGTTACACCATACACAGGTGTCAATCGTGACGTTTCATCGCGCTTTTTAAAGCATCATATAGCGAATTAAAACAAGAAAAACTTGAACAAACAGCTCGATAAAAACTATCTTTGGGGGAAAAACATTTATTTGAGGTACATAGAGTTTTTAGTTTGACCCGTGTCCCGTCCACTAACATGCAGTGAGTCATCAGTGAAGGCCAACTCAATCAGTTTTAAATCATTTTAAATTAAAGGAGGACATTTTGGTCTTCATTCCATTCAAATTCCAGTTTCATAGACTTAGTCAGAAATGTTGAAGCGTGAGTTTAAAAAACAGTTACCCCACCAGCTGCTGATCAAGCTAATCTGAGCTCCTGAATTGGACAAAAGGCTGCGTTACCAGCCAACATCTTCCAAGTGCATGACATAAAACACGCATCCCCTGCTTTGATACCACTGATGTAAAAGTACATCCCCTGGACAGGACACCAGTGGGTTGTGGTGGGCCTCTGTCTGAAGTTAAAACCCCCCCATAAGCTTCTTTCCAGACATCACTAACCCGCGCTCTTCATCATATTTGATGTTTCCCCTTGTCTAAATGAAGGAAACAAAGTCTCCGCGGATTCTCCATAAGACAGATGTGAATAACAGTAGGCAGTTCTGCGCCGCTGCTATATCACGCTCTGTTATTACCATTTGAAGAGCAGCATGCTCTTTCCATTTAGATATTAGAAATCCAGTCGGCCGGCTGTTTTTCTTGTTTTTGCCCGAGATGAACGCTTGCTCGCTGAGGGGCCCATTAAAAACAGACTCTGTGACTTTCTTAGACTGCAGGATGCACATTCCTGGCCTGGGAATGATTAAGAATAGAAATTACAAGGTGGTGTGTTTGTTGCCGTTGCCCCCGAGCTGAACAGCTTTTGCAGGTCTAGTGTGAGTGCGAGCCCTTTATTAAGACAGTGTACGGTACGTGGTCTACTTTTCTCACGGTATATTATTTACATTTAATGGGACGTAATGGTGAAGTAGCTCAGCAGGATGTCTTTCAATCAAAGGAGGCGTGGTCAAAAGAGACAAAAACAGCAATACGGTCGGATTATTAGGTTAACCCTGCGTTCCAGTACCCATCCTACCACACTAGTTAGTATGCCAGCAACAGATTTAGTATGTCCTAATACACACTATGTCAAATGCAGAAAGCCAAAGTTACGATGTCCTCCAACATCTGGTCGGATCGCAGTAAAGTGTAAGACAGTAGTTATGGAAAAGCAGAACGTCCCAGTTGCATACTGCACGCACTTTCTATGTTACGAGCGGGCCAGACTGCACACGTCAACAGTGTGTGTGTGTGTGTGTGTGTGTGTTATTTTGGTACCCGTGTTAACAGGTTGGAGCAGCCGCCGCCTAAGCAACACGGCTGCGCTGCGACATCTCCAGAGACTAGAGGTCTCACCTGTTTAAACCACGACACACAAGCGGCTCACAGCAAAAAGAAACAGTGAACGGAGAGAATCTCAACCTTCTCCGTCTAAAACAAATATAAATGACATTTGTTATGAAATGAAACATTTGATTATATACGGCCGTTATCATAGGGAAGCGCTGCAGCAGTGTCACAACACTCCTGCTGCTGCGGTGGAGACACATGTGTGAGCCGCCACACACTGCTACAGAAAGACCAAGTGTGCAATTTTTGAACTTAAGCTTAGTTTCTTTAGCTGGAGCCGACCTTTGACCTCCCAGGAAAAGGGAAATAGAGCTCCATCTTTGCTGCACAACTGCTGCTTTTCTTATCTTCACTACCATATCATCTTTCGCAATAAGCACATTGCAAAAGACCGCAACACATCGCGGAAGACACTCTGGGATTGTTCGAGTTAGCTGAACGAGTGTATGAGGGGCGGTCCGTACCAACGTGGTTATTATTGAAACCGCCTTTCATCCACACGTAACCGCAGTTGTTGCTCCTGAAACCGAAGGTTTGTTGTAACCGAAGTCCAGGGGGAACTTTTTTTTTAAAATGTTGGGTTTCATGTGTGGACAGGAAAACCAGGACATCTGATTCAACGGCAGCGGGCCTCAGGTTCCTCCTCTCATGGAGAGAAAATACAGCTCTCCTCCCCCCGAAGTGAAACCAGTGTGAAGCCCTGTGTGACCTTTAAATCAGACTAGACTCACATCCTGTAACACTCCAGTGAACTTCCTCTTTTTACACAACAGTCATCGTGTGGCCTCACAGCTGTTTTTACGTTCTAACCAGGCCGATTTGTCAACAACACACCAGTAAACTGGGACGGTCAGAGATTAAGACCTCCTGCCGGCTAAATGAACATTACTGAGGGTTTTATTTAACGTTACCATACAAAAACGGCAGTCTAAGGCACTCACGCTGTCCGTCCGTACAGTGCCCCGTGCTTTAGGGTACTTGTCCCACCTCCCTCTCCCTCCACAGCCTAGGCCCGTTTGTACTCACACTACCTGGGCCTCGGCGAATGCTTCTTGCTGCCTATACGTCACCACGCCGTAACACGTCACACGCATTGATGACATCATGGCGATGCATCTCTTTGTTTCCAAATCTTTCCACAGACCTCGGAGTTTTTGTGCGTCTTGTCGACTGTTTTTGAATATTTTCATCGACCAAATCTGCAGTAAACACTCCACCTCCGCATCACACCAACGTGAACCTTTCACCGCCATTGTTTTAAATGTCCGCGCATGGTCCCTCCTTCTTTTTTCTATGTCCCAACAGGCGCACAGGAAATGACGTCAGAACTGCCGTAGACCTCGTGCTCGTACAAGTGCGCACGCTCGTGCTCGTACATGTGTAAACATGCTTTACAAAAGCCCACCTTTCCCTAACGGGCGGTTACCGGAAAGCGTACCGCTCCCAGACTTTAGCAGTGAAACATGCTTGGGCGAGGTACGGATGGACAGCGTGAGTGCGCCCTAAATGGCGGGGTTCCTATACCCGTTCCAAGGTCAAATTCGAGCACGTTCAAGGTCCATTTTAAAGCTTCTCCAGCACCTATATTATATATTTCTGGGAATACTTAGACAATTATTATTTTGCTTTTGGTATTTTGATTAAAAATCACTTTAAAAAAGAGACGGTTTCATGTTCTAAACAACTAAATATGTTTTGTAATACCAGAAGAATAAGACATTAAATCTCTGTTCTGTAACTATTGGTTGTGAAATAAATGCGGATACAACTTTAAAGCATTTTCAAGCACTTTATCCACAATTTCAAGCACTTTTCAATATCAGAATCAGAAAACCTTTAATGTCCCACTGAGGGGGAAATTCTTTTGTCACAGCAGCAACAGAATATTACAAAATAAGGTAAAAAATAGCAACAATAAGCAATAAAGTTAAATTTAAAAAGGGAAGAAATAGACATATGTACATATTCACATGATGTAGTGCAGTTGTTCTGGTTTTGTTTCTTTGTAATAATATAATATGGAGTGAATAAATATGAGTAAATATGACCAAATAGTGCAAAAACAGAAGTGACCATAGTACAGGCACATCGTGTTCATGTTCTTTGATAACCAACATTAAAATTCAAGCATTTTCCTGGATTTCAAGCACCTGTATGAGTCCTGAAATGGGCATGCTGTAATTATTTTAATAAAAATTAAAGATTGTACATTTTTGCTGCTGGATTAAAAGAATATTAAGAGCCAGTAGTGTCAAAGAAATGAACTAGTTTGTCTTCACTAAACTGTTTATTTCAAATAAGTTTAACCAAGTGCTTTTAATAAGCTCCCTGTTAATGTCTATGAGTTATTATTGTTGTTTACTGTGGTGTTTTCACTTATTCCCTGTTTCTTTATGAGGCTGAACATGTTTGTTTTTCTTTTATGAATATAGCTACCTTGTTTTATTGATATAGTTGTTGTGTTTTAATGATTTAATGTGATTTTATTACTGTTTGTTCGCTTGAACGGTTGCTTCCTGTGTGCTAGCTTAACGTACGTGACGTTATGTTACAACAAAAGCTACGTTTATCGTTCAACGTGACCACTTTTATTCAAATATATATATAATAATAATAATAACACGTACTCACCCGTGTGTACAGCTGTTTTTGGAGGACGGTGTAGTTGTTTTTAAGACGTACCGACGCGTTTGTTTCTAACGGTTAAATTCAAGCTAACGTTGATTTTAACAACAATGTCACTTTCACAAAAACTTTCAATGTTGGCGCGGCTCATACCAAGAATCAGGTTCCACCACACTGGACCTTTGTAATGTACGCCTTTAAAAAAACACACAGGGCCTACGACCTTAACGGTAATGAAAACCAGTAATAATACGATTAAGTCACGGTTTATTTGGTGATTGTCAATGTTGCCAAATTGCTTTTACGTTATAGTTAATTTAAAGGACACCCCTAAAATGATCCCCACTTTGGTACGACCCTGGTTCCCCCTCATTGGTCAGTTTGGGCCTTCCACAGTTTTTGGAAGACGCTGCGTGTCCGCTACCTTGGTAACCACTACTTCTCGCGAGAATACGAGCATGGATACCTGGAACTTAGGGGGAGCAGATGTCCGGGGACAGTGCCCGTTTTCAGTGACCTGTCCCCGGCTACTGCGGTGCCCGGAGGGTCCGGAAATGGAAACAATGAAGAACCGTAAATATATCTATTTTTACTTTATTTATTGCTTTTTTTTTCTCTATGCCTTTGTATCTTATTCAGTATTTTTATGTAATGTCATTATAATTGAATGTGTATTGTTTTTGAAAGGAGAACTGACTGAATACACACATATATCTTTGTCAGTATGATGCCACACTGTTCTGTTTGCATCATATTTATTATATTTGGTCAAATTGCAAATAAAGAATATTTAAAAAAAAGTTGCAAACCCTACTACTGACAGGCCAAAGCCAAAGTGGTTTGACATCTCCAGGTCAGAGGAAAAAGAAAGCATAATAAAAATCATAAAGACTAATATTCCTCATGCATCACAAGGCTTTTTTGTGAATAATATATATTTTTTATGATTTTCTGCTAACTTAAATCTATTATGCTTTCTTATCTTTTGACCTGTAGATGTCAAACCACTTTTGCAACACAAAGACTAATATTCCTCATGCATCACAAGGCTTTTTTGTGAATAATATATATTTTTTATGATTTTCTGCTAAACTTAAATCTATTTTGCTTCCTTATCTTTTGACCTGGAGATGTCGAAACTTCATAAACTCATTTTAATCAGTGCTTTTCCTGTATAATCCCAGTCAAAGGCACCCACCATATGCATAATAGATTTAAGTTTTGCAAAAAAATCATTAAAAAATACATCATTCAAAAACAAGTCTTGTTGTTTTTGGTTGTTTTTCTGATGCAGTGGGATCTCTTCCCCCTGTTCATTTACAAAGGGTCATTTCCTTTTCCTCCCTATTAGCTAGAGACTTGATCTTATTTGAATGTGAGGCTGCTACTCCTCCATCACACCACATTTGGATTAGGGACGTTATGCAGAATGTTAAGTTGGGAAAAAATCAGATGTACCTTCAACGGATCCATCAGCAGATGCTACAAAACCTGGGACCCTCTGATATCGTATGTGAACGATTTACCGGGTCTGGATCTGTTTAAACCTGCCCATGGTCGATCCTGTAATAAGGAAAGTAAGTTGCACCTTCCACCCCCTTCCTTTTTCCTTTTTTAACTATTATTCCTTGTATTATTTATTTGTTTATCCTATGTCCGTCTGGTGTCTGTGACATGTCTGTCAGGTTGTTTTTGGGTTCGGTCTGTCTTTGTCTTCTTCTTGTTGGTGATTTGTAAAATAGAGTATATGATTGTTTTGTATGATTGGAAAATTACAGATAAAGTGTTAAGTGTTAATAAATAGATTTATTTGACAGATGTGCGTCCTCCACAGAGCTGGGTCTGTCTGACGTTCCTGTCTGTTATAGTGAAGGTTTTCAACGCCACCGTACTCTACGGGGGAATTGTTGGGTCTCTGTAAATCATAAATAAGTCACAGAGTGTGGTCTTTACCTACTCTGTAAAGTGTCCTGAGATCACTTCTGTTATGATTTGGCACTATAGATAAAATTGAATTGAATTGAATTGAATACTGTGTAGCCTATAATAAACAACACAGCACGTTTAGAGCTGGGTGATGAGCAGGACACCAGTAAAGTTACAGCTCTACTGCAGTTATTCCAAAACGAAGGCATGACATGCCTCCTTCATGTTCTCCTTCCTAAGAGAGGAGGCCACTGGAGGGGCTTGGGTTCAGCTAATGACAAAACAAGCCGGGGGATGATCTAATGTTTTGGCATCAACCTGCTTTAATTAACTAATTCAGGATGACCTCAGCTCCAAGGAGAGAGAGCGAGGAGTGTGTTTCTCCCTCTTTCCCCACGTGTGTGTGCAGAGGATGCAACACTTACCGCACTGTTCCCATGAGGATAATGGTTGTTTTCTTCTCCGCAGAAACCCAAAGGGTTATTCCTCCGCACATCTTCCTTTGGATTAAAGAGGAGAGGCTAAACGTCTGGATAAGTGTCGATAAGAGTGAAAGTGGTGCACAATCTAGTTCTTGGCACACATCAAAGTGCAGCCGAGAGCTCTGCGCGAGGCGATCATAGCGCAATTACATAACGACTGCAGGTGTTTGGTGGAGGAATTGTTTACTCTACGTAAAAAGGACGATAAAACATCCGACCTGCAACCTGTAACCCTTCATTCTCGCCTGCTAGGCCCACGTTTAACCGCTTATATTGAGAAAACAAGCATGCATAGGGGAGGAGAGAGAGAGAGAGAGAGAGAGATGATAGGAAGGATCACCTGTCCTTTCCTGAATCTTTACTTTTTAGGTTGTACAGAAAATTGCACCAAGCTCCGTCCAAATATCTGGCAAAGAAAATGTGCCTCTACACACCTTTGAAATTATTCATCTCATCTCATCTCATCTTCAGCCTCTTATCCGGGGTCGGGTCTCGGGGGCAGCAGCTTTATCAGGGGACCCCAAACTTCCCTTTCCCGGGCCACATTAACCAGCTCTAACTGGGGGATCCTGAGGCGTTCCCAGGCCAGTGTGGAGATCTAATCTCTCCACCTGGTCCTGGGTCTTCCCCGAGGCCTCCTCCCAGCTGGACGTGCCTGGAACACCTCCCTAGGGAGGCGCCCAGGGTTCATCCTTACTAGATGATCCTGAACCACCTCAACTGGCTCCTTTCAACGCAAAGGAGCAGCGGCTCTACTCCGAGTTCCTCACGGATGCTGAACTTCTCCCCCTCTCTCTAAGGGAGACTCCAGCCCCCCTCCTGAGGAAACACATTTCGGCCGCTTGTACCCGCGACCTGGTTCTGGTTCAATGATTTCAATCCACCTGCATGTTTTACACTCGGTTTACATCGATCACTGCTGTCGGGCACGGTGCGTTTGTGGGGACTCAACTCAAACCCCTCATTATTGTTTCCGCGGGGCCACTGTGTTGGAACAGCGGGGCTTCTGACGCAACAGGATCTGGAGACAAAAACACTGTTATCGGCCAAAGGACCTGGCCCGAACCAGTCTCACACACCCGCTGTGCCAATCTAGGGTCCATTCAAATGAGAACTGAACTGTACTGACGAGGGACGGCACACACACACACACACACACACACACACATGCATGCACACACACACACACACACACACACACACACACACACACACACACACACACACACACACACACACACACACACACACACACACACACACACACACTGGTGGTTCTTCTAAACTCATTTGTATTTACTTCTGTTGTTTCTATTGTGCTGCTGGAACAATTGTCTTCATCTTCATCAGCCAAATCTTTATATTTCTGAAGTAGAAATCAGAAATAGTGTTGAGAGAAAGCTTGAAATAAGTGTGTATTCATTCTACTTGTCACAAAACAAAAGCTGGGATTGTGCCTTTGTTCAGTACAGACGGAGCAGAGGTGGGCACTTCCTTCTAACTTGAGCACGGTGAGAGTTTGCAGGTCCTAATTCCTCTGGTTACATAACTGTCTTATCTCTTTTACGTGCTACCTGAGGCCTGGGCATCAAAACACACCACTGCACACCCACACCTCAACAACACTTGCAAGTATGCGTGAACTGAAACAGCTCAGAGCCCTTTTCTTATCATTTAATGTTCCTGGGCATTTGCCAGAGAGCTCATAATTACGTTCGTAAACATGGCTGCTTCCCTTCTTATGTAACATAACAAAAACCTCCCCCGCCGGGTAACATATTTTCCATAGCCTCACACTCGATAAAGGGCCCGTTAAACAGCAGGCCGACTGTTGTTTACAGCCCCACCTGTGCCGCTTGATTGTCCTTTGAATGACTTCCAGTTAAGGAGGAGGAAGCTCTTGAGGGCTCAGACTGTGACCCTCGGTCGAACCGCTGGACTTCAGAGGGGAGGAAATCATTGAGAGACCCCTGGAAGACGCGTCATCGTTGGCTGTGGTTGTTTTTGGCTACAAAGGGTGTAACATACAGTAAAGCGGGGGGAGGTATATGACAAATCTGTTACGGTATATGCCGCCATCATGGCACATGAGTAGAAAATTAGACTTTACTGTGGCCTTTAGCGTTTCCTTCAAAGAGGTGTAAAATCATCCCAGGGTCTTTCTAGAGCAGGGGTCTGCACCCCGCAGCTCTTGGGCCTCATGCGGCTCTTCAGTCTTTGCCAAACTTTGCCAAAAAATAACGTGGAAATAAATTACGTGTGTTTTGCACAGTGGACCATCTTTCAAGAGAGCACCTGTTCTCTTGGAGTTTGAGATGATTTTTTTTAAAATATTATGTATGTATTATGTTGTTGTTTTTTTTGTTTTTGTTTTTTCATTAACCAGCTCTAACTGGGGGATCCCGAGGCGTTCCCAGGCCAGTGTGGAGATCTAATCTCTCCACCTGGTCCTGGGTCTGCCCCGAGGCCTCCTCCCAGCTGGACGTGCCTGGAACACCTCCCTAGGGAGGCGCCCAGGGTTCATCCTTACCAGATGATCCTGAACCCCCTCAACTGGCTCCTTTCAACGCAAAGGAGCAGCGGCTCTACTCCGAGTTCCTCACGGATGCTGAACTTCTCCCCCTCTCTCTAAGGGAGACTCCAGCCCCCCTCCTGAGGAAACACATTTCGGCCGCTTGTACCCGCAACCTGGTTCTTTGGGTCCTGACCCAGCTTTCATGACCACAGGTGAGGGTAGGAACCAGGACTGAGCGGTAGATCCAGAGCTTTGCCTTCCTCTCTGTTCATCACAACGGTGCAGTAGAGCGACTGCAACACCGCCCCCGCTGCTCCGATTCTCCGGCCAAACTCACGCTCCATCGTCCCCTCACTCGTGAACAAGATCCCGAGGTCCTTGAACTCCTTCACTTGGGGTCAGGACTCAAGGAAAGGGAAGTTTGGGGTCCCCTGCTAAAGCTGCTGCCCCCGCAACCCGACCCCGGATAAGAGGCTGAAGATGCGATTATGTTGTTATGCTAATCTTGAGTTTCTGACCTGCACTGTCAGTAACTACTAACCATGGATAGATTATTTATTTATGTTCTATAATTTCATAAATGCAACAAACTGTAGCATATATCATATAACTATATATACAACTTTATAAGCTGTTACGTCAAATATGTTCCGCGGCTCCAGACAATTTTTACTTGGTGAGGAGGGGGCAAAATGGCTCCTTTGATAGTAAAGGTTGCAGACCCCTCTTCTAGGCAAATTGGGTCATCAAATAAGCCATTGAGAAAAACATTTTTCGCGTAACAACTATTAACGTAGAAATCCCGGAAAGTCGCTAACAGCCTGCCGCGGCTAACACGGATAAGCCGGGGGCGGCGAGTTGGACGTCTTTCTTATCCACTAATTCTGCTTCAAATAACACCAAACCTCTGCAGCAGCACGAGAAGAGTCCTGACACATTAACCGAAGCACCAACAACATAGTACGTGAACACGATGTATTAAAGGAGTGTTTTGAATATGTGTTGCCGGAGAACGCACAGTAGTGCAGGCACGGGTTAAGACGACTAACCTGCAACTTGAAGTGAAGAGAGACAGAATGGTTGGTGTTGTAAATATTAAACCTCCATTTTTGGTAACTTGGGGTTGGCGTTAACAAAACACATACAATGACATATCCTCACTTTATAATGAACTTAAATAGTTGCCTACAATCAGCAGATATGGAGAAAATAAGTGTTCATTTTAAGTGCTGTTTCTGTCCACCTGATAAATCTATGTCCAATATTCACTCTTTTGGTCTCTGACAACGACTGAGGGAAATATCCCTCACATCTCTCTCTCTCACTATGTTCACCAGCTCGTCGCTTTGAAAATTGTCAATGCATCCAAAGTTGAGCTAACAGGAAGTGTAGCACATTTCATATTACACAGTCATTTTCTTTATTGTCAATATACAAATATAGATTAGAGTAGATTTAAAATTGCATTATTAAAACATAAAAAAGATCTATGAAGAGGCAGAAAGAGTATTTTATCTATTCACAATGATTCCTACATTCTTATCATCACATCTTCATCAGTTGTTGTTGTTCTCCAAGAAATAAATCCGAGTTCATTCAAAGAAATCTGTCTTAGAATACACTTGAATGAAAAGTGTGTGCAAACAAAGGGAAGTCAATAGAGTAAACACGCTCCTCCCTCGCAGTTCTTCCTTTTTTCCCAGAACTGTGAAGACGGAGCAGGACGACGCTGCGACATTCAAGTGGCCCCTGAAGTTCCTTGGAAGCGTTTTGTGAGTCCACCTGAAAATACCTCACGGCCAATCGATGCATCCGACAAACAGGAACAGCACTTCTGTGTGTACAGTCGGTGAAAGATGGTTTTTCACTGTAAACCATATCTTCTCCCGTAGGCTGAAGTCGACTCAGGTGCTGGTTTATTTCTTTTCAGCAATGTACCTTTAACAAGTAAAGAGGGTTCTGCTGATGTAGTTTTTAATAATCGTAGTACCGCGCCCCGTTTTACCACTATGAGTAAATTCAGCCTTCCTTTAAGCGGAGCGTACACAGTAGACTTCGAGTTTATGACCTGATATTTGAGTCCCATCAACGTCTCCCGACCCGACGGGCGTCATACATACATACATGAATTTTGTGACATGTCAGAAATCCTTCTGCCGCCCGTCGTCTGGCTCTCCCACAGTTAAAGCAGCGTTACGAGTTCATTTCCCACGGTTTGAGCCTTTTTTTCTCACTGCACCTGCGTCTGAAGGGTCTGAAAGTGTCATGGCCAAGGTTCTTAATCAACACCTGCCAACAAATTCATTTTGGCGAGTGTTAATAACTTACTAGCCAGTTTGGCCTGCGATGTAGAATATGAGGCTTTACGTGCATGATACACCGTTCTCGGTCGTTTATCCCCCTAGCAGTACTTGCTACATTTCCTATGAACATTGTGCAACAATGCTACGTGATGAGCCCATTGGCTGTGCGCGGTTTGGAGCCAAAGCAGGAAAATAGACTGAAAGAGGAGGGAGTTAGCTAACGTTAGTAAAGTCAAAGTTCAGATTAAACTAAATGACTAAAGAGGAGGGAGTTAGCTAACGTTAGTAAAGTAAAGTCAAAAGTTCAGATTAAACTAAATGACTAAAGAGGAGGGAGTTAGCTAACGTTAGTAAAGTAAAGTCAAAAGTTCAGATTAAACTAAATGACTAAAGAGGAGGGAGCTAGCTTACGTTAGTAAAGTCAAAAGTTACGATAAACTAAATGACTAAGGAGGAAGGAGTTAGCTTACGTTAGTAAAGTCAAAAGTTACGATAAACTAAATACGGCGGAAGTCGGGACAGACTTCAGGGGACGAGGATATCGACAGAGAAACAAAGAAAAGAAAATGTAATGCCAAATGGCTGGCGGGTCGTTGATGGCTTGTGTTTGATCACGAATATGTCGTCATGTTCGTCAGGATTGCTGCATGTACGTGAAAGAAGTTGAGGCAGTAAAGGACCATGAGAGTAGCTGAAGTCAACAGGAGGGCCTAAAATAGATAGACAGACAGACAGACAGACAGACAGACAGACAGATAGATAGATAGATAGATAGATAGATAGATAGATAGATAGATAGATAGATAGATAGATAGATAGATAGATAGATAGATAGATAGATAGATAGATAGATAGATAGATAGATAGATAGATAGATAGATAGATAGATAGATAGACAGATAGATAGATAGATATTTACAGTACAATCATGTTTCATGCTACATGTTGTCAGAGGTTATGATTACTGTGAACCGCTGGTATAATGTCACAGACCTCCACCACCTCCGCGCTCAAACCACCGACTGCGTGACTTAACAAATCTTTATTCTCAATAACCAGAACGGTACAGCGTGAGCAGCACGATCCGACCGTACAGTGAGAGCACATAAATCGAGAGCTTTGCCTTTGCATCACAGAGGATTCACTCGTGTAGTAGAGGTTGGTATTAAACACTTCCAAACTCCCACAGTGTACGCCCACTTTTGTGTAAAATAGCAAAAAGTCACCTGTAAATGATGCATCCATCCCTCCTAAACTGCCCGGGTCATGTTTACACTCACCACCCTCCGCTCTGTGTGGGTCAGTCTCATGCACATGCGGTCACAAAGGTTATCCACAGAATGGACCGGTGCTTTCGGAGAAATTGTGAATTAAAATAAGCACAGAGTTCAAAATGCAGTCGGCTTCTTTACTGGAAACACATCGTTTCCTTCTCGCCGTGACCATATATGTTGATTTGTGTTGTTGTTATCAGCTCTCCCCATCGGGGTGAAGACCGTGGGGCTGTTTATGCGGCCGGTTTCCTGCTATTCAGGGGCCGCGAGGCTGCTGCTGGAGAAAGGCCCGGCCTTGATTCAGGTAGTCCATCACAACCGACAGCTCCACTCTCTAAAGCCTTCCGCTGGAGTCCTCCGACACTATTTCTTACTCCTCATCAACGCTCCGCGGTTTCCTTCACACACCTATTCGTGGAACTTCCCAGAAGTCGGAGTTCAAAAATAACAGCATTGCTTTTGTTGTCTTCCTACTGGAAATCACTTAATCACATTATTTCAACGTCCGTGTGAAGGATTTTTCCTGGATACTGTTCTGTTGACATAAATCACACGCGGAGGAGAGGGATTATTAGGCTTTAGCGCTATTATTTTGGGAACGCTGCTTCATTTAAAGTCACGTGCAGAGACAAAACAGTGAGTATTTAAACTCACGCCCTGTTTAGACGAAGACGATCTAGAAAGGGAGCGCAAAGTGGCGTTGCGTTCTCGCTTTTGATTGCGCGTTTAGACGAAATCTGCGTGCATACGGTGACGCAAAAGTATGTGGAATTGGATGTAGTGTGCACGTCAGGTATGTAGGTGGAGCTGTGAAGCACTGCCACACAACACCACCCAGAGCTGGTGCATGCGGAGAAGCAGGACGCCGTACAGTGTGACAGGGATCTGCAGCACGGTCTGCAGCCTCCCACCGCCGCCTCGGCTCCACCCAGGACACCTGAACGTCCCACTGATGGAGACAGTCCCACATGCTTGTTGTTGTTTACCTGAACTCTGCACACGGATGTTACTGAAACACGTAGCAGCAGATCAAAGCACACTTTCGGGTTTTTACCCCTTTACACGCAAACACAACGGTGGAGCGTTTTTAAGATTTCCACTCTGGAGTGTGGTTTCACTTTTTTGCATTTTTAAGCCCTAAAAACGCCGTCGCCGTCCAAACGAAAGGTACATCTGATAAAATATTTTGTTGTTTTCACCTGGGCCTAAAAACTGAAAGATAAAATGGTAAAAAACAGACATTTCAAACACTGCAGGGCAAGGCAAAGTGCAGAAATGTCACAACAATGACAGCAAAAGGGGCCGAACGGTGAGAGAAACACGACGTATGGAGCAGCAGCAGAAGTCTGCTTTGCCTTGGCGCTCTGGTAAAAACGTGAGTTGTGGACAGAGCGACTGCCCGGGCAGCAGACGAGACACTCCAGCAGAGCCAACCACAGCGTTCCTCTGGGTTTCATAATGGTAGTGTACAGCTGTGTTACCTCCACTCACTGGAATGTGAGAGAAACGGAAAACTGACACACGCGCGTATGAAGAGGCAGTTGCTCAATAACCACGTTCAGCTCCTCCATGAGCTCATTAGAAGAGTACGGTACACATGTCTACTCACATGTGGCAACAACCACTCAGACATGGACATGCTCACGTGGTCCCTGTTATTCACTGGGTAGGAAACAGAAAACCCCACACACTCGTCTGTGTGTCCCTTTCTTCAGTGTGTTTCTTCCAGACCGGCTCTTTAAGGGTCATTTCACGCAAACGGCAACAAAAACACATTCTTTTCGTATCCAGCCATGCAGACAATTTTGTTTTTGTTGGCCCAGGGCTTGAGATAGCACTTCTGAATCGCCTGTTTCTGCCCCAGTGCCACGTGTGCTGCTCAAAACACTGGATTTACATGTGAAATAAAAGAACTGTGCCTTTCTCAAGGGTGCGATTTCCACTCGTGGTGTGGAGACATGTCACTAAAATCTCTCTAAACCGTGTCCTCTTACTGCAGCTGTTTTTCTTTTTGAATTGCACAATCATCTCACTTTTAATTATTACATTGCTCTCTTTGCATTTACCAGCAGACGCAGCCAATGTTTTGCCTCTCAGGCACAATACGCAGCCTGAGAGGAAGACCTGCAGGCACGACTCAGGGCTGAAAGAACCGCAGCGACCTGTGCATGTTTATGGGTAAAAATATGCATGTTTGTATCTACAGCTGATTGTGTGTGTGTGTGTGTGTGTGTGTGTGTGTGTGTGTGTGTGTGTGTGTGTGTGTGTGTGCGGGCGTGGGGGGGGGGATACATGCCAGCAGGCACTACTCAGGGCTGAAAGAACAGCAGCGACCTGTGCATGTTTATGGGTAAAAATACACATGTTTGTATCTACAGCTGATAATCTGTGCGTGCGTGCGTGCGTGCGTGTGTGCGTGCGTGCGTGTGTGCGTGCGTGCGTGCATGCGTGTGTGTGTGTGTGTGGGGGGGGGGGGGGGGTACAGGCCAGCAGGCACTACTCAGCCCTGAGTAGCCCTGCCCCTGTGCATGTTTTCTGGGTAAAAATATGCATGTTTTTATTTACTGACGATAATCTGTGTGTGTGTGTGTGTGTGTGTGTGTGTGTGTGTGTGCGTGTGTGTGCGTGTGTGTGCGCGTGCATGTGTGTGTGTGTGTGTGTGCGGGGTTACAGGCCAGCAGGCACGTGTGGGGGTGGAGGGATAAAGGTCAAGGCTGACAATTTCAGGTCAGGTGATCACAGAGTTGAGACAGATGGTGATTTAGCAGCGTTTGGCAGCAGGTTCCCTCAGGGACACTGCAGACACCGCTGGAGTCCTGAACGCAAGTCAACTGACATAACGGCGAGAGTGAAACAGAGCAAAATGCTGAACATGTGGAGAAGACTGGAGATTTAAAAACAAACTGGGTGGCAATAAGAGGAGGAGGAATTCATAAATTTGAGTTGATGGTTGAGTGTTAAAATGAAAGTGGCATCGATCTTCTCATCTAACTCTCTGCAAGATCGCAAATAAGCTTATTCTCCTAAATATCAAACTATTCATTTACGTAGCCTAAAAGAAAATTATAACAAATCTAATACAGACATCAAAACACACAGGAAAACTCCCAGAACTAATTTGCCAAAAGAACAGCTGACGCCAAAGTGCAACAACGGTGCAAATCCGTGCCAAAGGTTACTAAAAAAAAAAACCTATAAGATCAATTTTCCTATTTTCTATGCGTCCCTCCCTTTTCCCCTTCATCCACCCCTCTACCACCTCCACTTCCCTTCTTTGCAGACAACCAGCTGCTGCCCCGCACCTCCATCTGAGTGAGGGATGATCCCCGGAGAGGAAAGGAGGGGATGGAGGGAGACAAGAGGAGGAGGAGGAGGAGGAAGAAGGGCGGGCAGGATGGAGGGAGGGAGCGGATGGGTGCGACTAGACGCAGGTCAGAGCGGGATGTGTCGGGATCTTTTGTATTGAATCCCCCTCCGTCATCACTACCACTGTTGTTATAACACACACACTCACACACACACACACACACGTACTCTGCTGCTTTTGGGGGTCCCAGTCCAACAGACCCCCACGCACACACTCACTCATTATGGGGTTTAAGCACAGGCGTATGATGTAGGGTTTGGGTCGGGGTCAGAGCCCAGGGGAGAGAAAGCCTCCCAACCCCAACCTCCACCCTCGACACACACACACACACACACACACACACACACACACACACACACACACACACACACACACACACACACACACACACACACACACACACACACACACACACACACACACACACACACACACACACACACACACACACACACACACACACACACACACACACACACACACACACGGGCCCCTGGGAGGAGATAAGCCATAATCACTCCATTCTGTCATCCTGTGTTTTTTACAACCGACATCCACCTAAATATTCCTGCATCTCTCCCTTTTCCTTCTACCCCGTTTAAAGTTTGATGTTTTTAGTTGTGTTGTACTTCAGAAAAGTGCCGCCTCAAACACTTTTTATGCAATTAAAGATACGCAGGTTCACGCAACGTCTGTTTCTACACAGAGGCTGCCGTTAGCAAACAGCCATAACGAACAACTCTCTAAAAATCAGGAATCAGAAAACCTTTACCTGACTTTACAATCAGCACTGCTCCCAATAGATTACTGACCTCATCCTGTACCCTGTACTGTGCAATACGCCTGTACTATGGGCACTTCTGTTTTTTGCACTATTTGGTCATATTTACTCATATTTATTCACTCCATATTATTTTATTACAAACAAACAAAACAAGAACAACTGCACTATATCATGTGCATATGTATATATGTCTATTTCCATTTCTTCCCTTATTAAATTTAACTTTATTGCTTATTTTTGCTATTTTTGATCTTATTTTGTAATATTATGTTGCTGCTGTGACAAAAGAATTTCCCCGTCTGCGGGACATTAAAGGTTTTCTGATTTCTGAAAAACACACAAAGCAGACATTTCCATAACACTGGATACTGTTTGGTGCATTAAAAAGGAGATGGGCTTGTAATCTCGCACTTTTGGAAGAAGGAAAACAGAGTGAAAAAATAAAAACAGTGGTTTGGTGCAAGTGAGAGATGATACTGATAAAAGTGTAGATATCAGTGCACGCTCACTGAATGAAGCATGTCATGCTCAAGGCGGTGTTTCCCCTACCATTATAATTAAGTAAACACACTATAAGGCCTTATGTTATTTATCTTATTTGCACAATGGCATGTAAATCCTTTCTCTACATGCAGTGTGTTTACATGCAGTTTAAAACACAGATTATATTCGGGTTGAAGGCGAACCCCGGTTTCTTAAACACCATGTTAACACCGTGTTTTTTGTAAGAAATAAACTAACCTCCAGATAAATATAGACATAACCGATATAACATGTTGCTTAGGGCGCACTTCCACTGTCCTTCCGCACCGCCCCGTGCTTTAGGGTCCTTGTCCCCCCCTCCAGGCCCGTTTGTACTCACACTACCTGGGCCTCGGAGAATGCTTCTTGCTGCCTATACGTCATCACACCGTAACACGTCACACGCATTGATGACGTCATGGCGATGCGTGGCTTTGTTTACAAATCTTTCCGTAGACCTCAGAGTTTTTGTGCGTGTTGTCGACTGTTTTTTAATCTTTGACCAAATCTTCAGTAAACACTCCACCTCCGCATCACACCAACGTGAACCTTTCACCTCCATTGTTTTAAATGTCAGCGCATGGTCCCTCCTTCTTTTTTCTATGTCCCAACAGGCACACATAAATGACGTGAGAGCCGCCGTAGGCGTCGTGCTCGTGCTCGTACATGTGCAAACGTGCTCTACAAAAGCCCACCTCTCCTAAACGGGCCGTGGACGGCAAGCTGGCCGCAGTTATGCGCGGAGCAGTTGCACTCACACTGGTCAAACGCACTAGGCTCTACCCGAAAAACCTGTTTTGGCCCGTTGCGGAAGGACAGTGTGAGTGCACCCTTAGTGAGCTTTAGAGGTGGTTGTAGGCAGATTCTCTTATCGGGTTAGCCAGGTTAGCTGTATATCTAACAGACATTTGAGATTTACTCACGGCAAGAAAGTAAACGCGGGTATTTCGCAAAACGCCAAACTTTTCCTTTAATATTTTCCTGTCTCTTTCACGCTTCTGCCTCCTCTTTATGTATTCACAGCTCTGCAAAAATCACCCCCTCCCACCGCCAAATCAGCACACTCATCGCCGACTCCTCGCCATGAACCCGGTCCTCCACGTTACCATCATCCCTGATAATCTGGGACGGATGATGCAGAGTGTGTGGCACTAGCACGCTGTGCAGCAGCATGGACCCCCCCAGGACTCTCAGCTGTACGCATAGAGGCACTTCACCATCACATGAATTATGGATCATATGAAAATGAATTATGAAAGGAAGATAATATACATAGCTGGTGCTGGGAGTCGTGCGACCGGGAACAAGCAGAGAGAAATGAAACATTCCAGAGCGGAAATAATTAGATTCAACACCAGTCTCTGTGATGTCAAAGCATTCGCCGACAAAGTCATTTATCACGTTCGGTAAAGTCATTATAATAATTTGATTCTCTGTGGTTTGATCATCTTTACTATATCTCACTTTAAGACTTTGTCGACTGAGCCTGACCATGAATCAGACGCTGTTATGGTAATTATTCTATTACGGTCACATCCACAGGATCTCTTTCATACTAAGGGCGCACTCACACTGTGCGTCCGTCCCGTGCCCCGTGCTTTAGGGTCCTTGTCCCCCCCTCCAGGCCCGTTTGTACTCACACTACCTGGGCCTCGGTGAATGCTTCTTGCTGCCTATACGTCATCACGCCGTAACACGTCACACGCATTGATGACGTCATTGCGATGCGCGGCTTTGTTTCCAAATCTTTCCGTAGACCTCAGAGTTTTTGTGCGTCTTGTCGACTGTTTTTGAATCTTTTCATCGACCAAATCTGCAGTAAACACTCCACCTCCGCATCACACCAACGTGAACCTTTCACCGCCATTGTTTGAAATGTCCGCGCATGGTCCCTCCTTTTTTCTATGTCCCAACAGGCGCTCAGGAAATGACGTCAGAACCGACGTAGGCATCCTGTTCGTGCTAGTACATGTGCAAACGCGCTCTATTAAAGCCCACCTCTCTCAGACGGGCCGTGGACGGCCAGCTGGCTGCAGTTATGCGCGGAGCGGTTACACACACACTGGTCAAACGCACTAGGCCGAAAAACCTGTTGTGGCCCGGTGTGTTTTGTGCGTTTGTGTTGAGGTAAGATAATTTCTGGGTGCATATATGAGAGAAGGATGCGCGATGATCACTTCTTGGTTGAATTGGGGTGGCATGTTGCCTCATGCATCCGTCAGTAAGCTGTGATAAGCTACGCTATCGGCTCACGAAACAAGATGTGAAGCTTTAAAAGGATCATTAACAAGAGGAACCTCGTTAGCATCACAGATGTGTCTGCGTTAGTATCACCATGTCTCAGCCAGAGCACTTCAGTAATCGTCTATGATGTGTTTCATCATGGTGGGCAGAGCGAGGGGGGGCTGGCATGAAGCAAGAACATGCAACATGTATGAGGAGGTGGAAACAACCTCAGGCAGCTCCAGCCTTTACTTTTGGCTCTCACCTGAATGGAAACCAGGATATGAAGACATTCCTTTGGAGAATTCCTGGTTCTCTTGCCAGGGTGGTTTTTAAAAGAGTCAGTGTGTATTTGCGTTAAATGCTGAGTGCCGACACGTGTCTGGCTGTGTTGAGAACCGTGGATTAGGAGCTTGTTTGGATCTCTGTGTCGCTGCGTACAAGATGCAGCAAGATTTGGTTCCAGCTGAGGACCGTATGGCATGTGTGTGTGCATGAGTCATCGCAGCGTTCCAGTTGTGACCTGACACCTGGGTTTCTCCTGAAATGATCTCTTTAACGCTTGTTTTTGCTTGTTCCAACACCTCATTGATGCTGATCGGGTCACTGTTTTGGGGATAATTTAGATTTTTACAGCACGTAAAGACTGAAAGGGGAGTAATACACATAAGAGCTGATTATTAGGCACAGCAGTTCTGTGTGTTTAAAATGGTTGACTTCATCGTTTTCATGATATAAAGATAAATCCAGGCAAACTAATGAGTTCTATATGTATATACTGTATATATAATGCTTAAAGCTATAGTGCGTAACTTCTACCGCCCCCTAGAGGATTTCTGAGCTATTACATACAGGCAGCGCCTCAATATGACGTATGGCACATTGACGTTGCAGTGTGGTGAGTGTGTAAGTGTGTGTGAGGGGGAGAGATGTGTGTGTTAAAGGCAATACACTTGCAATTTACCATGAATAAGTTTATTATTCAGGACAGCTAACTTTACGCATTCTCTTCCTGTTTCTCCGTCACTACGGCAACCGCCCTCCTTAAACCGGAACGGCGGCTCTCGGTGAAGTGGCGCTAACAACGGGCTGCTTTCTGCTCAGACGCTGAACCACTGATGTCCTGCTGTTTTGGTAGAACGGTTCTAGTTAACAGTGGACACATTGCACCGTTTTGGCTTCTTATTTTAAGTGTGAAATAATCCTCTGCCTTTCCCGGGTGTAGCGGTGTGCATCCGCAAAAATGGTCCGTGTGGAACAATGATCCCTGCGCTGAACAGGCCGCATAACGAGAGATAGGAGAATTTTGTGAGTAATTGTTTTAGTCTCAACTGCTCAAAGAAACACATGAACATCCCCAGCTTGAATCCAGTCATGATGACTAACCAACATTCCCTTTTGTCAGTTGTCAGTAGAAAGAAATCATTAGCACCAATTACGTAGATTAGTAGCAGATTCATTCCTGTCACGTTGGCCCCTGGTGATTTTGGCCCCTTAACAAAAAACAGGCAGGGGCGACAGAGGGGAGCGCAGTCTTTTAGTTTAATTGGTATTAAGTTGATTAGGACGTAGCTGGGACCCCCATAAGGTCGGGACCCTGGTATTGTGTCCACAGGTGATCCATCCTGGGAACTGAACTCTTGCTGACACGCAGACGAAGGCTCACAGCTTTCAGGGCATTACTAAAACCAACCCGTCGCTGCCACGGTAACCAGCCGACACACCAGAGTTGAACACAACCTCACAGGAATACTAACAAGACTGGAAACACCAACTAGTTTGGAGTCTAACTAAAGCAAATGAGTGTTAAACTCAAGTTTGCAAGGTGTTCTTTAGTTTTTAATGTAGTTCCTCATGTTACATGTCTGAGTACTGAAGTACAATGGAAATGTTTCATGTCCTTAGCCTGTCGTAAATGTACTCGATTGAATTGTTGGGGGAGAAATACTGTAAATGATACTGTAAACGTTACGTCCATTAACCTTGTTCCCTTGCCGTGGTTAGCCTGACAATATCACAAAGACTGCACTCAATTCTATTAAGGATTTTCTGGTGGTAATAACATTTTCCTCATCAGTTTTTGGGGTAAGGGTTTAAGAGAGACACAGTTTATGAGGTTAGGGTTCTGCAAGACAAACCTATAGGCAAGAAAAGTGAATGAGTGGACAAACTGATGCATTAGATATATGATAGTTTGTTGAGTCTGAATGATGTGACGCTCTTCACAACATCAAAACACCAAAATGAGGGAATATTGTCATGGACGGTCCAACACGGAGGATTGGACCCAAATGCAGACACCAATACAGGAGTCAGTTTTAACGGATTTAATGAAACTTACTTAACACAAAGGCACAGAGAACAAGGGGGAAACACAGAGAGGACTGGGAAAAACTGGTCACAGGGAATAAGCACAGGAGAGAGGAACGCTGGGAGACAGGCTGGCAGGTAGGCAAGCAAGCTGGCAGGCAGGTCGACAGGGAGACGGGCAACAGGGGCAAAAAACACAAGGAACAGTCACAAATAGTTCCACAGAGGAGTGAGAGGAGAAACATCAACACAAGGATGAAGCCAGCCCTGCTACGTGCTACCGCTCCAGCTACTGAGAAATCTGGAGTATCTCGAATAACGATCCGGCCCCGAATGAGACCCAGGACCGGCTTAATATACAGAGAGGCAGGTGATTACTGCCAACGAGGAACACCTGGATCAGCCTGCCCGGAAACGACAGACTTCAATCACTGAAAGCTGCTCATGCCTAAAAAAAAAAAAAGTTTGGTTCCTGTTGGTTGTCAGTTGAGGTCAAGGATTGGTAGGGAATTTATTTTATCTTATTGTTACAGTGGCAGCGAGTTATAGGTAGGAAATGTATCTTCCTTTACAGCAGCGATGGATACATAGCACTACATGTACTCTACCAGCTTGTGTGTCCTGGCAAACCTCCTCCCATAAGCTTCATAGTCTGCATATAAACATGCAGACTGGAGAGCGATGTTGTTCTTCTTCATCACAAGGACACAACGATCATCCCCGTCTTCCTGGATGAGGGGAAAAATTCAAAAACTTCAAGCTGAGGATGAGACGCCGAGTCCAGTGGAAACATGGCCGAGCCTACAAAAACAGACAATGTTATCACGCTGCCCCAGACCTACTGTAGATACTCACTATCAGAGGAGGAACGGAGAGGAGGCGTGAGAGGGAGGAACGGAGGGAAAGCAAACAAAGAGGAGAACTCCGTGCTGATCGGGAACTTTATCCAGGTCAGCGTCAGAGAAACCCAACAGTGGAAGTCTTTCATCGGGTGAACGGACATATGGAAAGTGACTTGATCATTAGAATCTGTGCCAAAGTGTTACCGAATAACCTGCTGATTAACCCGATTCCCAATTTGCGCTTCCAATCTGGAAAGTTGCACAGTATCCACGAGTTCGTCCAAAAGAAAATTTCAAATGTGGGTGACACGGTGGTGTGGTGTTTAGCACTGTTGCCTCAAAGTGAGGGGGTTCCTGGTATGAATCCCGACTGGGGCCCTTCTGTGTGGAGTTTGCATGTTGTCCCCGTGTCTGCGTGGGTTTTCTCCGGGTTCTCCGGTTTCCTCCCACAGTCCAAAGACGTGCAGGTGTTCGGTTCATTGATGACTCTAAATCACCCGTAGGTGTGACTGGTTGTCTGTCTCTGTTCGTCTCTATGTGTCCTGTGATAGACTGGCGTCCTGTCCAGGGTGGACCCCGCCTCACGCCCGATGTCAGCTGGGATCGGCTCCAGCCCCCCGCGACCCCGACAGGGACAAGTGTTTGAAGATGAATGAACTTTAAATGTTAATCCGATGAATACACTACAGGAAGTGTCTACTTTCTGAGAGAGCTTATGTCAGGGTGATGGAAAGGAGACTCCAGCCTATCCAGCTGTTAAGACGTTACTTAACGCAAACTAACCTGCCTCCGCCAGATGGATCGATTCTCATTGTCTCAGCATATCCATCTGGGAACTCTTGTTTGGAGATCTTTTGGGAAGGGGCGAAAACACTGTTTGCTGATTGGATAAACCATCTGTCTGTCACCAACATACGGGCCAAATCAACCAATCAGATCAACGAAGCGTGTGACGTGCTAACAGCATCGAGTCAAAGCTCAGAAAGTAAACAACATGTGGGTAAAGGATATTTTCCCTTTGTGTTTAACGTGAATTTACGGATCAAAGGCCCAATTTCAGGAGCCCGGTCCATATTCAACAGAAGGATCAATGAGAAAAAAGAGTTAGCGACCATCCTGCTCCCATACTGCGCTCATCTCATCCGCAGAAGCCGCCATGTTGTTTACACTGAACAGTCGCTTCTCGTTTCCTCACGTAAATCCGCCTCAAAAACACTGATCGGTTTGGTCGCTGGTCAAACTTCTCCAAATTTTCTCCGCCGCACGTTACTGGACAGATCTGAGAGTAAAATACAGTGGAGCTCACGAGATCAGGATGGTCTCAAAAGGCTAGGTCAAAGCCTCGTATTTCTATAACGCCTCAGTGCCGTGTTCCCCGTTGTTTGAACAGATCTGTGCTTTTTTAAAACAACGTAATTGTCATTTTACGTCTTTGGTATCGATGAAAATGTGTCTAACTGACGTTAGGGGTGATCGTAACTGTTCACGTTCCGTCGTTTTTGTTTGTTTTGTTTCAACGGAGCGTCTGGACACGGGAATCGTATTTTTTAAAGGGGGTTACGTCAGACTGAACAGCCGGGTTGTCGAACCTCAGACTCAGGACCATCTGTTAGGATACCGGAGGGGTGCTGGGAGTTTCCCGATCTCGAAATCTATATGTGTTTTATGATACTGGAGAATGTTATGAAGGTTAAGTTACCCTGGTGCATGTTGTAGGGCAAACTGTGGAAGTAGGGAGTGCCGAGGCTGTTACTGAGAGGTATGTCTGCCTTCTTGGCAAGTGCACTTTCAGTGGGCGTTGTCACCAATACTGCTTGTGATTTTCATGGACAGAAACTTTCTGCAATACTGAGGCGTGGAGAGTGTCCAGTACTGTGTGCCTCAGAGTTGCTTGCTTCATCCAACCGTGACTTCCAGCGTGCACTTGCAGCTGAATGTGGAGCAACAGAGACGAGGGAAAAAGGGTTCAGAGTGAGTCACAGCTCCAAGTGAAGGAATCCAAGTGTAAAGGGTTTTGTTTACGAGTGAGGATGAAATCAGAGGTAATGTGGACGCTACACTGGGCTGTGTTGGTGAGGAGGGGTCGTTAACTAAAGAGCCTGACCATAACAATGAGATCACATACTGTATTAAAACAGCGAAAATGAGTTTACCTCGCAGTGTGGTCGACTTCCCTCTTCTGTGTTCAGACAGAACATTAACAATTGCATATAAAGTCAATAGAAAGATGCGATTCATTCATTCATTTATCTTCAACCACTTATCTGGGTCGCAGGGGGGCTGGAGCCGAGCCCACTTGACATTGGGCGTAAGGTGGGCTACACCCTGGACAGGACGCCAGTCTATCACAGGGCACATAGAGACGAACAGAGACAGACAACCATTCACACCTATAGTTATGAATGAACCGAACACCTGCACGTCTTTGGACTGTGGGAGGAAACCGGAGAACCCGGAGAAAACCCACGCAGACACGGGAGAACATGCAAACTCCACTCAGAAGGGCCGTAGCTGGGAAAGATGCGATTAGACATGAAATTGACATCCGAGTGACTTAAAAATGTCTCAAGTCGAGTGGGAAATTGGGGCTTTATAAAAATGGTTCAGCAGTGAAATGTGAGCAAATGAGGCACGTTGAAAATGTTTTTGCTTTCTGGCCGGACACAGAGATAGGGTGAGGAGCTCCGATGGGAGGGAGCTCGGAGAAGAAGTGTTGAAAGGGGTCAGTTGGGGGGGTCAGGACATCTGATGAGGATGCCTCCGGGGTGCCTTCCTGTGGTGGTATTCTGAGCATCCAACCCCCAGAACATGCAGGGGGGATCGCATATCCCATCCGGCCTGGGAACATCTTCGGATTCCACAGGAAAAGCTGGAGGATGCGGCAAGGGAGAAGGACGTATGTGCTGCTTTGAAATGTTGCCACCTTAACCCCAACCCAGTCAATAATGGGTGGATGGATCGCGGAGACATAGAATAAAGCATGCAGAACACTCCTCATTTCTGCATGCTCACTGCAGTAAATGATCAAATAATGAAATGTAGGCTGTGTGTTTGCCCGGATTATGCATGAAGAGCGAGCCACTTCCCATTCCCTTTCATCCTTAGTCATGCATCAGTGTACGCTTTGAGGGGGTGCCAATAGGGGGGCGAGGGGCAGAGGGTCCACCGGTACAACACAAAGCAGCAGCACAGAATATGGCAGGAGTGATTGGGAATAGGAATGATGAGGAGGAGAGGAGAGGAGGACGAGGAGGAGGAGGAGGAGCAGTATGGGGGTGTTGGGGGTATGACCCAGTTACGCACAATGCCTCAAGGGTGGAAGAGGAGGGGAAAGACAATCGTGCGTACCGACACACACACACACAAACACACACACAGTCATGGTCATATTGAGCTATGGTCCACACAAGTTCTATAGAAAAGTGCAAGGCCAAATACAAGCCTGGACATGCTGAGGTAAGGCAGTGACAGACAGAGCCAGGCACGAGTGTGAGGCCTTCGTGCACGCAGAGGCCGAGCAGCGACAGAAAGATCTGAGGCCACACATCATCACGCGGGCTTCTTGCTTTTCCGTGACCTACATATAACACGTTAGAGGAATTAAGGGTTTGCTGCAGACTGACAAGCAGACGGCGAGTCCCGCCTCCTTCTGTTTCTCTGCCCTGCGGTTTCCCCTCAGCTGAGTAAGCTGTAACGCTGTTATGTGCGCTGCGTACGAAGAGATGAAAGAGAAACTTGAGGAGGAAAAAAAAACTCGCAGAGCACAGCGGAATCACAAGGAGCGAGTTACCCTCAGAACCAATTTCCTGCGGGGTTAAACTGAAATCATTAAAACGTCGTGACGAAGCGTTCATCTCGACAAACGGAGATGATGAGGGTGATGAGGATGACGAGGCGCTCTCCCTGACACATCTCTCCCATCAATACCAAGAGAGAGGCGGCGGCGTCGCTGTCAGCAAGTGGCAGCTGAATCCCTCTGCTGTGAGGGCGTCAGATGGGAAACATGTTCGAGTAAGGGCCCGGGAGATCTGCCGTTAGGGCTGCTTTAGGGAGGCGTGTCGCTCTGTGTGTGTGTGTGTGTGTGTGTGTGTGTGTGGGGTTTGGTTAACGTGCCAGATTGACTCCAAGCTGAGACTTGGAGGGACGATTCTCTCCCTTCAATCCTCATTTGTGCCGCTTTATTGCTATAAAAAGGGACAATGGGCGAGCACCGGACAAAGGGGAGAGGAGAGGAGAGATGACGGATGGCAAACGTTTCCTCCAGAGAGATGGAGGAACATCTCCAATTCTAATGGGACGGGAGAGGGCGGCCGCGGGGTCAGAGTGGGGTGAAGCCCTGCAGGGGATGAAGGACAAAGTGCGTGCGGAGGAGAAGGGGGTAGACTCGGGGGTTATTTGCACCGTCACGGTCTGCAACTGATTTCCATAAATGAATCAGGGACGCGTGCCCTACTGTGTTCGGGTCGCACCGGCAGCTGTCTCCTTGTTTGACAAAGTCTTCGCTGCATCGTCGGCGAAAGGGAGTAACTTCAATAAATTCATTTCTGTGTGGAAAGAAAAAAATGCATTTAATCATCTGAGGTTCCCTTTGGATGTATTTCTGGAAAATGTGCCGCGCACCCATTATGTTTGTGTTCCCTCGCTTCAGATGCTTTTCCAGAAGTGAAAAATGAAACGCGGCTGGTCGGGCAGAATGTGGCCGGCGTAATGATATTGACAGACAACGGCTCGCACAAGAAGTTGGACGGTTCACCGACGCAGCTGTGGTAATCATTAAACCCGTGCGGAGAAACAGGACAGGGCAACGGTTTTGAGTATCATCAGCTCATGAATCGTCTAACAATAACATCTTAAATCTCGAGTATTCCGTAAAAGAGATTTACTTTGATAGATATTTGAAGCAATTACATTTATTTCCACTGCATTTAAATGGTTTCACTTCCTGTTCCAGATATCCTGGAGGACTCAAAGACCCAGATGGTGTATTAATCAACTATTATTCCTGCTTCTAATCCTCAGGGAGCAGGTTGAAACACACACACACAGCAGCCTAAGTGCTGGTGATCACCGTACATGCTTAAGAGGGTGAGGGCAAATGCAAATGTTGCACCCCGGTGAAATATGACTTGGAGCAGTTCCAGCGAGATAAACACTCGGCTTTGTTTCGATTTCAACTGACAAATGTATCAGTTAGTAGAAATGCTTTTGGTTTCAAACATGTTGCATCCAACTGTTTGTCTGGTGCTGCCATCTAGTGGACATAATAAGCAACATGCGTATGGTAAAGGGTCAGTCCATAGTTTCTCCTTGCATCTAGACAACATCATCTCATCTTCAACAGCTTATCCCGGGGTCGGGGTCGCGGGGGTGCTGGAGCCGATCACAGCTGACATCGGGCGTGAGGCGGGGTCCACCCTGGACAGGACGCCAGTCTATCACAGGACACATAGAGACGAACAGAGACAGACAACCATTCACACCTACGGGTGATTTAGAGTCATCAATGAACCGAACACCTGCACGTCTTTGGACTGTGGGAGGAAACCGGAGAAAACCCACGCAGACACGGGGAGAACATGCAAACTCCGCACAGAAGGACCCCAGCCGGGATGCAAACCTGTAACCTTCTTGCTGTGAGGCGACAGTGCTAACCAGGCATCTAGACATGTGTTTTATTAAAATATTAAAATATGGGAAAGCTTTGCCCATCGTTAGCGACACCAGACGGCCCCTCCACAGAGTTTGAGTGGCTCCCCTCAGGGCGATGCTTCAGAGTAGAGCTATTAGAATAATAAGTAAAGCCTGTTATTGTAAATCTACTAACCAGTTGTTTATGGAGTCGTGTACCTTAAAATGTTTTTAAGTTATTATCCTCGGCACTGAAGAGGGCACTTTAGCACGTGTTTTGGTTCCTAGAGGGCACTTGAGCACACGTTTTGGTTCCTAGAGGGCACTTTAGCACACGTTTTGGTTCCTAAAAGGCACTTTAGCACACGTTTTGGTTCCTAGAGGGCACTTTAGCATAGATTAGTTTAGAACCACTACAGCACAATTTTAGTACAAGCATTATCTGCTTGGATAAAGTATAAAGAATTATAAACTGGATAATCATCAATCAGCTATCCCTCACTCTACTACTGTACTCGGACTTTGGCCTGTGTCAGGGGAAGGACAGCAGGTGAGAATGCAGACTGTGAGTGTAGGCGGGGTCAGTGAGCTGCTACACTCGGGGTTATATAACACAACATAAGAGTTTAACAATGACACAAGGGCACTTAACTGACCAGTGGCGTGCACAGACTATTTGAAGGGCAGGGGCGAAAATAAAATAAAGGGCACATATGGCGCGTCCTCGGCACTGAAGAGAGCACTTTAGCATGCGCGTTGGCTCCTAGAGGACACTTTAGCACATGTTTGGCTCCCAAGAGGGCGGTTTAGCACACATTTTGACTCCCAAGAGGGCACTTTAGCACACGTTTTGGCTCCTAGAGGGCACTTTAGCACACATTTTGACTCCCAAGAGGGCACTTTAGCACGCGTCTTTGCTCCCAAGAGGGCACTTTAGCACACGTTTTGGCTCCTAGAGGGCACTTTAGCACACGTCTTGGCTCCTAGAGGGCACTTGAGCACACGTTTTGGCTCCTGGAGGGCACTTTAGCACACGTTTTGGCTCCTAGAGGGCACTTTAGCACGTTTTCGTTCCTAGAGGGCACTTTAGCACATGTTTTGAATCCCAAGAGGGCACTTATAGCACACGTTTTGGCTCCTAGAGGGCACTTTTGCACACGTATTGGCTCCTAGAGGGCACTTTAGCACAGGTATTGGCTCCTAGAGGACACTTTAGCACACGTTTTGGCTCCCAAGAGGGCACTTTAGCACACATTTTGACTCCCAATAGGTCACTTTAACACATGTTTTGGCTTCTAGATGGCACTTTAGCACACATTTTGGCTCCTAGAGAGCACTTTAGCACACGTTTTGGGTCCTAGAGGGCACTTTAGCACACGTTTTGGCTCCCAAGAGAGCACTTGAGCACACGTCTTGGCTCCCAAGAGGGCACTTTAGCACACGTTTTGGCTCCTAGAGGACACTTTAGAACACATTTTGACTCCTAGAGAGCAATTTAGCGAACGTTTTGGCTTCTAGAGGGCACTTGAGCATAAGTTTTGACTCCTGGAGGGCACTTTACCACATGTTTTTGGATCCAAAGAGGGCACTTAAGCACACGTTTTGGCTCCTAGAGGGCACTTTAGCACATGTTTTGACTCCTAGAGGGCACTTTAGCACACGTTTTGGCTCCTAGAGGGCACTTTAGCACATGTTTTGACTCCTAGAGGGCACTTTAGCACACTTTTTGGCTCCTAGCGGGCACTTTAGCACACGTTTTTCAACAATTGCCCCCCCTCCCCTCCGCTGTGATTGACTACATATCAAACAATACACGCTTAATAGTGAGAACACATTGGAAGCGGAAAAATCAGACATGACAGCAGAACGTTACATTAATATCCTTTAAACCCACAAAAACACCGTTAAGAGTCAAAGAGCTTTGTTGCAGTTTCTGAAATGTGTCTACTGTATTAACACCACATGTTTGTGGCACTTTTTAAAACTACCCACGCGCTGTTTTGGGTTACAGAGTTTTGATAGAAGCTCCCAGCTCAAGCAGCGTAGGGTTACTACAGCATGAACAAATCTGTCCTTAACCGACCCCTGAGACGCTCCTCCCATCTTTGCTGTGCTGCTGCAGACCGTTGGCTGCCATGTGCACCTCATACCACCCACAGGCAGTCAGCCCCTGGGCTCACCGCCAACAACTATGGGATAACGGTGGCCTGGTGCCAACCTGCACTTGTGGAATAGTCAGTTGAGGTAAAAGGTTGCAAATTATCTATCGTTGTGTCTTTTTTTCCACCAACCTCCGTCTCACTCTGTCAAAGAAAGTCCCCTCAGTGTCCCAATATAACCCCACCCGACGTGTCCGCTCGGTCTGTGCGGGACCTGGGAAAACAGCATGGAGGGGAGTGGGAAGGGTGGACGAGAGGCAAATCTTTGTGATCTGCAGCTAAACTCAACCCACTTTCTCTTTCTCACCCTGCCAGCCCTGTCACATGCTTTTCTAGATTGTTTACTTGCACTGGTCTGGTCTCTCTCCCTTCTAAACTCCCTCCCTCTCTCTCTCTCTCTCTTCCTCCCATCCACCCATCCAGCCTCTCTCACCCTCCCACCAGTTGGTTCCTGCTTCGTGTTAAGAGTCGATAAGAGCAGAGACTCAACGGGAAAGACGGCCTAAGCAGCACTTTACTCTCTCAAGACTTGCTCTATTGCCGGTGTATCTTCTAATCCTGCAGTTTCACTCACTTACGACTACCGTGAGTATCTTGGCTTTGCAGAATCAGACCATAATGTGTGTCTGGCAAGGAGTACTTGAGGGGAGGACGGAGGGTTAGACCCCCCGCCCTCCCATAAACTCACACAGCTAGGGAGAGTGGCGGACGTGCAGAACAGACAGTAGCCTAAACAGACAGAGATCAGGACGGGAGATTGGTAAAAAAGTGTGCAGCAGCTGTGTCATAGGAGGACAGAATGGAGTGTGTCAGACCTGATGGTGCTTTTTCAGCCTATTTCTTTGCCAGAATAAAAGAATGATCTGTTGCACCAGAGGCTCATGCCCTTTTGAAGCCTGCATTGATAAAAGTGATTCCTCCTGCAAACATTGCTCCCTCCTGTAACGTCTCTGACACAGTAGGAACCTGAAAGACTGCGTGGCTCAGAGTGACTCACACATCTTTATATATATCCACTGATAAAACAAACTTCATGTTTCTGTTTACTCCTGTCTCTCAGAAGGTCAGCTCGGACTTTGGAATTGACCAGATGCCAGTTTCCGCCATTTTAATTTGCTGTGTGTGTGTGTGTGTGTGTGTGGGTGTGATATGCCACAGACCGACAGATAAAGGACTGATACAAAAACAATGAGAGAGAAAGCTGTAAACAGAATAAACCCTTCCTTAAACCCCAGACTGTGAAGATAAACTCAGGATTGATGCATGTTTGTTGTACGCCCTACTACGATCTGTCGCACTGCTCCTAAAATGCATCTGGTGCTTTCATGAAGCACAGTTTTGCTTTTATATCTTAGGGCGCACTCACACTGTGCCTCCGTCCCGTGCCCCGGGCTTTAGGGTCCTTGTCCCCCCCTCCAGGCCCGTCTGTACTCACACTACCTGGGCCTCGGAGAATGCTTCCTGCTGCCTATACGTCATCACGCCGTAACACGTCACACGCATTGATGACGTCATGGCGATGCGTGGCTTTGTTTCCAGATCTTTCCGTAGACCTCAGAGTTTTTGTGCGTCTTGTCGACTGTTTTTGAATCTTTTCATCGACCAAATCTGCAGTAAACACTCCACCTCCGCATCACACCAACGTGAACCTTTCACCGCCATTGTTTTAAATGTCCGCGCATGGTCCAGCGTGAATTCTGTTTTAGAGGATGATTTTTCCGTCTCTCTTACACTGCAGTGTACAGTGTCTAACAGTTACTATACTGTTGAAGTGGACAGACTGGCAGAGACGGCGTCTGGCATTCATCCAGGCCACCTTTACAAAACACCTAATGAGATCTTCTGATTCACTGTTGTGAACACACACACACACACACACACACACACACTTCAAAGAGGGCACTTTAGCACACGTTCTGGCTCACACACACACACACACTTCAAAGAGGGCACTTTAGCACACGTTCTGTCTGGCACACACACACACACACACCAAAGAGGGCACTTTAGCACACGTTCTGTCTGACACACACACACACACACACACACACACACACACACACACACACACACACACACACACACACACACACACACACACACACACACACACACACACACACACACACACACACACACACACACACACACACACACACACACACACACACACACACACACACACACACACACACACACACACACACACACACACACACACACACACACACACACACACACACACACACACACACACACACACACACACACACACACACACACACACACACACACACACACACACACACACACACACACACACACAGATCTCTACGGGAGAATCATCGTGGAGTCTGCGCGTATTTGTTTGTACAATAGTTCAAAATGAACTATTGTACAAACAAATACGCCTTAAGGGATGGTTAAGGGATGGTTGTGATTCTTCATGTGCTCTTCTGAGACTCATAAAAGTAATAAAACTCTGCATTTCAGCGCTTTTCAACACGAATAATACCGTCGGTGGTCATTTACCCTCCACAGCGAGTTTGAACACTTTTCGTGGTTCTTTTACTCGGTGATCACCACCAAAGTGCAAGTAGAATTAATTTACACACTTCTATGAATCTACAAGTGAAGTTTCATTATTGTGCATGAACATTTCCGTGTCACATTAGTGAAATAAAGTGACGTTGATGAGAGAAAGCACTCAGAGCGTTTGGGCGACGCTCAGCCTGAGCGGCTCAGGTGGTGGTTTACATTCAAAATGGAAACAAAGAAGACTTTACGCTTTATTGTGGAGCTGTTTAAGCATGGGCTTTTATTGTGAAGGACTGAAGTATGGTCCTGGATGTTAATGTGGACGACCAGCAGCTCCTGGTGTTTACAGCGAGGAGATATAAAGGGTTAGCACACGGCTAATTAGCGTCCTTTCGACCACTCTAGCTAACACAAAGCTGAATCCCGCCGTTAAAACGATATTTGGTTACAAAGAGAAGAAGTTAGAGTTTAGTTTAACACCATTAAATATAAGTTAAACACAACACGAGCAATTATAAAAAGGTTAAAGGTTAAACAAGGTTGGACAGAATGTAAAAATAGACTGGCGTCCTGTCCAGGGTGGACGCCGCCTCACGCCCGATGTCAGCTGGGATCGGCTCCAGCCCCCCGCGACCCCGACAGGGACAAGCGGATGAAGATGAATGAATGGATGAAAAACTGTTCGACTGATAGCGCGCACTACCATCCTTTGGTGCTGATTAGGACCCTACTCATAATTACGTAGTAGTTTCCAAGATGGCCGCCGAACTTGAGAGCGATGCCTCTTGTGTGGCTGAAAAATGAAACAGTCTTTAACTTGTTTGTTACTTTTCTTTAACTGGCCTGTTGCAGATGCTGCACCTGACTGCACGGCGGGTCGGGAACCTGGTGGCCAGGCGCGCCGCAGCTGCCTTGACGACCGGCAGCGCGAGGATGGCGAGCCACAGTCACGGTAACGTCACACACGCGTCACAACGACGTCCACATCCGCCATTTAACTACTGCTACCTCTGAAAGGTCGGCTGTGTTTGTTTGCAGACCCAAACCTGGCAACAGATAGAATAGGAATAATAAAAATAAATGTTTTGCATCTTTATTTTCCTTTTGTGTTAATTCACAATATACACACGTCCATGCATCTCCTGATTCATTTAATTTATATATTAATATTTGTTTGTAATTATTGTTTTAATGTATTTATTTTTAAAGTTATTTGATTATTGCTTTATCTTCTGTTGACATGACTTTTGACATTTCTTATGCATTCCTTATTAAAGCTTGAATCTGTAGAATCTTTATTAAACGCTTTATTTAAAATAATAATAATAATAATAAATATAATACACCCATGGGGCGTTTTGAGGGGTACAGAATGAAGAAATGTTGCTTTTCCATAAAAAAACAAACAAATAATTTGGTGTTCTTCCTTTTACATATCATGTCAATAAGAATACAGTGAGATTGGATTAGTCAGTCACTCCCTCTGAAACTTCTCCAGAACAGGAGGCCTCACACTAAACGGGCCTCGAGTCAGCAGATGGCGCTGTTGTACCGTCAGCTACAGGCCTCCGTATAGAGCAGGGGTGGGCAATTCTGGTCCTAGAGAGCCACTGTCCTGCATGTTTTAGGTTTCTCTCTACCCTTCTACATCACTAAGATCCTCTGAGTCTGTCAGAATCTGTTAGTGGTTCGCAGAGTAAACTCAAATCAACGGAAAGCATATTTCAGTCATTATGCAACAAACAGCTGAATAAACTTCCTTTCACCCACTCTGACCACTTTTAAAACTTTTATGTTCACCTCAGCTTTCTGCTAAATCTTTGCACTTTTAACGTCCGCACTGTTTTTATTATTGTCTATGTTTTTATTCTCTTTGTCTTCCTGTAATGCATTTTAACTCATGACATGTTGTGCTGTGAAGCACTTTGAGTCTGCCTTGTGGATGAAAAGTGCTGTACAAATAAAGTTGCCTTGCCCTACCCTAACGCACCTGAGTCTAACAATAATCAAACTGTGACAAGCTTCAGCTGCTTGATAACGAGCAGAGCATTAGACTCAGGTGTGTTGGAGCAGAGAGAAACCTAAAACATGCAGGACAGTGACCCTCCAGGACCAGAATTACCCACCCCTGTTATAGACGGAGGCCTGTAGATGATGGTACAACGGCGCCATCTGCTGACTTGCTGACACATCTGTTCAGAGAGATGCGTCACCTCCGGAGTCTCGTGGCCTGAAACTTTCCTGGAGGCCGCTCTGCAGGGCTAAAGGTAACACGCCTAATAGATGACAGATGGACCTTGGGACTATTAGGCGTGTTTCCATTAGCCCTGCAGAGCGGCCTCCAGGAAAGTTCCAGGCCACGAGACTCCGGAGGTGACGCATCTCTCTGAACAGATGTGTCAGCAAGTCAGCAGATGGCGCCGTTGTACCATCATCTACAGGCCTCCGTATAGACCAAGAGCCACTGTCCTGCATGTTCTAGGTTTCTCTCTGCTCCAACACGCCTGAGTCTAATGATGTGCTCGTTATCAAGCAGCTGAAGCTCGTCACAGTTTGATTATTGTTAGACTCAGGTGTGTTAGGGTAGGGAGAAACCTAAAACATGCAGGACAGTGGCTCTCCAGGACCGGGATCGCCCACCCCTGGTATAGACCGATATTGTTTTTGATCAGGTGTCGGACACATGTCCCCATTTTCTAAAACCGCGGCTTCAAAATGTCCTTATCATTGTACATCGTTGCAGAAGTGGCTTCCACAAAAGTGACCCTTGGTTCTGTGTCTGTGTCCATGCAGAGGTGGCAGAGTCGGTGGACATGTCCAAGCCGATGTACTGCGACCGTAAAGACATCCCCCTGCCTGACAGAGCCTACCACGATGCCCTGACCGCTGCGGACGAGAGCCTGAAACAGAAGGAGAAAGGACCCTGGACCCAGCTCACCAACGAGGAGAAGATCGCCCGTAGGTGCTTCTCTGCTCGGGCTGAGGCTGTGCAGCCGCTGAGGAGGTGGCACACGCTACAGCCAAACACATCACATCTGAAATTAGTGGGGTTTACCGACCGAAAAGCCGAACGTGACGCCGATACAGTGAAGTTTTGACCTGGCGTTAAATAGATCCTTTTTTTAAATATGGGTTTTGCACCGATTTGATGCTGACAAGGAACTTAAGAGGCTGTTTTATAGAACAAATAACCGTTTTAAAGAATATTTAACGTTATCATGCATACGATGAATTACACCGTCAACCAATAATAGAAATGAGCACAAGAGAGGGAGTAAAAGCAGCTGAATTAACATGTAAACGGGTCAGATTCACACACAACCACGATGCTCTGGACTTCGGCAACAGGGACAATTCAATTCAATTCAATTCAATTTTATTTGAAGTGCCAAATTATAACAAAAGTTATCTCAGGACACTTTACAGAGTAGGTAAAGACCACACTCTATGACTTATTTATGATTTACATAGACCCAACAATTCCCCCGTAGAGTACGGTGGCGTTGAAAACCTTCACTATAACAGACAGGAACGTCAGACAGACCCAGCTCTGTGGAGGACGCACATCTGTCTGCACCGGAGAGAGGAAGAAAAGGAGAGAGAGAGAGAGAGAAAAGACAGACAGATGGACAGAGAGAGACAGAAAAGACGGACAGAGAGAGAGACAGACACACTTCCAGTAACTATAATAACATCTACAGTAATGTGAATATGGCCAAATATGGCTCGTCTGAACACAATGCCCACACGGCCGTGACTCAGACCTGTGTTAAAAAGGGTCAAATATGATTTACAGGCCTCTTTTTATAAAACTCAGTGTGTTCTGAACCCTGATTCTTGGCCTTTGTTCCGTTATTTGTGATCAGCATTGTTAGATCCCGTGTATTTACCCCTGTACAGGTGGTCACGGTCCCGCTCTCCGTTCAAAGGGTTCGAGTCCTCAGTGGCTTAACCGGGGTTCAACAGTTAAAGTGCAACTGATGGACTAATTAAACAGGTGGCGAGGAGACGGAGGGGCCTAGCTTCTAACTACCCTCACACGGACGTCTACCCTGCCTGCACCTGGTTGAACAGCCCCGAACCAAGCGTCCACGCCGGCCACGCCCGTTATCGGCAGCTCCCCTCTTATTGATCAGTGTAGTTGTTTGATTGGATTTTAGTAACTTGGATAAATAGCTACAAGGGTCGATTGATCTGTTAGGGAGAGGTTAACCTTCAAGAATCTCTTTGTAGTGTGTTCGCACACAGTTCCTGTGTAGTGTCAACGTAGTCAACGTCCTCAACGTCAATCTTTAAATGCAGGTTATTGTAGTTTATTGTTAATTTAGCGAGGTTAGCATACAGCTCTATACATGCTATGATTCATACAAATTTGTCAAAAGTAATTTAAAGTTCCTGTGTAAAGATGACGTTTTCATTTTGACGCCCAATGACGTTCAGACTCAGACGGGACACGTGGACATTGCAGAACTATCCAAACTTTACCGACACCTCTAGTTTCGCCCAATACCTCCAACAAGCAGTCGTGCGATAAAGGGACTCTTACCGCAGTGACACAAAATGGGGCCAGAGAAAGAAGACACGTTACTGATGATAAACTCCTTCACCTCCACCTCACCCGTCGCTCCTGTCCTTCACTCCTTCCCTCAGTGTACCGGCTCATGTTCCATAAGACCTACTCCGAGATGAACCAGACGTCTGCGGAGTGGAAGACCGTCATGGGTGGCATCTTCGTTTTCCTGGGCTTCACCGGCCTGGTGTTCTGGTGGCAGAAAGTCTACGGTACGTCCCCCCTTTTTCGTAACCCGTCTGTTTCAGCAGCATCGCACGCTGCCTCTTACTGATCTGTTTCACTGCATCACTGTCACTCAGCGTGGCAGCAGAGGCCCAGCTGCAACTAACGACGTTAACGATGGCTCTGCTCCTTTAAAGCCCCTGAACACCCACACAGGTGCTTCCAGTTAACCTGCTGATTAGGCCTCTTCTCAGGACTGTGTGTGTGTGTGTGTGTGTGTGTGTGTGTGTGTGTGTGTGTGTGTGTGTGTGTGTGTGTGTGTGTGTGTGTGTGTGTGTGTGTGTGTGTGTGTGTGTGTGTGTGTGTGTGTGTGTGTGTGTGTGTCTACTGTGATTGATCGACACCTCCCCGAGTCTCCTGTCAGCTCTGTTTCACCTGTGAAGGCGGGACAAAGTGCACCTCTATCATTCTTAGTGGTCGACATTTATGACCTCATAAAGTCCCATCAAAGCTCCGCCCACCTTCAACCCGAGCAGACGTCGAATCAAACACCTGTGTGTGTGTGTGTGTGTGTGTGTGTGTGTGTGTCTACTGTGATTGATCGACACCTCCCCGAGTCTCCTGTCAGCTCTGTTTCACCTGTGAAGGCGGGACAAAGTGCACCTCTATCATTCTTCGTGGTCGACATTTATGACCTCATAAAGTCTCATCAAAGCTCCGCCCACCTTCAACCCGAGCAGAGGTCGAATCAAACACCTGTGTGTGTGTGTGTGTGTGTGTTCGGGGGCTTTACGTATCCCAGCGTGTAGGAAACCAGAGCCCTGTGACTGATCTTCAGGCAGGAGCTCAGTCCGTAGGTGACTCGGCTGCCACTTCATCTCCTGGGCACTGCCGAGGTGCTGTTGAGCACCCCCAACTCCTCGGGGCGCCGATCCATTGGCAGCCACTCGCTCTGACATGTCTCCATTAATTGCATGTGTATAGGTCCTGTGTGTGCATGTGTGTGTGTGTTTAACGTGTAATTCTTCTTCTTCTTCTGATGTACACCAGTGTTTGAGAGGTTTGATATGTCCACCGTGAGAAAGGGTAAAATGTCAATGACACGTCTCTATGCCTTGTTGCCGTAGTCTACCCTAAACGCCCCAGGACCTTCGACGACGAGTGGCAGGCCAAACAGCTCCAGAGGATGTTGGACATGAGGATCAACCCCGTCGAGGGCTTCTCAGCCAAGTGGGACTACGAGAAGGGCCAGTGGAAGTAGAGAGCCGGCCCGCAACCTGTGGCTGAGGCGCTGAGTCAGGACCTGTGACCTCAGAGGGGAGCTGCTGCTGAAGTCGGTCTCCATTTGGATGTTTTAACTGTCAAAACCACTAACGGGGGTGTTCTGCTCCGTGCCACCGCAGCCTTCTGTGTCCGTCCTGTTGTAACCTTATAATAAAAATGATAATAATAAAGTTTTGCTTTTGCTTCTGTCCGACTCTGTTGTTATCGGAGTGAGCTCTGACCTCATGCGGGTCCTGAAGTCTTTACACTTCACGAGCAGTCGTACAAAGTAACTTACTGTGCTTTACTCAAGTACTGATTACGTGAGAATTTCCCTTTTATGCCACTTTATACTTTAACTTATAGTTTGCATATTATTTTACATGCAAAAGCTTTGATCAGCTTCTAAAACATCAGGTATTGTTCAGTGATAAAGACAAAGTCATTTTAGTCCTAAATTAAAGGGGTCGTATTAAAGCACCACTCCAGACACTTGTTCAAATGTTTAAAACTTCTCTAATATGATTCATATTTAGTTTAATATAGATTACCCAGGGCTCCACGGTGGTGTAGTGGTCACAGCGAGAAGGTTCCTGGTTCGAATCCCGGCTGGGGCCCTTCTGTGTGGAGTTTGCATGTTGTCCCCGTGTCTGCGTGGGTTTTCTCCGGGTTCTCCGGTTTCCTCCCACAGTCCAAAGACGTGCAGGTGTTCGGTTCATTGATGACTCTAAATCACCCGTAGGTGTGAATGGTCGTCTGTCTCTGTTTGTCTCTATGTGTCCTGTGATAGACTGGTGTCCTGTCCAGGGTGGACCCCGCCTCACGCCTGATGTCAGCTGGGATCGGCTCCAGCCCCCCCAACGACCCCGACCACGGGATAAGCGGTTGAAGATGAATGAATGAATAGATTACCCACAAAGAAAGTTAAAAATAATAATAATTTAGAGGAGGCTGGATCAACATTTCGCACTGTTTCTCTATGGCAGTAAATCCGTGTCATTGGATTTTGACATTTAAAAGCAAATTGAATTCATAGCACTAAATATTTATGCGTTGAAATTATGCGTCTGAATGTTTTTACCTCTGATTTTAACTCCTCGGATTTTCAACGAGTCATTTTCACCTTTGTTCTTCAGCGTTTACAAAGTCCGACGCTGAAAAAAGCACCGTACCAAATTCAAAGGCAAAATACGATGCGACACACACACACACACACACACACACACACAGAACCGTGTGATGACTCATCGAGACGACTCGACACATCGCAGAGAACCAGACATCACTCGCACACGCAGAGACTCTGGAAAAGACAGGACGGACTCAGAACATCTTCCAACATTGGCTTTATTAGGTTCAACGTAATTTAAGATTTTACAGATGGCATTCTAAGACACACGAACAGACCATCGGACATGGTTGTCAGCTTTCACCGTGCACTGGTTATGACCCACGAGAGTGCACCGCACCTCACTGTTTGAAAATATCCTCTTATGCGTTGTCTTGTCTGGCGGCGGTCCAATAACCCGGAAACAAAAAAACACAACCAATGACGATGCACATCGATGCAGAGATGGAGTTTAAGGCCGTTTGAAGGGGCTCATTTACGCTTGTTTTGTTTTTTTACACCAAATATAAATAATGTTTAAAAAGCCGTCACTTCCCATTTCCTTAAATATGCTACTAAGCTAACGTGCTAATCTAATCCGTTTAAATAACTAGCATATATATATATAGGGTCGTGCCAATGCTGTCGCTCTTCATTTGTGCCGCCTTCAAAAACCACAAAGTAGTTCTCACGCACACACACACGCACACGCACACACACACACACACACACACGTGTAGGAAGGGAAAAGTCGTTTCAGCGAGGGGCCGGGGCAGCAGAGAAAAGCCTGCGAGCAGCTTCTCGGTTGGGCGTCGCTAGAAAAATATATATCTACTGTACTGGAATGTATGAGAGCACACCTTGGCTAATAAGACGCTAAGCATTTAGAGGATGATACTCAACAGTCAATGCGGTTTATCGGTTTACCGGGTGACGTGTTTGATCCGAGGATGAGTCGTTCGCGGATGAACGTGATTCTGTGGACGATGAGGATGGAGAGGAGCGAAAGCCGGACCCTCGCACGGACACAGTTGGGATGTTTTACACGCGGAAATCCACTTTTACTTTACGGTACCTTCGTCTAATGTTTGGAGACTTAGCTGTGGTTTCCGAACCCACTAGATGGAGCTCTTGGTTTGAAGACAAAGGCTCAGTGAATGGTAATTCATTGTGCTTTTAACTCAGACAACAGAACAGAGAACGCCATCTAGTGGACTGGAAAGGAAATGCTTCATAAAGCTTCGTGAAGCTTTGGTTTGGACTTCACTGCCGACAGTTGAGTCTGGAGCTGAACCCCCGTTTGATGAGGACCGGCAGCTGCCCGTCCTGCACTTTACTGGGCACACACACGGATTCAACCCGGAGCAGGTTGTTGTGAGCCGGAGACAGGATTTGGACTAAAATCAGAATCTTTCCCAGTAAATTAATGGAGCTGTCGGTGCATGAAACGCCGGGCGACACACACACACACACACACACACACACACACACACACACACACACACACACACACACACACACACACACACACACACACACACACACACACACACACACACACACACACACACACACACACACACACACACACACACACACACACACACACACACACACACACACACACACACACACACACACACACACACACACACACACACACACACACACACACACACACACACACACACACACACACACACACACTCACACACTCACACACTCCTCCGACTTTAAAACAAACACGGAAAGATGTTCGGAGACAAATGGGAGCTCTCCTTCTCTCCTTCTCCCCGTCTCTCGTGGACTTCCTGTGACTGGCAGGTGTATACGTTACAAGCGCGCGGGTGTGTGTGTGTGTGTGTGTGTGTGTGTGTAAGTGCGTGCGGAGGTGTTTGTGCGGAGCAGCAGGTGGGCCAGCTGTGACTGACACACGTGACTAGGTGCAGTGACAGCCGGGGGATCGCGGAGGAAGAGGCGGAGCTGGATGGAGAGGGAAGGAGGAGGGGAGACGGATGGAGATTTGACAGATTTGAGGTGTCAGGGGAGGACGGAGGAAGAGGGGGAGGAGGTGGAGGTGGGGGGGACTTTGAAAGCAATGCACGGTTAAGTTGGAGTGAACGTGTGTGAGATGAGATGTGAAGGTTTGGGCGTTTACGCTCCTGCACCCACTGACAGTTGCTGATTGGCTTGAGACGGTGAACGTACGCATTGTGACACATTTCTAATCCAGCTCAGATAACGTGATGCGGAACTGCGCGATCTCCTCCGACGGCTGCTTCATCAGTTTGCTACATCAATCTTCAAAAAGGCTAAAACACGAAGCACGAGTGTGTCGCTGATACGTGTACGATTTGACCGGTGGTTCAAAAAGAAGGAATGTTATTGAATTAGCACACAGAGGAACAACAAAAGAAGAGGGCGCCGCAGCACGTGATTAGGACATTATTGCAAAATGAGCACAGACTTGACTCTAAAGCATCATTTTAAAACCTATTGAGCAACATAAACAGTGATGGCTGCATCGTGGATTCATCTTTTTCTCTTTCTCACTCGTTTTGTCTATAAAAAGTAATAATAATGAAACACGTGTGTCGGTTTCATCCAGCGCCTCGTTTTATCAGAGCAACACCCAAAGATCTTTCATTTACAATTATTTCAAACGCTCCCATTCAGGAAGATGGAACCAGTGTAGTTTTTGTCACCTTTGCATGACAATTGTTATTCATTATCAAAAGTCGCCACTGACTTATGGAATTGACTATTTGTTAGCAGCTACATAAACAATAATAAATTGTTTATAACGCACTATGATGTAGTTGTAAACAGACATAAGGGTTCTGAAGTGTACGGAGGAGCTCGCCCCAGTCTCTCCATCCTCCTCTGACCTGTGGCATCAACATGTGTGCCCACAGAACTGCCGCTCACTGGATCTCTCCTCTTTTCCGGAGCGTTCTCTGTAAAAACCCTGGAGATGGTTGTGGGTTCAAATCCCAGTAGATCAGCAGTTTGTGAAACACTCAGAGCTCCGTCTGCACCAACAACCACGCCACGTTCAAAGTCACGTAAATCACCTTTCTGCCCTGTTCTGATGCTGCAGCACATCCTCTTCACCACGTCTACACGCCTGAATGCACCGAGCTGCTGCCGTGTGATTGGCTGATTAGAAATCTGCATTAACGAGCAGTTGGACAGGTGCATCTAATAAAGTGGCCGGTGAGTGTATTTTCCTGTGTTAGAACTTATAACTTGGCATCTAAAGCTGGAGTATGAAAGGATAAAGAAACACCAGGAGAGTACATCGGCTGGATCACGGGTAGAACACTAGGTTTGAGAAAGTGTCACCGTGACAAAGTTTGTCTGTGAGCGAGCGCTCGTTTTTCAAAGTCAAATTTCCTACAGAGTATTTTTTTACATTCACATAAAAACAAAAATCATCCAGATCAAGTTTTGCGTTTGTTATTTCCATCAGTCGTTAGAATCATCTGCTTTTATGAACCGTGCTTCAGCGTGAAATGTTGCGTATTTCTTATTAATATTGAAGAATTAACCCCCTCAAGCACACGCACCTAAAGAACAGACTATTTCTGATGAACCTGTGGAGGATCTGTTCATGTGAATAAACAGTTAACACATGTCTTTGTTCATGTGTTTAATAATCATACTCAGTCTGATTAAAACCATGTATCTGTTTATACACAACGTATTGATGCATCATAGGAGATTATAACACTACGTCACTACATGCCCTCTCTCAGTTTGTGTGTGTGTGTGTGTGTGTGTGTGTGTGTGTGTGCGCACTGGCAGCTTTGACTTTCCACATCACACATGCGGAAGTTTGCAAATCGGCCCGGGACTCACTTCCAAACAGGTTGTGGTGTCACAAATCACGCTCGCAGGCCCGCCCCCTCAAAGCCGATTTTTCAAATGAGCGCGGAGAAACTTTCCACTTTCGGCTCATCGACAGTTTCCTCGCGTCAAAATCTGCACGGTGAAGCTCAAACATCCGACTGTAGGAGCAGGAAGAAAAGCCGATTTTTGAGTGGAGGGGGGCTTTAAGTGTCCGTCTGAGTGTGTGTGTGTGTGTGTGTGTGTGTGTTGCTACGGTATTTGCTGCATTCTCCAGCTACTGTGTGTTAAACGTGGAGGGTCGGAGACACGGGGTCCTGCTCGTATGAACTGCGGTTACACTGATTCTGAGAACCTGCCACGCGCGGCGGTCTGGCGCTGGACATGCTGACTCAACACAAACAGGATCGAACGGGGGCCAAGTAGTGACCGTGGAGCAAAGATCAGTGGGGGTTTTAATGGTTCACGAATCCAAAACGCACAAACATACACAAACAAGCAGAGGAGTTGGTTTCCCGTCAGGACTCCGGTGTCATTTACCATTCATACAAAAACCAATAAACATGAAGGACAGGGCACGACAACCAGAGTGTGGAGTCATGGATTAAGCCGTTGTACTGTGTGTGTTGGTGATCAGGATGGCTGGCGGGAAATGGGGAACTACAGATGCTGCTCAGGGGCAGGTGCTACATCCTCCCCTGCTTTCACTCTCTCCATATGGCACACGCAAAGCCGTCTGTGGGGACGGGCGACAAAAACAAGCTTCAAGACGAGACATGTAGAGCAGCTCGGGCCCCACGACACGCCGACTCTGGAGATCACTTTCGGCCTCTTTTCAGGACGAACACGGGAAAAGGAAAAAAAATCTGTTAAAACTAATGTGTGCAGACTTAAAGAAAGAACCGGTGGGGAAAGGAATCGAAGGAACAGTTGGTACAGTAAATGAAAGAATAGCACGTCCGTCTGCGTGACCGCGCGTTTTTCGTCAAAGTGGAATAAGGTGAACACATGAATACTCGTAACTCTTCCTCATCTCTCTCTTTTTCGCAAAAGTTCAAAAACACGTGAGGATTCTTAGTCCACTGTGGGATGTGTGAGGGCGAGGGCGGGCGGGGGGAGTAAACATCATCAGCAGTTCTGACGAGACAAATGGGACCTTCCTTTGAACTTCCGCGGTGTGAAGGTTGAGGGCAGTGAAGGAGGGCAGGCGGACGGGGTCGTGAGCGTCGGGAGAGTCGTCGCGGATCTCCCCCCCCCTCACAGGCGTTTCTGGGCGATGAGCGAGCCCACCACGACTCCGGTCACCAGGGTCATCCCCGCCAGCAGCCACTTCTTGAAGCTCTCCTGCGACCTCCTGCTTTCCGCCGCCATGTCCTGCCCGAAGATCTCAGCGAAGCGCTCCTGGCAGACGGGGAAGAAGAGAGAGAGAGAGAGAGAGAAGAGGGGAAAGGAAAGGGTTACCACCGGTGGTTTTGGCTGCTCACCCAGTGACATTTATTCAAATCTGACAAAAAACCCACATGTGTTCACACTTCCCAAAACTCCCCATTGTAAAGAAAACAGAAAAAGCCACAGGCAGGTAAGAGGGTCAGGTAGAGTCCCTCTGTAAAGGTCTCTAGGCCTCAAACAAGCTGAGCCGCCCACAGCTGGGTATCAGTATGACTGTCAAAACCCACGCCATCACACGAGGAAGTTTCCATGCACTGCAGCGATCGCACAGGTAAGGCGACATCGCAACCGACAAAAAGCCCAAATGCCACCTGCATCGATGCTGTGCTCGGTAACACTGATTAAAATGGAAAAGCCACATCATTAAGGACACTGTTGACGGAAACTCATGCTTTAAAAATGTCCACTTTCCCTCCTCTTCCCATCAGATCTGATCAGAACTGCTGTTGCTGACATTCTTTCCCACTGTTGTCCTCAGATTGCCAAGCCTACATTGCCGCCCACTGATATCATTTCCTGGAAATGAGCTGGAGCGCGTGCAGTCTCGACGTCCTCCCGCAAGGAGGCGCCAGTCAGGCTCACATCTCATATACAAACACGGCAGCGGATCAGTTGAGCTGGACTTGACCCACTGAGTCACCACTGATGATGACGATGGTGTCCACACTTCAGTGTCACTGCTTCACCTCGGTAAACATCATCTGTGGAGCAAACGCTCCTTCTGAAATGCATCTGAGCAAATGTGAAAGTGATCGGGGGATGCAACGGGTGGGACAGAAGGGGTGTATGTGTGTGTGTGTGTGTGTGTGTGTGGGGGGGGTGTTACTGGAAACTCTGCTGAGAGAGGAGACAGGAAGAAGAGAGTGAAAGGACAGAGAGGTATTCAGTGAATCACAGAAAGAATGCGGAGGGAGGGGGGGCGGTCGTTGCTGGAAACACTCTGTGATAAAGTAGAGGATGCGGACTAATCCCAAGATGGGAAACTGAGTCAACCGCGTGGACGGTGACTGGAGGAAAAAAACAAAAAGCCACCATCAAATCAGATCAGCTCCGATGACACAAATCACCACGGCAACGGGTAAAGGCAGGGCACAGCCTCCATTTTAACCCAGTGGAGCTACAAATGTTAATGCATGCGTAAGACATTGATACAGAGGCAAAGGAGCCGGAGTCGGAGAGAGGAAAAGAATCATAAAGTCGACATATTCATCATTTACGTGGCATTTTTTCTAATGCATGATACAGCATTTAAATCTAAGTGTATGTGAGAGTTGTGTGTATGATTGTTCAGCTGCAACTTAAACAGGAAAAAACACATTTTAAAAATCTTTGGATAGATTTTTTAATGTTTACATTGGGCGTGAGGCGGGGTCCACCCTGGACAGGACGCCAGTCTGTCACAGGACACATAGAGACGAACAGAGACAGACAACCATTCACACCTACGGGTGATTTAGAGTCATCAATGAACCGAACACCTGCACGTCTTTGGACTGTGGGAGGAAACCGGAGAACCCGGAGAAAACCCACGCAATGTGGCCCAGGAAAGGGAAGTTTGGGGTCCCCTGCTAAAGCTGCTGCCCCCACGACCTGACCCCGGATAAGAGGCTGAAGATGCGATGAGAGATGAGAAGTCTCCAACCTGTGATCTATTTTCATGTTGTCAGTTAAGTTGAAACAGAAAATGTCCCCGTGTACACTCCGGTTTTTGGATTTGGGAGACTGTTGTGCATTCATTCATCTCCAACTGCTTGTCCCTGTCGGGGTCGCGGGGGGGGTGCTGACATCGGGCGTGAGGCGGGGTCCACCCTGGACAGGACGCCAGTCTATCACAGGACACAGAGACGAACAGAGACAGACAACCATTCACACCTACGGGTGATTTAAGAGTCATAACTTGTGCGTGTTTTGAGAATGGGTTTAGTTCCCCTTTAAAGGCCCCAAGGCTGGGCTGTAGGCGCGGGGACTCTCCGGGAAACCTGCCCCTGGAGAACTTTATCACACTGAACAAAAGTACAAACGCGACACTTTTGTTTTTGCTCCAATTCTTAATGAACCGAAGACTTTTCCATGTGTACAAAACACCCGTTTCTCTCCAATTCTGTTAGCGAGCGCTTCCCCTTTGCTGAGAACAAGCAGAGACTAAAACCTGAACAATGGAAAAATGGTTTGTGAGTTCTCAGGAAACCCGGCAACAATGAGACTATGAAGTTACAGCATTACTTCTAAATAAGACGCATGTAGGAAGGTGGGTGTAGGGGTGTTTGCTCTAGTCTGTCGTGTCTGTTGCAATAAAATACTGAGCAGGGCTTCTGAGAAAAGGAGCCCTAGCTTTGCTGATATTTCCAAGAATATGTTGGGTGTGCATGTGGTCGTGTGTGATAAAAGGGGGGGGGGGGGTGCGGTGATGTCCTCACTTCTGTGGCGTGCGCTGCAGCCTTAACCAGAAACTGACAGGCAGTTCAAACGCGTCATCACCATATAACCGTGTTAAACTGATTACAGCAACAGCATAATTTGCATGATTTATAGTTATTTTGAGAGCCTTTTGTCACGTCTATGTCTAATCTGGTGATATGTTTTTTTTTGTTATTGTCAACAGACATTGTCATGGAGCTCAGCTGTTGTCCTAACACGATTAAAAACACATCACTGAGCCGCACCGTTACACCGGCTGACATGTTCCTTGGTTGGGATGAAAGTGGGCACTGCAGTTTATATTGAATCAATCCCGAATACACATGGAAATACTTCTAGAGCACCAAATGTGGAGGTCCCACAGCGATCAGACTCTTCAACAACAGCTGTTACTATGGGTGACTTATGCTTTAGTTGTGTGTTATGATAATGGTTTGTTGTGACTTAGGCTGGTGACATTGTTTGTGATTATTGTGTCCTTTCGGCGCCTAAGTCTGGTGGCAATTGAATTTCCCCTTTAAAGTGAAATCAGATCAAATCCAATATTAATCAAGCCCCCACCACAGTGACTTCCTGGTTGATCAGATCAGGAAGTGCCAAAAACTTCAGTTCTCCGAGTGTCCACTAGGGGCCGTTTGCATAATAGAGCAGTTTCTCATTGACCCCCATGTTAAACAGGCCGTTTTCACAGCATCATTAAACCTGTTTAAAGCCTGGTACGAAAAACATTCTCGTCTGTATGTATAGGTCATGTCTCCATGACAACACCAGCCTAGTTTTTATTTTATTGGAGACTAAAGTTTCTGAATAATTAGGGGCGTGGCCTCTTGAGTGACAGCTAGCCTCTCGCCCTCACTTCTCCTCTGAGGTAAACATCAGCTAGATGGACGTATCTCCCTCCCCCCAGCGTCACATACATGTCCTTTTTTGGTCAGGGGAAATGAGGCGGAGTCAAAGTCTGACAAGATGACGACTTCCGTAGGCGAGGACGATTGGATCAAGTTGAGAGAACGGACCTCGACGGAGACGCTAAGTCCATTTTTTATACTGTCTAAAAAATCACTTTCCTCCTGTTTGAGTAATGTTTGCAAATAACTACAGTGCCCAGGTGTTTTGGGAAATCCCGGGGCCTTTTCAGAATGTGAAACTGGGCTATTTGTGAGCACATTTTTAATGGTGAGTGCCATAGACAGAGTTGTGCGTCAGAAAGAATGGAGAGATGGACTTTGCTGACAGACGCAGATGTGATGTGTTCCTGCTGTGCCGCGTTTTTTCTGTCCTCCACATGTGTCATTTACCTTGCTTGCCAGCTAAATGCTAAATTAATGCGATATAGATTCATCCAATGGTCCAAACATAAGTAGGTACATGGTTCCTTTTTAATCGTGTCTATTGTTATTTCCTACTTTATTCAAACCATGTAAAGTCCAGTCATGGGGAACATAGATCAAACATTTCACATCCAGTGGCTGCTAGCAGGAGGAGAACGCTGTTGTTTATCTGATCGGGTAAATGATCAAACTAAGTCCATTTAGGACTTCACCTCAAAAGCATAACTTATAGCCATGCATGCAGGCAAAGGGTTAGAGAGGAGAATGAATCACTGACTATATTTGTTTTGTTGAGGACGCTGCCTACAGCTGTCACTGCTCTTTGTATCTGAAGGGCCTTTAGTGGGCTCTGGTCTCACAGTAGCTCTTTTCATTCATGCTTTAGCTCTAAACACACACTCACACACACTTAATGCTGTAGAAACTCAGTGAGCAAACATCCCAGAGAAGCTTTTACACTTGTGTGTTGAGTCAATGTTCCCGGTCAATGAGTAGGATCTGAGGAATTTATATGTAACCGAGTGCAACGCAGAAGCATGTTTGGTAACGTTTCAGTGGAGGCCACTCGGCCTCACATACAAGGTTCAATCAAGGTGAGTGTTTCACCCTCAACCCACCTCATTCCTCTGAGCAACTCTCCCAAGACCTTGTTGAGATCTCTCCTGACTGCCTTCATGTGAGGCAGCTGCCAACAAGGAGTGCATAGTTGTCTCGCCTTGACTTCCAGCAGGCCTTGATGCAGCACATTAAGAGATAAACTGGCATTCTTGCTAACCATAAAAACATCAACTATGGATGTTACTTATGACTCAGATGGCAACAAGAACGGATACACAAGGGTCACCGTGCTCCAAAACAGACCGGACAGAGAGTGTGAGCGTGTGTGTGGGAGCATTTGTGCGTGTGTGTGTGTGTGCGTGTGAGATAAGAGGCTGGGTTGAAATACGCACCGGAGCAAAGTTGCTCAAAAGCATCTTGATGACAGAGCTGCATTAAAGTAAAGCACAAGGGATTGATGAATGGTGCTTAAGTAAATAATGACGTAATGCGATTACTCCGTACTGTACATCGTTAAACATGAGTCAATGTTTTACTGCTGCTTTCTAATCTTAAATAGCAACAGCGGAGGAATGAGGGTGTGGAGGATAGACTGCGGCACCTTGTGATGGTGACTGACACCTGTAAAACAGACACGTCAGGACATGTTCTCATTGAGTGGACGTGGAATGAATTACATGGAAGTGCCAATGGATGCAGAGGAAAGCTGTCGTTTTGTGTGAGAGGTAAATCAGACTGTAATATATATATATGTAATATATATATGTAGTGTCTGTAGATCCCTTAAGAATCTTGTTAATATTCTACCTTGAATAAATCATAGCCACATACAATGACGATACAAAAATGCAGACAATCATTGTAACGGCAGCTTCAATGATCAATAATCAGCTGTTCTCTTTCAACTAGAGAAAATGTTGGAGATTTGCTCAAATGCATATTTGACTCAACAGTAAATGTGTACAATTACTGTGCGGAGACAACTGCCGTGTCCCAAATCCTGCACCTCCATCCTCAAGCCCTTGAGGGCAGAAGTGAGATCACGCCGGACGTCGGTAAAGTGCAGTGTACTGCATTTATCCGGTCGTGCGCTCAAAAACGGCCAAACTGTTGAGTTTGGATCGATGGACACTCAACGCCCGCAATCGCCGCCATTTTGTCTACGTAGTAAAAGAGGCGGGACTAAATTCAAAGTGGAAATCTGCGTAACACCAGCGCAACGAAGCGGCAACAACTAGATTCACTTTAGAAATGTAAAAAGAGGATGACAAGGATTTTTGGCAGAGTGCTGAGTCACTTACTGGGGGAGTTGAGTGCACTGAGAGTACATACTGTAGGGCAGTCTTTCTCAAATGGGGGTAAATATAAAACCATTAAAAAATATTACTCATGCATGGATCCTAATTCCCCATTTCATATTTAGCATTCCTGTTTAAGCTTCCGTAAACAAATGTAATCACGATTTATGGTTGGAAGGTAGCAGTAGCAAGTGTTTTTGTATTTTAAAGGCTTTCAAAAGGCTTTTCCCCCCCTAACAAAACTGTTTTTGCGTTTCAGTGGGTACTCCAAAAAATATTCCAAGGGGGTACATTAGTGAAACCACCATTGAGAACCACTGCTGTAGGGCACACAGTGCACGAAGGTCAGTAGACTCACTGCAGTGCGCACACAGCATATATTCAAACATGAACGTGCTACTGCAAAGACATTTTTCTTATGTCAACAACAACAAAGTGTGTGTTTCACAGTTGTCCCCGACCTCCCCGGGCCATGGCTCTCCGCCCAAGGCTGTCGTTTCCCACTAACAATGTAAAAAATCATCATAACTTCTTAAAAAAACAAAAAAACATGGGTAGTGTAAGTTTTTTTGTAAAAACACTCAAACTAAAATCCTTAATCGATTCTGATTCACAAAGGCTCTCATTTGATTCAATTTCCGACTTGATTTGATTTGATTAATCATAATTTGATTAGGAATATTTCAGTTACAAAACCAATTTTGCTACAACATGAAAGATTCTCAGAGAGCGAATGCTGTGAACTGTACAAGGACGCTTCTAACTTATTAAAAATATGAATGTTTGCATTAACAGTTGACCCTAAAACTGTCACTTCAGCAGTCGATACAATAAAGTGCAGCTCTGCAGTGTTGGGTGACATTTTCATTAAACGTGTTTTTCTTGTTTAACGCCATTGTTTTTGTTGTTAAATGTCCGCGCATGGTCCCTCCTTCTTTTTTTCTATGTCCCAACAGGCGCACATAAAATGACGTCAGAGCCGCCGTAGGCCTCGTGATCGTACACCTGCGCACGCTCGTGCTCGTACATGTGCAAACTCGTACATTTACAAAAGCCCACCTCTCTCAAACAGGCCGTGGACGGCAAGTTGGCCGCAGCTAGGCGCGGTGCGGTTGCACTCACACTGGTCAAAGGAACTAGGCTTTACCCGTAAAACCTGTTTGGGCACGGTACAGAAGGACAGTGTGAGTGCGCCCTAAGGGGCTGCTGCTTTATTCCCTCACCAGCATTACCAGTCAGCTCACTATGCACATGTCAAGGCAGCGCTGCTCAATCTCCCCTAGTCCCACCTGGCAGGTAAACCCAGTCTTTATCTACTCAGTCTCTTTCCCTTTCACACGGTCACACCTTTATTTCCTTATCTCTTGCTTCGTTCCCAAAGGTAATCAGGTGCTAGGCAGCGGCCCGCAGAGTGCTTTCAGGCCTCGTCTTGGCTTTTTCTTTTTTTTTCCCAGTCTGTTTTTTCTGTGTCTCACTTTCTCTTTCTTCGTTAGCCGGGGGAGAAGGGAAAGAATAAAGGATGAGGGAAGGATTAGCTCATGAAAGCAAAAGGTTGGATGTAAGAGACAGAAAGGGAAAGGGAAAGAAATAGTTAAGGGGCACAGGAAAGGAGATTCAGCAGTTGGTTGCCACGGTTACCAGAAAGCAGCTGATTAGCGTGTGTGTGTGTGTGTGTGTGTGTGTGTGTGTGATGTGTTCATTGTGTCTGGGTCTGCAGGTCCGTCTCTGTGGCTGATAAATGGCCCAGTACTACATGTGGAGAAAGGAGCGTTTTAAACGATCATTAGCAGCAGCTTCCTATTCATCAGCTCTGACTTGGCGGTTGCTCCGGTGTTGCACCATAACAAGCTGCAACACTCAAATCCCTTGATGGTGAAAGCCCCTGACCACAGCACACACACGCACACACACACACACACAAACACGCACACACAGCAGTAGTCGATTAATACATCACATCCTGTTCCTTTTAGGCAAATTGGGGCTGGAGATGAACTGAAATATAAATAACTTTGCATTAATATTAGCAGTTGAACACGCAATCATGATGTCAAGCCGATAGCTGATAGTACTAAGCTGTGAATTGAAAACGAGCTAAAGTCGACACACCGACCACAAACAAGCTATTTTCAGTGATTGGTATCATTAAAAAAATGCTTAAACAATCAGTCGATTCATTATTAAAATGAGTCAACAACCATTCAGATGAATTTATATCATTTATTAAGCAAAAATGACAAATATTTGCTGGTTCCAGATTCTTGAATGTGAGCGTTTTATATCACTGTGAAGATCTCAGTTCTCACAGTTAAGAGCCAAAGAGATTGGCACAATTTTAAAATGCAATATTTGGATTTACTGCTCCCTAAAGAAGGAACCAAAACTGATCTAAACTCTTACATCAGCAGGAAATGCATACTACTTAACTGGATCCATGAAACTATTGTAACATAATGGTACAGTAGAGCTGCAACTAATGATTGTTTTCACTGCTGATTAAACCACTGACCAGTTTCTTTATTAATCCATTGGTTGTTTGGTCTATAAAATGTCAAAAAATGGTTAAAATGTGGATCGGTGTTTCCAAAAAGCCCAAAGCGACATCCTCAAATATCGTGTTTTGTCCACAACTCAGAGATATTCAGTGTGCTGTCATAGAGGAAGAAAGAAACCAGAAACTATTCACATTTAACCAGCTGCAATCAGAGATTTTGGACTTTATCTTTTCTTAAAAATGACACAAACCGATTGATTTGTTATCAAAATAGTTGGTACTTATTTTAATACTTGGAATACAGTTGAACAAATATGTGGAATACACAGGAACCGCAGTGCATTCACTTCTAGTTATACCTACGTTGAATACACACATTTTTGTGAGTTACTTTTCGTACGATATCATACGAACCAGAAATGAGAACCGCCAAGGATATTATTATTAATATTTTTATGGTTTCCACTTTTCTTGAATAAACCGTAGTAAACACTGTTTATTTTTATAATGTATTTAGTCATATATCAAAATCCTTTTACCACTGGCCGACCGAAAAAAGTCCTTGGTCAGGGGCCCTATTACTGAATCAAGTGAGACGTAGACTCAGTTTCTCATTGACTTCTATACAAATAGACTTCTTTTGCAACCAGTGGAGAACATATTTATTGTTACGATACAAGTATAACAAGGTTAAGTGAGAGAATGCAGTGATTTTTCTGCACTGGCTTCACTTTTCAGACCCAAAGGTTGCTGCCTGGTTGAAAATTGTTATAATGCAATAAAACTATAGCTATAAATCGACATCTAGTATCAGTCAGGCTTGACCAAAGACGTCCAACAGAACTGTTGATCTCTCACAATTACCTGTTAAATTAACAAGACTAAGCATCTGTTGTAGCTCTGATATTTGGTCACTGGATTAGCACTGAAATTAGCAAGTTTAGCAGGTTTAACCGTGAGAGTCCTTCTGTCTCTGTGTGCGACGTCTGACCTAGACAGTTTTCTTTCAACAGACAAGGACCACTTTCTAGCAACGCGTGAAGCACATGATTATGAGGCCACAGTGGCCACAGGCTGCGGCTGGAAACTGTCTCTAAGACGCAGACACGGTATCTGTGACGAAACTGCTCTGACGCTCGAAAGCAAGCTGAAGGTCCCCATTCATATGTAGAGAGGAATCCAGAGGGTTCAGTGCTGATAACCGGAAACTTCTCTGCTTTGATAGAAAACCGACAAAGGCTCTTTGCCTTGAACACACAGTCTTTGAGTGTGTGTGTGCAACACTCCCTTTCGAAATAGCTATGACTTCACAAACACAATCCAGATCAACCAGCTCTGATCCAGTCCTGTGATTAAGACAGAGGAGACACATGAGCCCATGGGAGCAGGTGTGAAAGGGGCTGGAGCTGCAGAGGTGAGTCTCTGTGGGGAGAGGCGAGCATCAGCGGAAAGATAAAGAAATAAACAACGGCTGCATTTTTCTATGAGGTAGAACGATGTGGGTGAGGTTTGGTGTTTTTAGCTTTTTAGCTGTGATCTGATACACACACATAACTCAAAACTACCCCTTTGAATTCCTTATTCTTGCGTTATGAAGGGCATATCCTTATGTGCTCGAATGCATGAATGAGCAGAATGCGGTGAATCACAGTAAAGGCCACATCTGTGCGGTGAATGAACGGCCACATCGGAATGTAAGTCTATAGTTTACTGTAGACAAAACACCTATCCACGCCTTTTAGAGGGCTGTCTCGAACTGAAGAGTATGACGTATGTTAAGAATCCCCAAAAGCGAGAATGCAAAGGCGCTGAACGCACGAGGTGATGTAGGGAAAAAGAAAAACAGTTCGAGAGTTCACGAGAAGCCCAAAGCCCCCTGAGAGTCGCAAGGAGAAGTAGCTCTTAATACACTTGAAATGTCATCTGTCCTGGCTGTAGTTGAGCAACACTTCCTGCGAGTTGCGACACTTGGGATGTGTACACGCAAACGCTGCATGGCCTTGTATACACACACACACACACACGGCGGTGTCCCTTGGCCCAGAGTGCAGCGTGGAACACACCACATGATGTGTTGTTGTTTGAGTGAAGTTACTGTTGCATCTCTGCGACTGATGAAACCCGGTTTACAGCAACACGGAGAGGTGACATGATGTCCTGGCTGCCGGTACAAGGTGATGTCATATAAAAAGAGAACGTGTATTAAGTTCCAAGTGCAGCGAGTGAATGTGCCGTGACCTCTGCCCTACATTGCGATTAACAGTCCATGAGTTGATCATGAGATCACGGTGACTCGGCAAGATGAAAAGAAACAGCAGATACACCGCTGGAGGATATACAGACGCGCTTCGACGTCAAGCTTCAAAGTCCGCTATTGTGAAAAGAAGGTTGTTTAGAACCACCAGGACTCTGGACGTCTGGCCAAATGTCACACCTCTGCGGAGGAGTGGGAGAACCTGCTGAGAGGAAGAACTCTGTCAATCAGGTCTTCATGGTAGAGTGGCTAGATAGAGTAAAACAAAACAAAACATATGACTACACACTTGGACTTGGCCAAAAGCCGTTTAAAGGACTTTGAGAGCACGAGGAATGATTCTCTGATCGGATGAGACTAAACTGAACTCCTTAATCTAGTGAAATCCAGGTCCTGCTCCCCATCTGGCTAATACCATCCCTACAGTGAAGCACGGCGGTGGCAGCATCATGAAATGGGGGTGCTTCTCAGCGGCAGGGACTGGAAGACAACTTGACGGAGAAGTCCGTAAAGCAAAGCCGCTTCAGACTAGACACAACCTCAGCCAAGACAATAACTGAGTGGCTTTGGGATATATTTTTGAACTTAAACCTCAGACAGCGAACTTCATGAGACCACTCTGATCTCTGAGCTCCATTGTATGAAGTTTGCCAAGCGACCGAACCGATCAGCGTTGGTTTTGAGGCGGATTTAAGCGAAGAAACAAGAAGCGACTGTTCAGTGTAAACAACATGGCGTCCTCTGCGGATGAGATGAGCACAGCTATGGAGCAAGCCGCTCACTAACGCTTTTTTCTCTGTGATCCTTCTGTTGAATATGGACCGGGCTCCTGAAATTAGCCCTTTAACCCGTAAATTAACGTTACACAAACGGCAAATATCCTTTAACCACATGTTGTTTCCTTTCTGAGCTTTGCCCCGACGCTGTTAGCACGTGATAGGCTACATTGATCTGATTGGTTGATTTGGCCTGTCTATCACCAACATACATTAGGTGGAGGAGATAGATGGACGATTTATCCAATCGGCAACCAGTATTTCCGCCTCTTCCCAAAAGATCTCCGACCGAGAGTTCCTAGATTGATATGCAGAGCAAATGCGAATCGATCCATCTCGTGGAGTCAGGTTATCAGAGATCACCTGTAGTCCTGGACCTGAAAATGGCGGTTCAGACCCCCCCATCCAATCTGACTGAGCTTGAGTTGATATGCATAAGAGGAAAGGGAGTATCTGAAAAGCCAAAAATTGCTTCTACGGGGAACTGAACAAAAGAAACATTCTCATTGAAAGGAATGAAGGAGCTGCCCTTGTGAACGGATTTCAACACGTCCTAAGATCGTTTCCGCAGCTTAATAAAAAAAAAAGAATGATCTCACAGATTAGATGCAGCATGACTTCACAGCCCTCGTCCTTATCAAGAGCGTCAGCACCGTCAGATGATTATATTACTGTATTCATTATCACCATGTGAACGGGAGGGACACTTCCTCCTCTCTTATCAGTGTCCTCATCATCTCAAATAGTTCCATCTCTTCCTGCTCCTCCTCAAGGCCGTCGGCCCCTTGACTGAACAAAGGAGTCAGGTAATGATTCATAACATGAATAAACTACTATGGTATATATAATACATAATACTACTATAAAGATTAGTTTTTTAGGCTAAATTCTGTGGCATAAGGTCGCTGTATGACCGGCATTTTGGGCCGTTCCAGAGGCATTTCAGGTCCTGGTATCAGCATCAGGACAAATCCCAAATGACTAGGAAAGACAGGAAGTACTGTAGAGTTAAGCATGAGGCAGAGAAACTCAACGCACAGTGAAGATACAACATTTAACTGAAGCCTTTTAATGAGCACGCAGAGTACCCAGAGTAGCGCGTGCATCACGGATTCCACTTCAGCGAGTGACAAGAGCAGACGGCAGAAGGGCAAAGTTGAGGCAAAATACGAGGAAGATGGGAATTAAGTACAATCAAAAAAAGACAGACTGCCAAAACGATGAACCCCCACCCCACCCCACCCCCCATGGGAGGAAAATATTAAAAATACATACTTGCTGATGCCTGAAGAGGAGCGCATCCATTCGAATCGCGTTGCTTAAAATGTGCATGTTTCATACGGCTGAGGTTCGTCTCTCATTGCTTATGTAGCTATTTTATATTTAAGCTCTTTACTGTATAAACAGGGTTCTTTTTAACACTTCATGTGGTTCCCCTCCACTTGCTGTTCACATGCGCTGCCGGGAGGACGGAGAAAACATGACATTTCAAACAACAAGCTGTCAGGCAGCAGCTCTACGCACAAAAGCACCCGACTGTCACAGCTTTGGAACAAGTTCAGAGAAAGTGGTGTGATAGTAACTCGGCAACGTTTCTTTGTTCCGACTTCTGCATGACACTCGTGGAAAACTGGAGTGCGGCCAAAAAAAATCTGGACTTTGAAAAGCTGCCCGCAGGAACAAGGATGAGCCGCTTCACAATGACGGTAACCTGCAGGGTAGGTTATCGCCCATCAGTCATTGAGCTCTTTCACTCTTGTTGACTTGACATTCTTGGCTAGATCACTGCCACCCAGAGCACGAGATCAATGCCGGCGTTGGGGGGGAGGACGACAGAACTGATTTGGAGTGTGATGAATAATTTCCAAGCAGTAGAAAGGAAGCAAGACAAATGAGGCACTTAATCATTAAACCTCCCCTCTGTGGTGACATTTGCCGGCGTTTGTGCCAGCATCAATGTGTCTGTATGTACTTTTTTTGGTTTCCTTTTGGACCTTGGAGCTGGCGCTGTCTGCACGTGTTGAGCCGGCGGTGAGACCATGAATTAAAGAGGAGATTAATGAGTCAGGACATGGAGGCTCAGACTCCAATCTGTTCCCTGTCCCACTCTGGGGGCCGTGTCTCTCCGCAAAAACCCCATTCTGTCAGCAAACACACACGCACACATGTATGTATACACCGCTGAGGCACAGCGGGAAGGCCAGGGACTTAGGACTGTGTGTGTACCTCTGGCAGAGAGAGCACATGTTAAGGAAAAAACAGAGAGGAAGGACAGAGGGAGGTGGTTGGAGCAAAGAAGACGGGGATTCTCACAGACTAACCCTCCACCCTGTAGGCCATCGCCCCATCCCGACACCTCGCCATGACCCAGAGACCTGCCATCTGTCTGGAAGACGGGGAAACAGAAATGAAGAGGGGAAACAGTGAAACTGAGACAGAATGAAAGACACAAAGAGAGAGAGAGAGAGAGAAATGAGAGGAAACTAGAACAAAAGGGTGAAGCAGGCTGTGAAGGAAAGGCTGACGAAAACGCCTGGAAACAGAATGGAGACACCCATGAGGAGAGAAGTATGTGGAGTGGAACAAGTGGCAGCAGTGAGTCTCAGTGACAGATTTCCTTCAAACTACACTTCCCATGATCACTTTTATCTACCTATAAAGCAAGGAATCCCTCTGAGTGTCAGTACGTGTGTGTGTGTGTGTGTGTGTGTGTGTGTGTGTGTGTAATTTGCATATCTTGAGAACTGTCCATCCGATCTACTTTACACTTGCCGGGTGTATAGAGAGGCGAGGTCCCTTCCGGTTGACCAACGTCAGACCTATAACAGATCAAATATGTTGGCTTCACCGGAAGAGGAGGGACGTCGTCTCTCAACTGCTGTGTTATTCGGTAAGATGGTGGCACTAAAGCAGCAAACTTTACATTTTGGCGTGTAAATTTTAAACCTTAAGTCCCAGAAACAAAATGAATTCTGCAGATTCTGTGGGTCCAGATGAATCTATCCATATAAGACACGCCCATTTGTGTCCAGACAGATTTTTACATATTTTTGAATTTTGATTTATGTTCTGTGCAGTTTTACCATCTGGCTGTTAGGACGCTACGTAACACCCTTTCAAAATACGATTTCCGGGTCCAAGTCGCTCTGAGTCGAGTATTTCTACAACGCAGCAGTGCCGTGTTCCCCGTTGTTTGAACAGATCTGAGTTTTAAAAAAACAACGTTATTGTCATTTTACCTCTCTCTTATGGATGAAAAAGACGTCTAACTTACGAAAGAGGTGATCGTAATTGTTCCCATGTTTGGTTGTGTTGTCTGTTTTGTTTCAACGGAGCGTCTGGACCCGGAAATCGTATTTTGAAAGGGTGTTACGTCAGACTGAACAGAAGGATAGCTGGCCCTCAGTTTGCGCTAATGTTGTGGGCGGGGGTCATGTTACAAAACGCGTCAAATCTCCTGAACGCTTTGTGTTGTTGCAACCACATTTGGTGCACATGCGTAGATATGATGTCTAAGTGGTCATGACAAATTTGGTGCCATTGGGCCAATAGGTGATGCCGCAGCAGCATCATCATCTGTCTAAAGGAGGGGATCTCTGTCTATGTTTGTATGTACGGCTGTCCGTCCCATATCTCAAAAACTGTTCGGCTGATTGACGCGTCAAACGGCGCTTTCTGGAACCAAGCAACTAGCCCAATCTGAACTAGCGTGCATTTTTAACGGCCCCTCGCACCAAACGGGTATACCCCCCCACCCCCCGACAGAACAGCTAGAAGCAAAACCAGGAGCCACGCAATCGGCCCCCACCGCGCCGGTTTTCAAGTTCAACGACATGAAAGAAAGTGATTCCCCAGAATCACTTCAGCGCAGATCTATGGGCCCTGCTCACGTCCGCTTTTGTTCCTACTTCCTATTATCTGCTCTCTCTTCTGGCAGAGCCACTGAAGATATCTATTGTCTTTATTGCTTTTACCCCCTTGGCCATTCAAATGAGCCTGTGATGAATATAACCACGATGGCATTGATGCTCTTTATCATCGTTTAGTCCTTACATATGAGACTGGGTGCTGCATTACCATGAAATACACATCGACCCTCTCTATCAATTCCTCAGCTCTCCCACTTTAATACATGCCATGAGACTCACTAATCCCATGATATGCCTCATAATCTGATCGCAGATATGAGCGCGGAGACAAACAGAAAGAAAGGGGAGAGAGGGGAAGAGAAAGAGGGAGGAAATGCAATCAGAGAGGAGAGGGATGCAGGCAGATGCTTAAGCTTTGCACCCGGCTACATGAAGACAGAAGATGGAGGGAATTAAAAAGCGTGTGTCGCAGGAGAAAGGGATGTGGGTTGGAGTAAAGGGGTAAAAAAAACAAAAAAAAGGGGGCACACAGACAAGAGAACGGAGAGGAAGATGGAAGGAGGGGGGAAAGACTTGCTCGTGACCTGATTTCGCCACTAAGCCTCGGAGAAGTGGAGCAGCACGTAGGCAACCCGGTGCAGAGCCTTCACTCATCCGACCGCTCAGACGACATGTAAGCTGCACATATAGAAATGCACAACGCACACAGACTGCACCATACATGAAGTGCAACCTATTAACCCACATACGGCATCCTCATCCAGCTGAGTCAGTACCCTCTTCCTCTTCCTCTCTGTTGGCCACCTTCACCCTCCGCATCGGCCTCTCTCTACCCCTCGTCTTCATTCTCGGCCATTACACAGACACTTCCGGGGGGAGGACGGGGGCATGCAGGGGGGACATAATGGTGTACTGCAGTGGTAGTGGGATGTCTACCAGTCTGGCGAAGCCGCTCTAATAGCTCCACGCTCTGCAGTGGGCTGGCAGTGTAGACACACGCGCGCATCTATTACACAGCTGGATGTCTATTCTGTATACATAAATAGTGTCTGGATGTGGAACACGCGGGCGTCCCGCTGCTGTGACACCGGTGTGTGTTTCTAAATGAGAGAAAGAAGAGAGCCGGCGAGCTTCTGATGCAGTCTAAATGCAGCAAATGTAGTCATTAGAGGCCGTGTTGATGTCTCAATGCTGTGTGTGACGCTCCGGGGCTCCAGGTCTTTCACATGATCCGCCGATGTGAAAGGCAGAAGCTGTAAACACACAAAGAGGGCCGATGTTGTCTAAAGGCATGCTCCAGCGTAGTGTTTTTTTATGTGAAATGAAAAATTAGGAAATAAAAAGCATACTGTTGCTGTTATTAGTGCGTTTATATGAAACAGCACTATGTACAGGGTTCGTAAAGCTTTTCCAAGGTAGAATTCAAGCACTTTCAAGCACTTTCAAGCACTTTGAAGCACTTTTAAGGTCCCATTTCAAGCTTTTCCAGCACCTCAGGCCTCCGATAAATTACATATTTCTACGAATACATGCTGAAAATGATCATTTTACCTTTTTTATCGCTTTAACAGAGATGGTGTTGTGCTTAGAGAACTAAAACTGTGTTTTGTAATAGATGGATACCAAGCTGGGGAATTGCAGTGTAGCAGCAGCATCACACACAGTAACAACACACACACACACACACACACACACACACACATAAAATCAGCAATATAAAATGCAATATAAGACACATAAAAATGTATAAATAAGAGGTTTAATTGTAGTGCGACGTAAACATATAATAATATAAGGTACGGTGAACAGATGATGTCAAAAGAAATACCAGAAGCATCAGAAATTAAGTTAAATTTCTATTCTATAGCTGTTTGTTGTGAAAGAAAGGCAATACAGAAGCACTTTTTAAGGGCACTTTTTAGTGTCTGCTAATTTCTGACACACCAATAACTTATATCAAACTAATCAGATTAGTGGTTATTAATAAAAGTGCTTATTTCATGAGCTAATATAACAATTAAATCAACAATACACAGCGTGTGCATTTGTTCTAATGTCCTTTGCACCAGCTCTTCATGTCTAAAATAGAGCAAACGAACGACCCTGCAGGAATGTGACACACAGTATCCCTCAAACGTGAGCGTGACGCTGCCTCCTGCAGCCGCACACACACACACAATCGAGTCTAGAAACAAGAGTCTCTCCATCTTCACGTTCTCACATAAACACACCCCGAAACATGTGACATGTCCCTGATGTTCTTCTTCATGGAGCTGTAGGCGACTGAACGATGCAATCTGTTTGCTGCCATTTTAAAGCTGGGATTGATATGCAACAGTGACTTCAAATGCACACAAACACACACATACACACACATGACGGATCTCACAGATCATGAAAATTGAATGCGTGAGCTTAAACGCATGCATACAAAAACAATGGAGACGCATCCATGGCTGAGCGGCCACATTCATATATGAAAACATTCAGGGGTCGCATTGGATCCGCCCACCACACACGCAGGGGTTTATTGACGCAGCTCGAACAAAAGTGGCCGCCATTGATCAAATGCAAAAAGGCTTTGGGGAGCACTGTCTCTGCGTGGATCCGCGTGTGTGTCCCGTTAGAGAGTGAGACAATGAAAAAGTCGCTTTTAGATGAGCGATGGCTTTATCTGCATAGGGACAACACACCTGCGGGCACAACTAAACAGCCAGTAAGGCAAAATTCCTGTGTGTGTGTGTGGTCACAGGTCCTTTGTTTGAGCAAGTCACATGACCTGGCTGACTTTGCGCCGCCGCCCCCTCCCCTCTGCAGCGCGCCAACATACAATAAAAAGGCTCAAATGGATGGAGACAATAACAACCCGCGCCACGTGCAAGAGTACAAACAAACAGATCGTGGAAACTTTGCATGATGGGAAAAACACGGTCTTCAAATCAAAACACAGAAAGCACTTGAGCTTTTAGTGATAAAGGGAAGATGAGGAGGTAGAAGTGGGATGAAGGGAAAGATGAAGGGATGGTGGCTGCTGCACAGGTGGGGGTGGAGGTGCGAAGATCAAGTCAGAAGGAATCGATAGCACCGATGGTGAGGTTACGGTGTTTTTGAAAAACAAACTGACTTGTGAAGAAGCACGGGAACATGGATACAGGGGGGGTTAACGGCAAGATTGAGGAGGCGTGCGGTCGCATTTTTTGCTCCGTAATATGTTTAGCCACCACAGTCTGTAAGGTAGACGAGAGGTAGATGGAGGGAGAGAAGGAGGAGGGGAAAGGGAGGAAGGGCAGACAAGGTTGGGAATAAAGGAGCTCAAAAATGATGAATCGAGGAGGAGGGGGCAGGAGGAAGGGAGGTACAGATGGAAGAATAAGGGACAAAAATCGATCGGCAGAGGAGGTGGGAGGACACGGGAGAGAAACAGAGGGAGGGAGGTATAGAAGATGAAGGGTGGGGGTGGGGGGGGAGAGGGAGAGGGAGAGATAGGGATAGAGGCAGGCTGGATAGGTCCCAAGGGTGAGATTTCCTGCTCTTCTCTGGTAGGGTAGTCTGACAGACGACTCTATGGATCTGAGTGCCTATGTTATGTGCATGTTAATTATACAGAGAGAGAGAGAGAGAGAGAGGGAGAGAGAGAGAGAGAGAGAGAGAGAGAGAGAGAGAGAGAGAGAGAGAGAGGGAGAGAAAACAGTCTGTCAAGGAGAATGGCACAAAGGAAGCTCAGGTGTTTCCCTTGTCAAAACAAGTCAATGGACTCACCCTCCTCCGTACAGCCTCCGCGTCTAACCCACTCTACAGTACAGACGGTGCATATGCATTCATAATCACGTATGCACATATGGAAATGAAAAAAACATGTTCATGTTATGTTATTGTATGTGCTTGTTTTTGTCAACAACTCCCGTGAAAAGGCCAAAACACACAACATGTTATTCTGTCTCTGGATATCATCAGACTCCCTGGAGCGCCCGACCTCTCTCTGATGCCTGAGAGGGTCGTCCCTTTGGCCTTCATCTGGACAACCGCAGCGTTTCAGTCGCCTTAGAGCAGCTCGCCATCGTGCAGAGTAACCAGGAGAGACGCCTGATGAATAGGGTGTGTCCAACAATTCAGTAAATTGTCACCAGGTGCAGATTAACACCAATAACTGGGAGGGATCGGAAAGTGTTTGTCACTGCTTTTTTTTTTTTTTAACAAAATGAAGGTTTTTGTTGAAGTGCCTTGGTTATTTAAAAAAAAAAAAACGCGCTAGTACAGCAGTGGTATAGCTCCAGCTGATATTCTATCAAAGTATGAACCATAAAAACAATATTAACAATAACGATTTTTTAGAATAAATCAAGTATTTATTAGTTAATCTCTAATTTGTACACATTTGGTGAGGATTTCCAGCAGCAGGACAACATAAGTGAGACAGAATAAACCATGGTGTGTGTGTGTGTGTGCGTGTGTGTGTGCGTGCGTGTGTGCGTGTGCGTGCGTGTGTCTGTGTGTTCATGGTAAGGGAACACGTTGGCTCACTGCGTGGCGTGGCTCACTGATGTTTTTATGTTTTTAACAACAGTGGATTTCTCTGGTACAGATGAAAAAATATATCTACATACACACGCTACTTGTTAGCGGGGTCGGCTCGTTAGTCTTTTCTTCGGACAGACAACGGGAAAATATAGAACATCACCCCCATTTAAGTGCTGAACGTGGCATAACAACCTGGAGTGGACCGTATGCAGCCAGAGGTGACAGCGGTGGTAAAAAATAAGCTGAGAAAACTCGGCAATATAAACAGAATCGCTGCTTGGGGGACATTTTTCTTGTAGTTAACTTTCCCTTGACCTTACGGAGACCGTCAACAACACAAAACAGAACACAACTGGGATAATGGTCTCTCTCTCTCTCCCCCCACCCTGTTTCTCTACTGGAGAGCCGAGCCTCCCCAGACCGTGGCAGTGTGGTTCTTCTAAATGAGTTTAGCCGTTATTAGTCTGTCAGAGGGGAAAAAAACATTGTTTCCCCAGTAGCAGGTTGAGATATTATTCATCTATAATTGGTAATAACCCTGTACCCCCACCCCGAGGCGGCTCAATCTCCACTGAGTAATCACTGCCATCGCCTGCGCTGCTGGAAACGGCATTATTAGGTCGATGGCACCGTCTCTACCTCTGCTGCCTGCCAAGGTTTATTATCCGACGATAGATGGCTTTACTCCTGCTCCTCTAACACAACAGGCGGCGGAGAGAGAGGGAGAGAGAGAGACAGAGAGAGAGAGAGAGTCTGGCTGAGCATATTTATCTCACATCCCGAGCTACTATCAGATATCTCAGCATCCTGGACGGCGGAGGTTCTGAAATAAGCCGCGGCGGGATCATTTAGGCTGAGGCTTCATCGGTTGTTCTGACAGCCGAGGCTCTGTTGTGCAAAGCACCTTTCGCTTTTCAATATTCGCCTGTCACCTCCAACGTTTCAGCTGTTCAAAAGACTGTTTCACTTTTTTCTTCGCATTTACGGATTGGAAATTGTGTGAAAATAGAGAATTACGGCTGAAACTTTCACTTTTTTTGTCTGTGAAATGATAGAAAAGGTGGAGAGATAGCCATTGTTTGGTCAGACGATAAGTCGTCCCAGCCCGAGGGGATTTATTCAAATAGCTTGTTTTTATCCGACCAACGGCCCCAAACCCAAAGATATTGAGTTTACCATCACATGACCTGTAAATCAGAGTGTTTTTCTTGAAAATAGACCAATACGAACTGCCGATTTTCATGAGCCGATATTTGGACCAGACACTACTTTTGCTCCCACAATTAAAATCTTAAAAAGACACAATGAGGATAACAAATGTTACGAGTCCCAATTTAAAAAAAGGAACATTAAAAGAGGCGTCTCCAGCAACACGGAGCTGCCTGTGAACGCCTGTCTGTAAATAATGCCGGGAAAAAACTACCGGCAAACGCAGCAGCCCGCATCGGCCGATACGATACAACTAAAAAACGCAAATATCGGACGATGTATCGGTCTGTCACTACTCAGCTCTGGACAGAATGGGGCATTTTTGTGCAGTTATATTGAAAAAACTCACCCCTAACAAAGAGCTGCTTGTGAATGCAACATTCAGTGCGTTTAGATGCAGTTTAAAAACCAGATAATATCCGTGTTAAGGGCGAACTTGAGTTTCTTAAACACCATGTTCACACCGTACCTCGGGTAAAATCGGAGTTCTCATACCCCGGTTAACAGACCTAGAGAACTCTGATTATTCGTGCATGTAAACAGCGTTCTCGGGTAACTATCAGGTTTCGCGTCTGCGCCGGGGTTAGAACTCCCCCACTTCCCTGGTGGTGGCTTTTGATCTGGAAATAGAATAAACCAGGAAGCAACGGCGCAGGAAGCAACGGCGCAGGAAGCAACGGCGCAGGAAGCAACAGCGCAGGAAGCAACAGCGCAGGAAGCAATGAAGCAGGTACCAACGGCGCAGGAAGCAACCAAGCAGGTACCAACAAAGCAGGTACCAACAAAGCAGGTACCAATGGCGCAGGAAGCAACAAAGCAGGTAGCAACGTGAAAAAAACAACAATAATAGAGTGTTACCATTAAACCGAGGGAGGACTTCGTAACATCACCACCAGTGATGAGAAGAAGACCCGTTTCTGTTGTAATTGTGTCCGGAAGTCGGCCGTTTTCTCCGTTTGTGATTTCGACAAAAGGTGAACCGGAAAAAAAACGTATTGAGTCCAGCTGTATGTTGGCGGAGCGCCACCTACTGCACCGGAGGTCGAGTTACTCCGTCATTTTCCCATTCAACCCCCTCTCATGTATACAAGGGGTACTTCAATAATCCGATTATTCCCTTAACCGGGGTGAGTTCATGTTTGGGTTACTGATGTGCACGTAAACGCACTGACTGTCTTGGAGTCAGATTATGAAGCTTAGACAACCACAAACACAGTAAATGCACAATTTGGGGGAAATAACCCTGAGCTCAAATCAACAAGATTGATTTATTGAATTGTTTCCTCTACTTTCTCTACGTTACATTCCTTCCAAACAGAAAAAGGAAAGAAGCTTGGGAAGCAACAATAAGATCATGAGACGGAGTGATCGAGCGGAGTGAAAGTGACCTTGCTGCCGCTCAGAGCAGACTAATATTTCATCAGCTCACACTCGGGGCACACCTGCCTCACAGCTATACTCATGTTCCCACATCTGCCAACGGCTCTTTGCTTCATGCCTGTGAGGAGGTATCAGGGGAGGGAAGGAAAGGAAGGAAGGAAGGAAGGAAGAGGGTATAAAAGACAGAAAAGATAGAAAGAAAAACAACAAACTCTCATGTGGGTTTACTCGGAGACTGGTGCATTTGAGAGAAAGTGTGGGCTGACTTTGAACACCCATGAGAGAGAGAGAGAGAGAGAGAGAGAGAGAGAGAGATAACGTAATGATATGGTGACTAAGAAGGGGAATCAATAGAGCGATGGGAAGAAATGACAGGACCGTAATGGTAAACCACCTACTGAAATGTATATTTTGGTTTGGCACCGCGGCTGTGGCTGGGGTTGGGATTGCCCCCGAGGCAAGTGTGTCAACTTCTGAATCCCCGACAAAGGACACACACATGAAGCCAATGCTCTCTCTCCGGCACCATACCATCAAAAACAGAACAGGGAATTTGGTATAGTAAGGAAGGAAGTGGCATCATGTGCTCTAGCCAATGTTATCCGGGCAGCAGGAGAAGTGAAACCTAACCAGTGAATTCTCTCAACACACTGATCCATTCAGCATTTCAGATGAAGTCATTCACTTCTCCAAGTCAAGGTTACACTGACACGCAAGCATCGAACCGCAAGCAGCTGAACGATCCCGTTAGACGGACTCGTTGCTCAGCCAACTACCTTGTACGTGCAACTGTGTGTATGAGTTTGAGGGAGTGTGTGTGTGGGGGTTTGACTTCATGAGATCATAGAGCTCAATCGCGTTATGACAGATGTGTTGATAACACTGTGGTGGTAAAAATATCTGAGTGGTCAGGACGAGAAACTAGATTACCCGTCAGAGCAGCCCTCTTTGCGGTTCATCTGGTTTTACCCTGAATTTCCCTCCGGTTTGTGAACAAGTGCTTACTGGAACTGGAACAGCCGTTTAGGTTTCAGGACTTAGGTTACGATCCCGACGCTAGGATTTCAATAAAATGCAAGTTTGAATAGAACATATTTCCGGTACCGTGAGAAAATAAAGGAAAAATGTCCTTGTTACACACATAATAGGATGATTCAAATGATCTGGTGCAGAAAAAGTCAGTGGACACGAACCAACACGCAGCTGCTTTTTGAAAGTCTGATCGCAGATCGGCTTTTTTTATTGCTTGGATACTTGATGCAAATGTGGATATTGTATCTGTATCCTTTTGAAATGTGCTTTTGAAGAGCTTCAAAGTATCGATACTGTTAACAACCTTTATCAGGACAAATGATAACAACTAAATAATAGTTACATAAAAGGCTGAATATGCAGAATCTTTATTAAAAGCTATATTTAAAGAGAATTATAACAAACCTACGGGCCATTTTGGGGGGGACTAAATTTAGTATTTTCCAAAAACTACAATAAGTAAATATTTTAAAGCATTTTTGTCGGGTTTGACAATGACTTTCTGTCACCTTCTGTTTACATCGTACCCTGTGTGAGTCATCATGTAACATGGCGCAGGCTGATCGCTTGACGCACTCGGCAACGAACCTGGCAACCCGACTGCTGGAATTATTTTTTGTTGTTGTGACTACGATCTTGAGACAGTAGATGGCGGTGTCAACCTTTATGTAGTTGTTGTAGTCTGTGTTGTTGTGTTTCTAGCTACACAGGGTCTCGTGGGAACCTGTGATCTTACAAAGAACCAACAAGACAAAAGATTATACTCCCCACGTGCGCACAGACCGCTGTGGACACCACGGAGCGTAGTAGCTCTGTTCATACTATCAGCTTTAAGAGCGTGCTCCACACATGAGCGGCTTCGTCTTTGGGGCGGCACGAGGACGGCCCGCCCAGACCCTGACATGATGATGAAAATCACATCACGCAGACCAACCCAGACCCTTGTGGATACACGGACACAGCGGGTGTCACAGTGACTATACTAGCATGCTGATGTTTAGCAGGTAATGGTCACTATGTTTCCCATCTCAGTTTACCATGTTAGCTAGCAACGAATGCTCATTAGCAAGGACAGCGGAGTCTGCACTTTGTGTTTGGTCATAAACCAAAGTAAAAAAGGACAAATTCAAGTTCTGCTGTCGTGGTGGCGCTAAATGAAGTCAGAATCACTAAAGTAATTATAATTCATTCTGAAGGGGATATTCGTGCATGTACAAACTGCATCTGTACAAAATTGAATGATAACAACAGGCCAGAAGCACAGCGTAGTGTATTCGTGGGACCAGACCTCCAGGAGCAGGTAAGGATGCTGCTGCAGCGTCCCCTCAACAAAGAAACAACAAACCTCAGCATGTTGCAAAGCTTTACTATCACATATATCATATCCTGTCAGCTGTTTCCACAACCCCGTGCCCGCTATTCCCCCTCCCTTCTGTGTTATTTCCAGTCGGACATTGAAATAAATAAATGGATTCTAGGTCTGCAGTGCAACAGCGGAGCCGCCGTGTGCCCGATGGGATTTTCATCTAGGGACGCGGTTTAGCCACTGGGATGTCAGTTTCCATAGGACCGACCTTCGGCCTGGCGTTATACAGCCGGGGAAAATATAAGCAGCCCCTCCCCTCACCACAATCTCCTTCATACCATCAAATGGCCGGCACAAAGACAAAGAGCTGACCTTAACTGTCCTGGAGGTGTTCATGAGAGCACATGCATGTACACACACACACACACACGTCAGCGCAAGGACAGTCTGCTTTAAAGCTAACCCCAGAAAGAAAATACAGCTTTCATCTGCATGCAGCTGCCTCGGTGAGAGAAGCGAGGACAGTGCGGGGCACGGGGGCAAAAATGGACAGATAGTGGAAAGAGAAGGGGAGAAAGACAAAGCACAGAGCCAATCAACTGACCGGAGTGAAACAAAGGGCTATCTGTGAAAGCCCTGGACTTCATCCCACCCTGTGATGAGAGAACTTCGATCCCCAGGCAGGCGGTCTGCAGAGAGCTACAAAGCCCTGATGTAGGCTGTTAAGCTCCCACTTCGATTCAGCTCATTGAGCTCCATGTTGCTGATCAATTAGAGAACAGCTGACCCAGCTGCTGACCGCACAAACATGCTGTTTTTCTTACTGTGTTTTTAAGCACAGATGGCTTTTTATGCCACGAGTGCGCTGCCTGTTATCCAGGTCTTCTCTATTATATCTTATCTGAAGTCTTTCTTCATTCTCTGGTTGCAGATTCAACCCCGCCCCTGTGTCGTGTCACAATCTCATGGAGGCTGATACAGTTGAAGTGTTAGCACGCGGGCTTATCGGCACGAGATAAGTCTCAACATGAAGGATGAAATTAAAACTATCCTCTGGATCGTCTTTCTCTGGTGAAATTCAACCCAACACCAGTGATACGGTGTGACTGGAGGTCAGGCCGGGCAGATCATCAGGCTCTTAAGACGGGATGTAACACCCTTTCAAAATACGATTTCCGGGTCCAACGCTGCAGTGCCGTGTTCCCCGAGATTTGAACAGATCTGAGTATTTAAAAAAACAACGTAATTGTCATTTTACCTCTTTCTTATCGATGAAAAAGACGCCTAACTGACAAAAAAGGGGATATCGTAATTGTTCACAAGTTTGGCCGTTGTGTCTGCTTTGTTTCAACGGAGCGTCTGGACCCGGAAATCTTATTTGAAAGGGTGTTACGTCAGACTGAACAGCCGAATACACACATGATGTAAACAATATACACACACACACAAACACTTCAGCAAACCTGGTCTTTCATTGATTCAAAGAGAGTCACAAAGAAACAAAAACACTATCCATAGGTATTTTCCCAAACTAGATGGAAACCGTGTATACTTGTTTCTGTGTGTTGGTGTGAGACTCACCCATCCTCCTTGGCTCTCGATCCAGGGCTGAATGTGGTTGTCCAGGTAGACCGTCATCCACTCTATGATCCTGCCCACCAGCGGACTCATCTCCTTCTCCACGCACTCCACGCACAGCGCCCCGCCGAAAGCGAAAAGCCCCACAATGCGGCCCCAGTTGACCCCGTCCCGGAACACCTCATCCATCACGTTCTCGAAGCTCTGGTAGGCCGTGGCCGGCGTGATGTGCAGCTGGTTGTGCAGATCGCTGAAGGCGCGGGCGTATCGCAGCTCAAACTCGTTGGCCGAGTCCCGGAGGGCCTCTTTCACCGCGTCCAGGCTCGCTGTCGACGGCAACCGTTGTTGCCGCAGCGGGGACGCAGGTGGGGTCCCGGGACTCGTGCCGTTAAAAGTCCCGTTGGCGTGCGTCGCTACCCGCTGCTCCTCACCCAACCCTGCCTCCCCCCCGTCAGTCCTGTTCGGAGGCTCTATGAGTCCCATGTGGTTGAGCGGATAGTTTCTCTGGGAGAGTTTGTAGTTTATGTAGAAAACCACCAGTTCTCTGTTTTGAGACATGGTGTGTTTGAATATGCCTTTTCCCTTTGCTCCGGTCCGTCTCTGCTCCTCTCTCGGTCGAGCCTCGCTGTGTTAGAGTGAACACACACGCACACACGCTGTGCCAGGCTTTCCTCTGTTCAGACCACCATGCTCAGCTGATATCCAGTGGACACTTGGGGGGGGGGTGAAAACCAAACCTGCACAAGGCTGACAAATCAGCTCAGGCCCTGTAGAGAGACAACAATGAAAGGTCAAAGTCTGGATAGCCTATAACATGCTGTGATTATATATATATGCGTGTGTGTGTGTGTGTGTGTGTGTGTGTGTGTGTGTGTGTGTGTGTAAGAGAGAGTTAGGAAAGAGGAGTGCGCGGGGATGGCTGTAGATTTTCAAATTAAATTTGGACAGGTAGGGTCAAAGTGCATCCCTCTAATTGGGCTGTTACATATGGAGCAGATGGCAATGATATTAATGAGACAATAGTAGAGCGTGTGTGTGTGTGTGTGTGTGTGTGTGTAGACTAAACAGTGACAGAGACAAAGGGAGGTCTAGGTGAGGTCTGGCTCGAGGGTCCACGCGGACAGTGTCCATCTCTTGAATCTGCGACCTTTGACCTTCGGAGCGAGCTTTCAGGCACCTTGTTCGTCTCAGCTCCAGGCTCTCTGTCACTTACACGCTGATCTGCATATTGTCACGCTGAAGCGCGCCCTTGAATCTCCCTTTACAAGACCGACTTTCCCTTTGTACATCCAACAGGTTATCGTCTGGGTATCTCTGCTGGAGGCCGGTCCGAGCGCATGAACACACGTTATCCGCGCGCCTTACACCGCTGCTTTAATAGCGCTCGGACGCTACTTGTTTTAGTATGAGAGCGCAGGTTTCCTTGAATACGGCGTGAATTATAAGAGTACTTTAACCTTACAGGAGATGTTTGCTGCCACAGTGCTACATATTTACCTGAGTGAATAAAGAGTTATGGCATTATGTTTCTACGACCAAATAAAAGGATCCAATAAAATGAAACTACTTTGCTTACGACCTCATTGGATTTCCAGCGAATATAACGCAGCAAACTCTCAATGAGCTCACCGACGGAAATGATATCAGCAAACTATTTTACAACATCTTGAGTAACCGTGTGATGTGAAAAGGTCAAACGCAGGTCGAGTAAAAGTTGGGTAAACACAGTTTGTGTGTGAACGTACTTGAAATGATCGTGGATATAAGGACCGCGCTATTGGTAATGCTAATAAAATAAGTGTTAAACTACTAGTGTTCGATATAAAGGCACAGCAGTGTGTCGCTGCTGGAAAACAAAAGTAAAATAAAGCTAAATATGTGTAAGTTATGTACAAATACATTGATAATAGAGCTGCAATGAGTAGTAAGGGTGTGAAACACTGGTATTAAACATCCATTAACAGTCAGTTACACGTATATCAACCAACAAAAAGCAGTTAAAAAATGATTTGACAATTTAATTATAGAGCTTTTTCAGACATTTAAATAAAGAAACTCTTCTTTTCAATGAAAAGAATAAATAAAGGCCTATTTTTAAAGATGATTACAGGTACATGTAATTATGTTTTCATAGATCCAGATCCATATATCGTCACACCCCTTAGTGACTGGTCCGTTAGTCGCTTGTTTGATTGACAGAAAATTCAATCGGCAACTGGTCTGATTATTGATTATCGGCGTCGGTCGTTTTCCTGCAGAGGCGACAAACATTCCTTGGTTCCAGCTTTTCATCTTTTATCTTTAGGTTTTGAGCCGTTATTCAAATAAAAAAAGAAAATCCGCGGCGTGTGGAAAATCACTATTTTATGTCGTTCTTGGACAAAGTGACTCATCGAGAAAATCCTCTGTGGTGTTGTATCGATTAAGACAATCACTATTTATTGCAGCCCTGATTCACTATGAATTTTAAAAAGGCGTGGACACATTAATTAGTTCATGACCGAAAGAACGCGGTCGCGTGTACAAGCGGCCGAAATGGGTTTCCTCAGGAAGGGGTCTGGAGTCTCCCTTAGAGAGAGGGGGAGAAGTTCAGCATCCGTGAGGAACTCGGAGTAGAGCCGCTGCTCCTTAGCGTTGAAAGGAGCCAGTTGAGGTGGTTCAGGATCATCTGGTAAGGATGAACCCTGGGCGCCTCCCTAGGGAGGTGTTCCAGGCACGTCCAGCTGGGAGGAGGCCTCAGGGAAGACCCAGGACCAGGTGGAGAGATTAGATCTCCACACTGGCCTGGGAACGCCTCAGGATCCCCCAGTTAGAGCTGGTTAATGTGGCCCGGGAAAGGGAAGTTTGGGGTTCCCTGCTAAAGCTGCTGCCCCCGAGACCCGACCCGGATAAGCGGTTGAAGATGAGATGAGTTATTAATTAGTAGTTATATGTAAATTGCCTCCGCCGCCCCGATTCTCCCGTGTGCCTTCCAACACTGTGTCAAATATTACGGTGTTGAGCCCGGTGGTGTTGTTATTACGACACTGTTGTTGCACAAATGTTACCTTTGGTTAATGAACATTATGAAGGAAACCATTTTATTAACATCCCACACTTGGGATCGAGCGATGTGGATTTTTTAGAGGCGATGCCCACACCCCACTCACTCCATCAGCCTTCGCCGATGTCCGCTACGGACTACCGATATTCATGAACCGATATTTGGAGCCGATTCTACTTTTGCTCCCTCAATTTACATCATAAAAATTTACACAACGATGATAAGACACGTTACGAGTCTTAATTTTAAAAAGAGGAGCGTTTATTGAACTTAAAAACATACTCGCAAACCCGATTCACGCGGGAGGCTCGCGATTTTTAACCTTATCTCCCGCGGGGCGCCCGGTCAGTAATTTCTCCCGATTTTACAGTGAAGGAAACAAGAAAGCTTGAGGGGGGTATTTGTCACAGTATCTGGCAACCCTTTAGTAATGCAGAAGAAGAAGAAGAAGAAGAAGAACTCATTGGCAGTTTCTGGTTCAGTGTTCAGACTACACAGGACAGAGACGGATGAAGTTGAACACACGTCGGGCCGAGGTGTTTTCCTGGTTAAAGCAGCCGGCGTGGTGCCCACTGTGCCTTCTGTACGGTGCGTAATGTTGAAAACAGCCACTTAAGCCTTTAGATGGTGGCAGTCAGTGATACACACTTTTTTATTTGATGTGCAAACACTGCGTAAAGTGTAACAGCCTTATAATTCAGCCTTCTGGTCTCATTTCAACAATTAAAGGTGCCGTTTGTTCGTCATTGTGCTTAAAAATGATTTATTAAATATCAAAGAAACAACATTTTCAGAACAAGGTTCCTTCATCAGGTTTTAAACACAAGGCAAGAAACGACAAATGACACTTTGGGCCGAGACACAAATGAAAATAATCTCTATTTTTCACAAATCAACGTTGGAAAGTGTGTAAAAAAAAAAAAGGGTCTCCAGCAACACGGAGCTGCCTGTGGACGCCTGTCGGGAAAACCCTATCAGCGAACGCAGCAGCCCTCATCTCGCATACAGATACACCTAAAAAACGCAAATATCGCCCGTCCGATGCTTCGGTCCATCACTATCCCACATGTCTTACCAACACTACTACCAAACGTGCTTCATTAAAGATTCATATCAATTTACTGCAGCCAGTAAATTGAGTTTAAGTGGACCTACAGCCCTGACACAAAAGAGCATCTGACAGAACAATGGTGTGACAATGCCGTGGTCTACTGACACTATCCCACACACACACACCAGTCAGTGTGTGTGTGTGTGTGTGTGGGAGGAACATGACCTGATGAGGATCCCAAACACGTTTGGTTATCGTGTAGAAACCTGACCTTTCCTTTAACAACTGTGGCATTTAAACTGATAAGTGCTTGGAGCTAATTATTAGTGTGTGTGTGTGTGTGTGTGTGTGAGTGTGTGTGTGTGTGAGGCGGATGGAAGGGGAGCTCCATGCAAATACAGTGCAGGCTGGTGACATTACATAATGCATACTCCACTCTCCCCAAGAGCACAATGGGAGCCCGCAGCTACAGTGTCTGCGGGCTCCTGTCCGAACACACATGCCCTGCACACGTTCATCCCACTGTTTGCACCGTAATAACAACCCACGGTCAAAGACACACACACACACACACACACACACACATCCTGGTGAAAGCGCAGAAAAAGCCCCACAAGGGAGCAGTGTTTACAATGGCCACATGGTCCCGAGCCACCACCAGCACGTGGCTTAATAGCCCAGCACTGATGTAAACACTACGCAGCAAAACCAACCATGTTGCACCTGAACGCAACCATCTTTTAACGCCAATCGCTTACATGTTAAGTCGTAAATACAGCTGAAGGTGCAGGTGAGTCTGGACTGTGACTCCCAGATAAACAACCGGGTGTGTGTGCAGTGTTCAGCTGTACATCCACCCGATCACACACACACACACACACACGGATCCGCGTCTCTATCCCGATCGCAGTGTGTGATGATGGATACATGAAGACAAGCGTTAGAGTCTTACCGATAATACGGAGTTATCCTCGCGTCCTTTCACTCTCTGACGAAGTGTCCCGCGTGTGTGTCTGCGTGCACAAAAGCTGTCAAAACCCCAAGAATGTAATATAGTCACTTCCAGTGTGTGTGCGTGTGTGTGAGTGTGTGTGTACACGTCTCCTCCTACGTCTCCCACTGCACGATTTGCATGCCCAGCCCCTCCACTATTACGTAATACGACGCCTTCGGAGATGTTTGAATATCTGAATCACGATCACTGTAGTGGCCTTTAAACCCTTTACCCCGACACCACGCATAAAACGAGAAACGGCACCCAAACATAGCGTTTCCATGCGAACAAAAACACTCATAGAAACCTTTGTAAAATACATATTTTTCCCATTTTGTGCGAGGTGTGTGTGCCTCATTGTTCTTATGTTGTGTCTCACTTTAACTCAAACTATACATAACACCACGGATACGCTTCTCTCCTCGAGTATTATTGAATTATCTTTTATTTTGCGTCATTAAAGAAACATTTGCGATCAAAGGAAACGCGTTAAAGCTCGAATTTACAGACGCTTGGACGCGTTTAGCGCTATGGTGGAGCAGGAGTCCCTGAACGCAGCACAGGCCATTCCCTTCTCCTGTCATAAACACCGGGTTAAACCTTTAATTACAATAATTAAAAATGACTATTAGCGACGACACGCTGTGTTCAACCTCTAAATGACACAAAAACACACCGGTAACCGTTATTAAAGTCATTTTGGAGTGAAAACATCACGGACACACAGCTCCACCTCTGTAACGGTAGGCTACTGAAGATGGCTGTCACTGTCATGTCCCATTTACAGTTGGTGTAGTCGCACATTCGCACACTGTAAAGCTAAAAATGTGTATTTACAGTGGTAATAATGGTTTAGTACGGGTTTCTAATGTACTTTTACATCAAATTGAATCATATTTAACGTTGAAAACCGGGAGGAAACGTATGCTAACGTTTCCCCTTAAATCTGTCGACCTCCTTCCTCTGAGAAACCGGGCTCAGAGAGGAAAAACCCGCCGTTTTCGACCGTTTTTCCCCGTTATTTTAGAAACACAGCCGTTATATTTACATTCGTAGCCCGAGTAGAGGCTCTTACTTGTTAGGTGGTCTCCGTAAAACCATGTCTGGTGGCTCACAACCCAGAGCCCCGGCAGGAGTAATCCAATCCTTGTGGCTAACGCCGACGGAGATCTCCACTCCAGCTACTGGCTCCCACAGATCCGCCCACACTTACGTCATCTGCGTAACTGCAACGCGTGCGTACGTCATCTGCGTAAGTTTCCCAGCTCCACTGAGGCTCAGTGAGGTCCTTTATGTTTCCGTGGTTTTTTATATTTATTTAATATTCAGAATAAAATCGTGTCATTGAATTATGTCAAAACACTTTTGCAACATAAAGACTAATATTCCTCATTTATCACTAGGGTTGTTTTTGAATAATACATTTTAATGAATTTTATATGATTCTTTAAAGATTTTTTTTTCTTTCTATTATTATTTTTTATGATATTTTGCTCAACTTAAATCTATTATGCTTCCTTAATTTTTGACCTGGAGATGTCGAACCACTTTTGCAACATACAGACTAATATTCCTCATGTATCACGAGGTTTGTTTTTGACTAATATATTTTTAATGAATTTTTTATGATTTTTATAAGTTTTTTTATGATTTTTTGCAAAACTTAAATCTATTCTGCTTCCTTATCTTTTGACCTGGAGATGTAAAAGCACTTTTGCAACATAAAGACTAATATTCATCATGTGTTACAATGTTTGTTTTTGAATGATATTTTTTAAATTAATTTTTAATGATTTTTTAAAATGATTTTTTTATGATGTTTTGCTATATTTAAATTTATGCATCCTTATCTTTTGACCTGGAGATGTCAAACCACTTTTGCAACATAAAGTCTAATATTCATCATGTATCACAAGGCTTGTTTTTGAATAACATATGTTTAATGATTATTAATCTCTCTTATTATTATTGTTACTATTATGCTTCCTTATCTTTTATATATTTATTATATTTTTAATGATTATGAATGATTTTTTTATGATTGTTTGCAAAACTTAAATCTATTTTGCTCCCTTATCTTTTGACCTGGAGATGCCAAAACTTAATAAACTCTTTTTAATCCGTGTTTTTCCTGGGTTATCCCAGTCAAAGACACCATCCTCATGCATGATAGATTTAAGTTTAGCAAAAAACATAGAAAATCATAAAACAAATAATAGAAAATCATAAAAAAACAATTAAAAACGTATCCAAAAACAATCCTTGTGACACATGAGGAATATTAGTCGTTACGTTGCCAAAGTGTTTTGACATAATTCAGTAAAGTGGTTTAGATGCATTATAGTGTTTTATTCTGAATATCAAATAAATGTTGAACATCAAAGTGACTTGTACGGTGGTGGTGGTGGTGATCAGCAGTGAGGAGGTGGTCGGGGACCCTCACCCCTGCGTGGATCATGTAGACTGACAGTAGTGAGCACCCGTCACAGTCCTCATTGTTTACCTTCCTAGCTGTTATTTTTATTGACCCGGCGTTTTCCTTAACAGCGCTCCACGGAGCAGCTGTTAGGCAGCTTTCCACTTTACCCAAACAAAGGATGGGAGAGGTCTCCATGGTAACCTTTGTTACCCCAAAATGTAGCATGCTCCAGGCGGACTGCCAGTTTGAGCACAGTGCCCCCCCGAGGACATCTTTATATAGAAACACTGGAAAACAACTCTCACTATGAGATTAACATGTAAAGTGAGGCAGACTCACAGGGATATAGAAAGTCCGGATATAGTCACTGTTTTTGTTTTACAGCCTGAAATGAGAATACAAAAAAAATAAAAATAATTTCAGCGTGATTTACACACTTTGCCTCACAACACTCAAGTGATTTTTCATTTTTCAAAATTTCTGAGAATTAATAAAAAATGAAAAACTAAAATAGCAGGGTTGGAAAAGTGATGAGTTCCCGATTACACACCCAGTTAATTGGCCTCTACCTGACGTCATCTCTGTGTTAAAAGTGTCAAATCTGGGGACTAAGTAATTAAATCACTTTAATGTTGTGAGGCAGAATGTGTAAATCACACTGGAACATATATATATACAGTACATTTAAATGTGTTATGATTTCAGGCTGTAAAACAAAAGAAGTGCCTGTTTCAAAAGGGCATCAGGACTTCCTTTAGGCAGTGTGAGGGTTAAAGAGCTCAGTCTCAACTGTGACCACGGCCCTGGAGCTGGAAAACCTCGACCGTGGCAAAATATTAATGTTATTAGAATATATATATATATATATATATATATATATATATATATTCCCCCTGACTCATCTCAAACTGTTATGACACTCATACATCAAACTGCACGCTGCGTATTGTTGTATATTGTATAAACCTGCGTTGAACCACATGTCTGTTGCACTCTGTCACATTAAGTTATTTGATTTATTTTATGCTTTATTTTTTATGTGATTTATGTTTTTATGCTTATTGTCACTCTGATCCTTTCCCATCTTTGTATTAAAATGGTTGCCGAATATATTTCTGACTCCAGATGATGATCAGCAAGCTTTAAAAAATATATATATACATTTTTATCAGTTAATCATGCATAAAGTAAAGTAGTCCTCCACACTGGGAGAAGAGGAAGCTGGTGAGAAGAACTGGGGTGAGTAAACTTTAAATCCCCGAGACCCTTAAAACCATGATTTACACATATAACAGTAAAGTCAGCAGGGATAAATATACTTAAATATCTATTTGTAAATACACAGTTCAAACACTTGTTTTCATGCTGTTTCTCAGCTGCTGCCTCCTGACTTTGTCTTTGTGTTTCTGTTTTTTATTTGTTGTTTTGATGTGTACGGGAGAAGCCATACAAACATCTTTCATCATCTTCATCCGCTTATCCGGGGTCGGGTCGCGGGGGCAGCAGCTTTAGCAGAGGACCCCAAACTTCCCTTTCCCGGGCCACATTAACCAGCTCTAACTGGGGGATCCCGAGGCGTTCCCAGGCCAGTGTGGAGATCTAATCTCTCCACCTGGTCCTGGGTCTTCCCCGAGGCCTCCTCCCAGCTGGACGTGCCTGGAACACCTCCCTAGGGAGGCGCCCAGGGTTCATCCTGACCAGATGATCCTGAACCACCTCAACTAGCTACAAAATGCCATTGTACCAAGAATAAAGACAATAAAGAGAATAATGATTCTGATACGCTGTTGGCTGTTTAGGACAAATACACAGGGACGGTAACCACAGGAGACGACTCCCTGTGCGGCACTTTTTGAATGATGTCGAGCCTCTATGAAGTTGTGATTTATGGGGGAATGGTATGAGTTGCATACACCCCCCCCCCAAAAAAAACCCACTTGTGCCCCCCCATCCTGCCGTCAGACCTGCACCCCTGGTTTTTAGCACCACCTGTGATCAACAGTCCAAACGTTCACATTGAGAAAACGCTAAAACCCAATTCACAACCGCATCATTACAAACTCCAGTGGATCAGAATTCAGGTTTATTGATCACTTCACCAAATGTTCGGAAGATTACATCACAATATTATGTATAGAACCTTATATCACTTTCATTTCTATGTATCTTACATTGAAAACTTTACAGTCTGCCTTCTTTGTTTTTCTCATTTACTGTATATATATATATTTATATGTTCCCTAGCGTTTAGGGAAGAAAAGTAGACATCCACAGTTGCGAGGGGAAGGAATGCTTCTCAAAAAATATTTAAATGCACTTTAAATAATTACATACATCCTTCTTCTTTTAAAAAAAGGCATGGAATAAACGACGAGGGGTCCAGGATGCCGAGACTGCGGCGCCTCGGCGTTTTGGTTTCCGCTCTTGTTCCTGAACCTTCCCCCCGCGGTCGAACTCCACCGTTGAACGTGACACAACACACACGAGCGCTCCAACTCCGACCGTCCGGAGCGCGCCGACGCACCGGGTGGTGTTAATACATGAGCAGACTGTCGGCAAACACGTATGCGACACAAGAAACGTGGGGAATGGACGACCGCCGTCACCGTATAGGGTCGACGGGTGGATTAGTGGAGGGTTTCATGAGCCCGCTGTGTCTCCGCAGTCCTTCAGCGTGAGGCTCACCGTGTCGACACACAGAGGAATGTATGACAGAGGGAAGGAGAGAGTCTGTGAACCAACCTTTCGTCGTAACCACCGGCGATTATCCCGAATCAAGAATCAAAATCGAAGCAAGTGAGCGAAAATAAATAAGTAAAATCTCGAATTCTGAAGGTGACGGGACGGTTGTGTCAGAGAGCAGAGGCGTCACGCTCCGCGTTGGATCTTTGAGAGAGGTGTGAGAGATGCAGATTGTTTTTTTCACCCGCAGCAGAGTTTCAGTCTCTTTAGGAAGGGCAAGAGCCCGCCGCCGTACGACACAGACGCAAGGGGCCGTACGACACAGACGCGCAAGGGGCCGTACGACACAGACGCAAGGGGCCGTACGACACAGGCGCAAGGGGCCGTACGACACAGGCGCAAGGGGTCGTACGACACAGGCGCAAGGGGCCGTACGACACAGACGCAAGGGGCCGTACAACACAGACGCAAGGGCCCGTACGACACAGACGCAAGGGGCCGTACGACACAGGCGCAAGGGGCCGTACGACACAGACGCAAGGGGCCGTACGACACAGACGCAAGGGGCCGTACGACACAGGCGCAAGGGGCCGTACGACACAGACGCAAGGGGCCGTACAACACAGACGCAAGGGCCCGTACGACACAGACGCAAGGGGCCGTACGACACGGACGCAAGGGGCCGTACGCACGCCGCGCCTTTTACCACCTCGAGTCAGGCGCTGCGGCGTCGCAACAGGGGGACTTCGCTGAACTCCGAGTGCAGCCGCTGCGACCTGAACGCGCCTGAAAAATAGGCGCGTGATCTAAAAAGCGCCGCACGCGTGCAGCCCCTCGGGAGAAACGTTAAATTAGCGTTAAAGTGACGACAACGCTTCGGGAAAGGCGTCGATACGCGGAGGGTTCAGGTATTACGACGTATTTCGATTAGATCACCAAACTTAAACAATAAGGGCGACACCGACGGCGTCGTTTTCAAACAGGCACAGGTGGCCGAGAGATTTGTGGGTGAACCTTTTTTTGTTAAGTATTAAAAAATAAACCCAGAACGAACAGGAAAACAAAGCATCAAAATCAGGTACGATATCAATAAATTATCTGTTTACAGTTCTTCTCTTGTCGTTACAGTTCGAGATGAGTCGGGGGGGGGGGGGGGGGGGGGGGCGGGGCGATGAATGACGACGGTAAGCAGAGAGCGCTGGTCACAGTGCTGTTCATCCCAGAGAGAGAAAGGGGGGGTGAGGAAGGACGGGGTAAAGACTTGTCTACAAGCTGAGCGCGGTAGAAAAGTTCAAACACTTTAACGCACGCTCCTGACCGGAGACAGAGAAGCTACAGTCTTTGTCGTCTCCCTCCTGACGTCACAGCGCCTCTGTAATCTGTTCCAGTCCGACAAAAGAGGTGTGTGGGGGGGGAGAAAGGTCTTTAAAGCGTCCACCTGTGATCAACATCCTCCATGTTTCCGTGCAGCTCTGTTCCTCCACCCCCCTTTCTACGACGTGGGAGTCCGGGCGGGCGCCCCCTCGGGAGCGGCGATGTGGAAGACGCAGCCGATGCGCAGGAAGAAGCGCCTGAGGACGGCCCGCAGCTCGGGGATCAGGTCAAACTGCATCATTTCGCACAGGTGGGGGTAGTAGCAGGACGCGTGGGGCTTGAACTGATGAGAGGAAGAAAAGGACAAAATATAAATTAGCGCCATGATTTAACATCCTGCTAACCAGAGTATCTCTCAAAGATGTTTGCGCACTGCAGTGAGTGTAACGGCATCCGTGCACTGTGCGCCCTACGTACTGACACGATCAGTGCTGTCTGAAATCACACACTGCCGACCCGCACTTACTGGAAATGCTGGTCCTATTTCTTCTTCTTCGGTTTATTTTTCCAAAAGCTTTTCCATCAACTCTGCTGACTCAGCACCCCGCCAAAAACCCTCTGATCCTCTTTTTACATTTATAAAGTGAATCTAGTCCGTTGTGCTGTTGTTCCGCAGTTTTCCAGTTTGAATTTATTCCCGCCTTCTCAGCTACGTAGACAAAATGGCGGCTATTGAGGGCGTTGAGTCTCCATCCATGTGCACTCTGCGGTTTTGCCGTTTTTGAGCACACAACAGGATAAACGCAGTTAACTGCACTTGACCGACTTCCGGCGTGAACTCACTACCGCTCTCAAAAAAGCCCGTTTGAGGGTGGAGGTGCACGACTTGGGACACGGCAGTATTCTTGCACAGCCAGACCTATCTGCACTTATCATTCTGGGATGGGGGACAAACCCAATCACAGTCGCTCGGGTGGCACTGAGCCGCAGATGCAGCAACGGTGCCCTTGTAAAATAGATGCTGACATCTCGGGCTTTATCCCAGCACCGCACAACCAGGAAGGAGGACTACTGATGATGTAACGGCTGTATTTTGAAACACTCAGAATATTCACGGCAGAGAGAGGAAGGGCGGCTGCTCTGGGTTTTTTTGGGCGCTGCGCAAAGGACAAAGAGTTCCCAACAGGGCGTTAAATAACGTGTCCAGAGGCCGTTTCTGGAAGGTTTTTGCGGCGTTTAAGGGCGATTGCACTGAATTACGAAATTGCATTCAGGCAAATAAACACAATTAAAAGCAGAATTAAGATTTGTTATAACTTTCCCACAATCCACTGCAGGCCTTGCACAAGAGATGAGGCCAGTCCACTGTAACAATACTGTCCTGATGTATGTGGACGCGGTGGTTAGTGTGGGATTGGTATTGTCTTCTGAAGCTGGCAGCACGGCGCCAACAGTTCCTGCTGATCAAGCTGCATGCCGGGTTGTTTTCTCCCTAAACGTCTGCAGTTTTGGTCTAAAATGCTCGGGAGAGAAACCCTGAGTCATGCACGGGCTGCCGTGAATCATCAGTGATGACTCAGGGTGCGTGAGTCACGGGTGACAGCTCACCAAAGTGAGTCGAATCACAGAATTGTGAAATAAATAAGAAAGGAAATGTAAAATGGTCAGATACATTTTTGACCCCAGTCCTTCTGAACTCATGAACATTTGATCAACTTTCCACAGTATTATGAATCTTTAATTGACTGATATTGGTTCAGATCTAGTCACCGTTGGACATATTTATGATCCAGACAGGGCTGAAACAGATACTCGAGTAACTCCAGTATCTGGTGCGTTGTGTGGCCTGTTTGGCACAGGGATCGTTGTTCCACACGGACTGTTTTGGTGGATGGACACCGCTACATCGGGAAAAGGCCGAGAGTAAGTTTGGGATCATTTCACACTTAGAAAAGAAGCCGAAAAGTTGCAAAGTCTGAGCAGAAAGCAGCCCGTTGTTAACACTGCGTGCCGCTGTTTTGGTTTAAGGAGGGCGGTTGCCGTAGTGATGGACAAACAGGAAGAGAATGAGTAACGTTAGCTGTGTCTGTATTTAGTTTTTCATAAACGTTAGACATAAAGTCACCTCCCTGATCAGTCTTTATATAGTTATAGTTTTGCTTGAGGAAAGGTGTCAGTGGAGTTTTGTACGTTGCTTGTTGTTACGGTAACAGGAAGAGAGAGACTGCGTGTGTGTGTGTGTGTGTGTGTGTGTGTGCGTTCCTACCTTGTCATCGGGCAGCCGTAGCGTCCTGGTGAGCAGCAGCATGAGCAAGCTGTTCCAGGCCTCCCTGTGACTCTCAGAGGTCAGACTGATGAAGTAGGCCAGAGCTTCACTGCACACCCTGAGAGACGACACAACACACACACACACACACACACACACACACACACACACACACAGAGGATTGTAACCAACACAACACTGATCTATCCCCAACAGTGAACAGGCACAAGTGGTAGGTCTGTACCAGTACTACAGTACATTGTCATTATTGCTGTTATTATAATAAAAGTGCAGGCTGAATGAAGGCTGATGAACGCCACACGTACGTATCCTTGATGTAACACATGAGTCAACTGCTGCAGTTCGGCTGCTCAGTGGAAAAACACAAGGTGATCTGAACCAGGCTCTAGCATGCCAACATGTTCTACTAAACACACACACACGGTGTACACTTCATAAACATATGAGGTATAAGCCATGTGTCAAAACAGATCACGCAGCACAGAACAAACACCGGTGCCGCGCTCTTCAAAAGTGAAACCGCCGGTGCTTATTTATCTAAGGTTTAACGGTTAAGACAATAATAATCAACACTTTGGAGTCTTGAAGATCACTTATGTTGTTTACAGTGCTTTTTTGTCCGTAAGCTGGTAAAGAAACTGCAAGTTTAAAAAGGCTCCCTGTTCGCCTGATGGCAAAACAACACGATTAATACAAAAGTTACACACAGAACCTTTAAAGAGTAAGTCTGGAGATATTTCTTATAGTCACTAAATCCAACAAAAGGCCCAAAACCTTTGAGCTCCGTTGTATTTTACTCGCAGATCAGTCTGGTAACGTGCAGCGGAGGAAATTTGGAGAAGCGACCGAACCGATCAACATTGGCTTTGAGGCAGATGAAGTGTGACGCAACAAGAAGCGACGGTTCAGTGTTAACAAAATGGCGGATGAGATGAGCACAGCTATCTCATCCACGGATGAGATGAGCACAGCTATCTCATCCGCGGATGAAATGAGCGCAGCTATCTCATCCGCGGATGAAATGAGCACAGCTATCTCATCCGCGGATGAAATGAGCACAGCTATCTCATCCGCGGATGAAATGAGCACAGCTATCTCATCCGCGGATGAAATAAGCACAGCTATCTCATCCGCGGATGAAATGAGCACAGCTATCTCATCCGCGGATGAAATGAGCACAGCTATCTCATCCGCGGATGAAATGAGCACAGCTATCTCATCCGCGGATGAAATGAGCACAGCTATCTCATCCGCGGATGAAATGAGGACAGCTATCTCATCCGCGGATGAAATGAGCACAGCTATCTCATCCGCGGATGAAATGAGCACAGCTATCTCATCCGCGGATGAAATGAGCACAGCTATCTCATCCCCGGATGAAATGAGCACAGCTATCTCATCCCCGGATGAGATGAGCACAGCTATCTCATCCGCGGATGAAATGAGCACAGCTATCTCATCCGCGGATGAACTCTTTGTTCTCTTGGATCCTTCTGTTGAATACGGACCGGGCTCCTGAAATTTGGCCTTTGATCCATAAATTCACGTTAAACACAAACGGCAGATATCCTTTATCGACATGTTGTTTACGTTCTGAGCTATGCCCCGATGCTGTTAGCACGTCACACGCTTACATACGTTGATCTGATTTGTTGATTTGGCCCGTATGTTGGTGATAGACAGATGGTTTATCCAATCAGCAACCGGTGTTTTCGTTCCCAGGTGGCTAATGCTAAGACAATGCGAATCAATCCATCTGGCGGGGTCAGGTTACAGAACCTTTGCTGTCTGTTGTACTCACAGCAGCAGGCGTGTCTGGATGTCAGGCCAGGAGTCGCGCAGCTGAAGGTCAGAGTACATCCTGAACAGAATCCTCAGGCTGCAGGCGAGGCTGCTGGTCTCCTGCTTCAACAAGTTGGGCTTGGATTTCCCTTTAAAGCCTGCAGGCAAGAGAGAGAGGGACAATCATCTGTAAAAAATCAACAACAACAGGGAGCTTTGCACGGCTTAGTGGTTGGAACATAACTGTCTTTGCCTTTGTGTTTCTCATGCCCCTGTCTCTCCCTTCATTTTCTTTCTGTCTGTCTCTAACGAATAAAGGCAAACACACTCTTAAGTGGCCCTGCCGTAACACGTCACACGCATTGATGACGTCATGGCGATGCGTGGCTTTGTTTACAAATCTTTCCGTAGACCTCAGAGTTTTTGTGCGTCTTGTCGACTGTTTTTGAATCTTTTCATCGACCAAATCTGCAGTAAACACTCCACCTCCGCATCACACCAACGTGAACCTTTCACCGCCATTGTTGTTGTTGTTGTTAAATGTCCGTGCATGGTCCGTCTTTTTTTTATTTTCAGTCCGAACAGGCGCACATTAAATGACGTGAAAGCAGCTAGGCGTGGAGCGGTTGCACTCACACTGGTCAAACGCACTAGGCTCTACCCAAAAAACCTGTTTTGACCCGGTGCGGAAGGACAGTGTGAGTGCGCCCTTAAGTGGTCTTGGGTTTCAGGTCCTGGCCAGGGACCTTTGGTGCATGTCATTTTCCTCTCTCCCCTTATGAATATTGTCTCCACAGTCAACTCTCTGATCTGTGCAGAAAATGCCTTCAAATGTAATAATGTGTCTAGTGAAAGTGAAGCTTTTTAACATACTGTCAGTGTTATTGTGCAATTCTAAAAGCAAACACCCATCAGATAATCCTCTGACTGGTTTGAATAATCAGCACAAAGAAAATATTGTCGTCAACGTCGTCCAACAACTGAATTTTTCCAGGTTCAATCCAGGCGACGACGCAGTAACCTGCTGCACGTTCGTCGTACAGACTTGAAATCTACGTTTTAGATGACTTCATGACTTCATGCACTGCACATCCTCATCAAAGACCCTTTAAGGCAGTGAGGTTGGAGACATTGTGAGGCTGTCTCATAACTTTAAGATATGGAAACGAGTTGATGAGCTGAGCCGTCACGGAGGACTTTACCTGCCCTCCAGAGCGCCGTCCTCTGTTCGTTGTTGGAGTTGAAGTCCTTGGCGAAGGTGTGCGACTCCAGCAGGCAGTCCAGCAGCTTGAAGAGGTGGGCGGAGGTCATGTGTCTGTACATACCTTGATCTGAACCCGCCTCGCCTCCCTCAGCCTCAGACTCTTCCAGAGCGTCTCTCTGAGTGGAGGACAGTTTTAGACGACGTGAACTGAATATATGTGACCATTTCAGATTACACAGGGTTGCTCTTCCAAGGGTTTCTTTACAACAGTTCAGAACAAAGAGTTGATACTTGCAACTACCGTATTCTCCGCACTATAAGTTGCACCTAAAAACCTTCAAATGTCTCCAAAGCCGACAGTGCTCCTTATAATCCGGTGAGCCTTATATATGGACCAATATTGAGCCACAACAGGTCTCCAACTACGGTGAGCAGCCGCCGTCTCTATTTTCCCCCGTAGAAGAAGTAACGCGCGGTGCATGTTGAGATATATGACTGTGTGAAGCGTGCCGTTTCATTTCCATGTGTGTGTTTGTGTAAAGAGCCCAAAATGGCTCCTGTTAAGAGACACGCTTACGACGCAGAGTTTACACTCAAGGCCATTAGTCACGCAGCAGAACACGGGAATAGAGCAGCAGCCAGAGAGTTGAACATGAACCAATCAATGGTGCCGAAGTGGAGGAAGCAACAAGACGACCTCCACTGACTGTTGTGTTGACGTTCCCTTTAGAGCAGCTCCATCTAATGGATGCAGAACGTAACCCCAGCCTCCACTGTAGTGTCTGTTCTATGCTCCTTATAATGTGGTGCGCCTTATAGAGCGGACAATACCGTACTGGCAACGTTCTGAAACCTTCCCGTTCAGACCAAGGAGACGAGGTGAGACGATGTATCATCTCCATAGCAACGCTCTCTGTACTTCCGTTCTTACCTTTTTTCGTAGCTGGATGTAATTTGTAGCGTCATAAAATATAAATGAGGACAGAGACAGTGAGATACTCCCCACAGCTGCGTTTGTAGTTGTGATGAAACGCCAAAAAATACTGTTTTATTTCCCTGATTCGCTATTTTGTTCTGCATCACGTCACGCGCTCGCTCTCCTTATTCATTGTATTGCTTGCTCGACCCTCTCTCTCTCCGTCTCTCTATTTCTTAGTCTCTTTTTTACCTTATCCCGAAGTTACGGATGTGATTTGCCGACTTCCCTTAGCTACCTTGATCTAACATGCCAGAGGCTGTTCACGTTTGAATATTTAACGGCGAAAATATCGTTTGATTTCCCTGATTCACTGTTTTGTTCTGCATCACGGCCCGCGCTCGCTCTCCTTATTCATTGTATTGCTCGCTCGACCCTCTCTCTCCGTCTCTCTCCCTCTCTCCGTCTCTTTTGTTGACAAGCTGAATCGCTGGCGACGACATCAGCCGGCTAGATTCCGACGGCTCAGTTCACACCGCTGCAATTTTCACCTGCGACACTCTGTTGCGTTACGAATCTTTGGTCTGAACCGGGCTTTAGCGTTCCTTCTGGTGACTTCCACATATCATTTACATTAGTGAGCAGCTGTTAAGAGAGGTTAAGAGCGATGTGTGGGACCTAAAGGGCAATGTTGGGCTAAAGTCGACCCCTGCAGCAGCTGCTGTAACTCACCTGTGCAGCCGCCATGTTCTCAGCATCCTCCTTCTTGCTGGTCGCTGGGTAAAAGACGATGTTGTCTATGGTCTGGATCAGTTCCAGCTGTACCACACATTTAATCAGCAGCCCTGCAAACAGCTTCTGGTCTGACACTCCTGTAGAACAGAAACACACAAGTGGTGTAGAGATAGGGTTATATATATATATATATATAAGAAGAGGGACAAAATGCATCAAAGGCAGTCCAAATCTACAATGACGGCAACAAACGTGATATAACTGTTAAAATCCTTTTGTCATTCTGTGCCGCCATTTTGGTTTTTGTTATTTAGCACATACAGAGCTAAGCAACAACATGTATTTGGACAATTGTGCTAACATATTCTCCAAGCTATTACCGTTCCTTTCATTTTAAAACGTATAAAATAGGAACGTTTGAACAAAGGAAGTCACATTTACTCATTTTTCCTTCCAGATTAATAAACCGGTTCAAACCGTGTAACAGAGGCACGTAAAGCAGTCCAGGTGTCTGTGATCTTACATATCTGATCCATTTTGACCACCAACTCTTGACTGAACTCTCCATGATGTAGATTTCGTGAACAGTCTTCCAGTGTCGGTGCGTTGTTTTGTAACCATTTCCTCGTTATAGTTATGCTATTGATTGGATATACAATGCCACAGTAAAAAAATACATTGAGCTGACGTCAAATTGTATAGAAACGTATATTCCAGACAATCAAGAATGTCGTGCCAGAAAGATGAAAGTTTCAGACAATGTTGGCCATTTCTTCTTCTGAGCAGGTGTTCTCACAATGCTGAAGTTGCGGTTTTCCATTGTAATTTACAAATGTTTTCCCATTCGTCCCCAGATACGACCAAGTCTCCCTCCCTTTCCCATCTCTGGCAAGAGCATTCAGAGACTGCAGTGCATCCAGAACAGTGCTGCCAGGATCCTGATGACTGTACACAAACAACCACACCCCCCCCATCCTGAAATCTCTGGCTCTGGCTCCCTGTCCCACTCAGATTCGAATACAAGATCTATCCCCCTATACCTCGAGGAACTCCTCACCCCCATACCTCCACACGCACCCTCCGGTCTGGTACCTCAAACACCCTCAAAGCCCCCAGAACCAAGCTCCGCACCATGATCGGGTGATGGGGTCTTTTCCTCAGCTGCTCCGGGGTTATGGAACGCACTCCCTGACCACATGAGGTCCCCGCAGACTACAGATGCTTTTAAACAAGACCCTAAAAACATTTATTTTCACCAAAGCGTTTTGCTAAATCTATTTTATATGTTCTCCTTTAACTTATTACTTATTTCTATTCTGCTCTGTAGCACTTTGAGATTGTTGAATGTAAAGTGCAATACAAATAAAACGTATTATTACACTAATTTTTGTTTTATAAATAGATAAATAATAAACAAGTCCAGTTGCTTTTGACTGAAATTGCTTTGGTGATAACGACGACCTGCACAAATGAGGACATTCACAGGCTTTTTCAAATAGAGTTTTGGGCTGAATTTTTGTTTGCAGTGAGTATCAATGTGTGTGTGTGTGTGTGTGTGTGTGTGTGTGTGTGTGTGTGTGTGTGTGTGTTTGTTTGTGTGTGTGTATGCTGTGTACTCACTAGCGTTGGACTTGCCCTTCCAGGTGTCGTCGCTGGACATCTGGCTGTGTCCTCTCTCAGACAGAGCTCTGTCGTAGCTGCTCTGGGACACGCTGTCAAAATCAGCATCCTGGAGACGAACAGCAACAAACATCACGGATCATCACGGGTTAGTTAAGTCATGTAACAGCACTTTCACTGGTTAAACAGCATCTGCTGATGTAATTATTGTTATTTTCTTACAAAATGCTTTCCATCTGCAGTTTCCTCTTCCTGTCCAGCCGGTCGCCACGTCAACAAACTGAAAAGCAAGCGGAACCAGGTGTGATAACTTCTGTCACAGAAGCAAAATAACCTTTAGGGCGCACTCACACTGTCCATCCGTACGGTGCCAAAGCACGTGTCACGGCTAAAGTCTAGTTCGTTTGACCAGTGTGAGTGCAACCATACCACGTCTAGGAGCGGTACGCTTGCAGGCCACGGGCGTTTGGGAGAGGTGGGCTTTTGTAAAGCACGTTTGCACATGTACGAGCACGAGCGTGCGCACGTGTACGAGCACGAGGCCTACGATGGTTCTGACGTCATTTTCTGTGCGCCTGTTGGGACATAGAAAATAGAAGGAGGGACCATGCGCGGACATTTAAAACAATGGCGGTGAAAGGTTCACGTTGGTGTGATGCGGAGGTGGAGTGTTTACTGCAGATTTGGTCGATGAAAAGATTCAAAAACAGTCGACAAGACGCACAAAAACTCAGAGGTCTACGGAAAGATCTGGAAACAAAGCCACGCATCGCCATGACGTCATCAATGCGTGTGACGTGTTACGGCGTGATGACGTATAGGCAGCAAGAAGCATTCGCCGAGGCCCAGGTAGTGTGAGTACAAACGGGCCTGGAGGGGGGGACAAGGACCCTAAAGCACGGGGCACGGGACGGAGGCACAGTGTGAGTGCGCCCTTAGCTTCATTAGCATTAATCTTTACTTTACTATGAACTTCCCTGTGAAACTACCTTCTTTGACATGACAATGTGTTTTGTCTTCACAACCCTAACATTTAAGATCAGAGTATCATCGCGATGATCAAGACGTTCACATGCAGGTTCAGTGACTGTTTTGAGCTGAGTGAATAGAAACTACAGTGACTGTGACACTGATACGCACGGTGGCTCAGGACTTACGCGTGAGGGCTGGTGTTCTGGAAGATCTCCAGCATACAGGAGCAGGTGATGTTCCAGACCTCGGGGCTGAACTTCTCCCCGTTCAGAATCACCAGGTTCTCCAGACAGTTTGTCCCCGACCGAGCCAGCTGCTCGTTGTCTGTCGGAGAAAGGGAAATGACCTCAGAGCGCGTCCGACACAGACTGACCAGAGGATCACAGGACGCTTGACGGGGACTAAAAGCTTCAGACGACAGAATTTGCATTTGAAAGTATTATGAGTGTTCTGTGAATGTGAATACCCACCTTGCCGGACGCACCACTGTAGCTGCGTGAAAATGTCAGCCAGCAGGATTTCACTGAGAGGCTCGTAGAACTGGGTGAACACGTCACAGATGGCGTACAGAGCGTGGTTACATGTCGTGGTCATCCACTCGGTTTTCTAGAGAGACAAGAGACAGAAGTTAGCAGATGTGAGTCCGGTTTAAAAGGTTAGAAATCCCCCCTTTTTAATCTGTATGTAATAGGGATGGGCGTGAGTGATCGATTCCTTGTCGTCCTGGTTACAAATGAACTCGGTTGGTAAACAACGGCACTCCAGTGTGTGTGGTTGACGCTTGCTGCACTTGACCCGAGACACAAACACCTTGGATTTTTGGAACCTGCTCTTCCCCCCCGCCCTCTGAGAGAAGTTGTGTGACCAACACGACGGGGTTACTGCGCGAGGTCCAGACGATATGGAAGGGGAAAGCAGTGACGCTAGGGGCCGCAACGTCATGGCACTAGTTCGAAAACATGGATGTCAAAGAGCTAGAAGCTTGTTTCAGTGAGCCGTGCGTTCGTCCTCAGAAAAACCAACTGGAGCGGTGGAAGTCCACCCAACAAAAAACTGAGCGTTGTGATACCTGCCACCTCTGTGCCAGCAGAGCGCCTGTCCTCCGCAGTTGGACTGATCATTAACAGAATGAGAACAGAACGCAAACTTTGTTTTGTTTTTGTAAGGAAACAATGTTTTGAAGTTGTGGTTTTGAAAAAATAAATCTTTAAAGTGTTAACTGTGACTGTTTTGACTGAGAATAAGCATTAGGGGCGGCAGTAGCTCAGTAGATAGGTGACTCGGCTGGGAACCGGAGGGTCCCCTGTGTGGACCATGAATGGAGAGTGGACTGGTGGCTGGAGAGGTGCCAGTTCATCTCCTGGGCACCGAACCCCCAACTGCTCGGGGCACTGGTCACTGGCAGCCCCCTCGCTCTGACATCTCTCCATTAATTGCATGTATATAGGTCTTGTTTGTGCATGTGTGTGTATTTCGGGCCTCTGTGTGTGTGTGTGTGTGTAACCTGAATCATAACAGAATGAAAAAATCATATTTCCCCGTTGCGGGACTAATAAAGCAATTCTTCTTCTTCTTCTTCTTCTTCTTCTTCTTCTTCTTCTTCTAGGTGTTGGGTAGGCTTTGTAACGGTGCGTCATTGTTTCTGCAGGAAGATGAGTTGCGTTCTAAAAATAGATTTAGAAAACAAGTTCTCGATTGGCCCTCAAGGAATTGACGGGATCCCTCGATCCTTGAATTAACTGCTCGTGCCCGGCCCTAAATATATCCGTTTTATGGTCTTCTGTCTCCAAATCCCAAAAGAGGAAATGCTTCAAATGTGTAAGTCAAAACATAAACAACCATGGGGATCGACTGCACGCGACCAGTGACCTCTGACCTCTGTCTGCTGCTCGGGGAGCTTCATGTTGTCAAAGATGCGGAAGACGATCCTGAAGAGGTCGTGCCACCAGTGCTTCTCGAAGGTATGGCCGTAGCTCTTCATGATCTCGAACATGACCGTGAGACCTCTGTCAGGAGAGAGAGAGACAAACAGTCAACACGTCAGTCTCGTTACTACACAGCTCCGCAAGCAGCCAGAACAAAGACAGCTTTAAGTCTGCGTCTTAACACTGTACGGGCGTCATCTGTTCAAGTGATAGCTTGTTACATTTTTAGCTTTAATTCAATAAGACCTCTGTTGTTTAAACGTCGATAGGGTTATATTGCCAACGATAATTAAATCTGCATGTTAACGAGTCACAAGCTGATGAAGCTGTTTTGAAAGGATTCATCACTGAAGCGGTTTGCGCTACACTGAACGCTGAAGTGTCTCTCTACCTGGTCCGGACATCCAGCTTGCAGCGGTTGATGATGCAAGAGAGCTCAAACAGAATGGGAAACCAGCCACGAACCCACACGCGATCACCGGGGGCCACATTCATGTCATCACTGGTGTACTCCCTCAGGGCCTGGACAGAGACACGTCATGTAGAAATGACATAGTGCTTGTTGTAAATGATAGATAAATGTCATTTTCTGGACATTTTAATGAAGTGGTACAGTCACACGTCAGCCGTTCCCACCTGTGGCCTTTCTGAGACGTATTTAGCGCAGTGTCGTATGAGTCTGATCGCCTCCATGCTGGTGTCAGGAAAAGCTGCGTTGCACACAAACTCTGACAGGCACTTCACTGCATCTTGGAACGAATCAATAGCAGCTGCAAAGTGCTGCTGGAAAGTGTTCACTGAGGGGGGAGTGAGGGAAAGAAAATAAGGAAACAAGAATTGTTTGGTTGGTTTAGGAGCTCTTCAATCTTTCCTGTCGTTAGAGAGAAAGCTGAGGCAGGACCGAGCATCTGTTTCACCGTCAGCTGAGCAGTTTGACACAACACGACCTCTCTCACTGCTCTCTCAGAGTCATACTCACTGACTATGTGCCCAGTGGTCTGGAAGGCCAGCTCCACTATGGTCTCATCGTGGTCCGAGGCTGCCTGGTGAAACACAGAGAAGATGTTCTTCCAGCCTGAACGGATGTTGGCCGCCTGGGAGTTCACCATCTGAGCCACGCACCTTATCACCATGTCTCTGATAGTGGGGGACCTGGGGGGGAAGAGGGGGGGGGTGTTAAAGTGCAACTCCGGTGCAAAAATCATCCCACGGTCTTTTTCGGGCACCTAAATACATCAAATAAGCGATCGAGACAGCTTTTTACGTGTAACAACTATTAACAGGGAAATCCGTGAGAGTCGCTAACAGCGGAATGTGGCTAACACTGATTAGCTCGGGGCAGTACAGTCAACGCATTAAAGCAGCTTTTTTAACCACTAATCCTGCTCAAAATAACAGCAAACCTCTGCAGCAGCATGAGAAGAGTCCCTACACACAAAACAAAGCATCAATGGGCTCCTTCCTTTGGGATTAACTTTGGTTATCCACTTGAATTGACTTTACTATGAGAGGAGCTGGTACAGGGGCCAGTAGGTAAGTCTTTAAAACACTATTTTAATAAACTCCAGGTTCACTAACTACGTTGTTGGTGCTTTGTTTTCTGTGTAGGGACTTTTCTCATGCTGCTGCAGAGGTTTGCTGTTATTTTCAGCAGTATTAGTGGTTAAAAAAGACGCTTTAATGCCTTCACCGTACTGCCCCGAGCTAATCATTGTTAGCCACGTCCGGTTGTTAGCGACTCTTACGGATTTCCCTGTTAATAGTTGCTACATGATTGCTTGTTTATGTATGTAAGTGCTGTATTATACTTTAATACAATGAAATGCTGTGTGAATGTCTCTCATCCCAGCCGGCCGTAGTGCAACATGTTACCTGTTCTTTTTCATGATGTGCTCAAAAGGCCTGAGGAAGTCTTTCTGGAAGCGGAAGTTGGCCAGCTCTCCTTTCTCCAGGAACTTCATAGAGAGCTGCCTCAGGGAGTCCACGGCGAAGATGGCTACGTCCTCATTGGGGTTACAGCCCACCTAGAGGAAGACGCAACAGTTGTCAGCAAAGCTCAGCAATACTTCTATTCTCGTCTATCAAGAGAATCACAATAAACTCTCGTCTCTTAAAGGTCGAATATGTAGAATCTTTATTAAAAGAAAATAATGATAATAATAACAATACACCCATGCGTTGTTTTTAGGGGTACAGAATGAAAGTTATGCTTTTCCATAAAAAAATATATTTAGTCTAAATTAATATTGACTTTCTGTCCCGTCCTGTTTATATTGTAGCAGCCAATAGCAGCCGGCATATCGGGGTTGCCAGGATTATCTGTTGTTGGGTGCAGCTACAGTAGGCTGGCACTGGGTGAAATGGAGTTTGCCTGCAGCTCGGACCCTCAGCGAAGGGGGCGTTATTTGTCCCAGCAGCTGAGTGAGCGGAGACGGGAAAAAACCAGAGTCAATATAGGCCGAACAAACGCCCAAATGTCTATGTATCAGTAGGCCAACGTTCATGTTTACTTAGCTGTAACGACTAACTGTAACGGCTAACGCTAACTGTCAGAAATAAGTAGTTACCCTGTATGATTCATCACGACATGGAGCAGGCTGATCGCTTGACGCACTGGACAACAAACCTGGCAACCCGAATGCTGCGATCATTTTTTGTTGTTGAGACTACGATCTGGAGACACTAGATGACGGTGTTCTGCTCAGTCTCCATGTTCAAGCTTTATTAATCTGATTTAATTTACATTTTTTTGCCACTTTGGGGGCAGCCCAGCAAGCTATTAACACAACACGGATATACATATTAACACCTTCTATTGTTGTTAATGTTAGTAAACAGTTGCTTACTCATTAGCAACATTAGCATTCATTTCGAGTTGTCAATATTCACTCTGACTATATGAAGTAATGATATAGTGACAGATCTAAAATGGCTTTATTGATCCACTCTTCCATCCATATTTGGATCTTTGTACCTTTTCTGTGACGCTGCGTGGTAAAAGAAAAGGTCAGTGAAGGACAATTTCAGTGCAATCATTTTTTGCGGTCGATGGGGTGATGCCGCACCCAAGTACATTAAAACAAAAGACAATGTTTCGCCTGTGCAGATGTAATTAAAGAGCCTTCTTATGTCCATGTAGTGGTAATAAACTGGAGTCCTCAAGGAGACAATAGAGGACAAAACAAAGTGCACGGAGCAACACGGGGCACCGCCGAAGGAACACCGTGCCCTCCCGCTGCTGCCTGCCACAACTCCTCTCACGACAACAAAGCTTCTACTTCCAGGTGAGACGGTTCAAAAACTCACATCCTTTAGTGCACTGACCTTGTTGAAGTGGTCTCCGATAACCTGCCAAATTCGAGACCACTGCAGCCTGATGCGGTTCATGTTGTAGTAGGAGATTTCCACGATCTTTTGCAAGCTGAACATCCTGGGCTGGTGCGCCGAGGCCAGCTCATCCATGGACACGGCGCACAGCCACCGCACAAAGTCCACTGGAAACGATTAAAACAGCAACACACTGTGAATAACGTTTGTTTCTTTGTAACATACGCAAACACAGACGCTGTGCTCTACACACTCACCGATTGCATTTCCGTCTAGTCGGGTGGAACCGGTGAATATCCTGCGAATAAAGAAGCAGCGTTGGTATTTGTGAGGAACAGAAACCGTCTTTTGTCATAAAGGACTGATACAGATGCATTTATTATGTTGTTGAGTACTTTTATGGGCATTTCGTCTCACCTGTCCACAGCTACCACCACACTCTGAGAGCTGGTCTCTCCCACAGACTCCTGGATGTGAGCCATCTGTCTCTTGTCCTGACTTCCCACCAGGTTACCTGCAACATCAGACACACTTTGGCAAAGGCTATTTACACCCGAGTGTACTACTATCAATACTATCAAACTATCAATGTATGCTTTTTGTACATGGATGCCAGTAGCAATGAATGCCATTTTCGCCCTTTTGTTACCTAACCCTAACCATGCATTTTGTTGTCTTAGGCGCTTCACACTGTCCATTCGTACCGTGCCCGAGCACGCTTCACAGCTAAAGTCTAGTTTGTTTGACCAGTGTGAGTGCAACCGTACCACGGCCAGGCCCGGCACGCTTGCCGGCTGCAGCCCAGTTGAGAGAGGTTGGCTTTTGTAAAGCATGGATGCACATGTAAAGGCTCGAGCGTGCGCACGTGTACGAGCACAAGCACAAGCGCGAGCATTGACAGCGGTCCTGATGTCTATTTATACGAGTCTGGTGCCCGCGACAGACATTTAAAAAGATGCCACTGAACAGTTCGCGGAGGTTTGATGTGAAGGGGTTCACTGCAGATTGATGAAATGTTCAAAAAAAGTCAGACAAAACTAAATCTCAGAGGGGTGATGGCGTATAAGCAAGACGCAGTTGCGCCGCGGCCCAGATCAATGTGAGTATGGTGAGTACAAGCGGGCCTGAGACGCGGGATGAAGATGGAGGGGGGACAATCACCCTAAAGCACGGTACGAATGGATAGCGATGAGTGCGCCCTTAACCTAACAAAACTGCTAAAATAATAAAAAGTCTAAATAATCTTCCAAGGCTGGATTCAAACCCTGGTCTCCCGGGTGAAAGTCCGACGCTTAACCCACTGAGAAACAATACCACACTGTGTGGCTCTGTGATGCGGTGAGGGATCAGGTGTAGATTGCCAGACCATGCAGCAAAGGCTATTTTTACCCGGGTGTAAATTTACACTCCGACACATTGAACACAACCTGATGCATGCAGTGAGGCATCAGACACAAACGGATGTGAAAAGTTATTAGTGCAGAATGTGGTTGTGCTGTGGTATGCTCATATTTGACTAAGAAAGCCAGTGTGTTACATTAGATATACATTATTAATAAAAAGCAGCTTTAGAGTTTACTGTGGATATTCAGCGGCTTGAATAAAGTGAGGCTTTCACCGCAGAAGCTCAACGGTACCTTGTAGTGTGATGGGAACCATGAGAGAGACACATTTAGCAGATGATTCTGAGAGTTTAGGACTGGATTGTGAACAGAAGTTATGTGTGTTTACGTGTGTCTTACCGAGGCCCAGGGGCATGAACTCCTCCGTGCCCGAGGGTAAGCCCTTGATGCCGGCCTCCTTATCCCGGACCACTCCCGAGATGTAGCGCGTCTTCACCCCCGTGCCGATCAACTGGGCGAGCTCCAGCTGGCTGATGCACCTCAGGATCTACGACACACAGACACACACCACAGATGACTTTGAGGTCTGCGTGTCTTATTCATTTTAGATGACGATGAGCTGAGAACACTTTATAAGAAATATATATCCTTAACAAATTAAAATGAGCATTTTTATTATTAAACTCTAAAAGGTTCAGACTTCGGTGGCAAGAATATAATTTACCAGGGCCCCTATTCATCAAGCATCTCAGGATCTGTCTGAGGAAGTGCACTGAACGTTATCCAAAGGTTAAAAAGCACTAAAAGCTTTTGATGAAGCAGGACGACTCTGTCTGTGTGTGACATCACCGTTTTCAGACAAGATGATGAGATGATGATGTGCTGTAGTTCTCTGATTGTCGTGCTTTGAACAATTTAGTGGTGACGTTGGAAATGCAAAAAACAGCTACATTCAAAGTAATATAAGTGCATTTAGATTATTAAGTGTATTAAAAAGGCTCCAAAATAAATGTGATGATCAAATTTACCAATAATTCATGAGCAATAGACCTCGACCTGTCGCGATAAGCCATAAATTAATCGCATGAGACCCTGAGCTCGGTAACTTTGCAAGCAGCGATGATTTCCATTTTTCCTCCTGTTTCTTCATCACAGAGACTGGATGACAAGAGTTTTCCCTCTGCTGCATCAGTTTCCACTGACCCCTCTTAACCCTCGTCATGTGTTACGTCAGTCATCTGTCAGCTGCACGGCCTCTGTGTGAGGAGGCGGCCCCCTGGCGTTACAATCAGAGCGCAGCATCAGAGCCCCGTGAGGAGCAAACACGCAGGTTGAGATAGGGGGATTTAAAGATGAAATTGGTTTCAAAGCGGAAGCAGCATAACGCGCCGATACAACAAACCTGGATCTCCACCTGAAGCAGAACCAGCCGATGCATTTTGTTTACATCCATTTCATTTATTGTTTCAGTTGTGAGTGTGTTGTCAGACTTTGACTCTGCTCTTTGCATGACATCTTCAAAGGAATGGAGGCTCTGGCATGAAAATGTGTTGTGACAGGCCTGAACAGACTGTAAGTAAAAGGTGGCAAAACCAGATTAAGGCTGAACATCCATGAAGGGAGGATTTATTGCAGTGCATTAGTTTTATATGGGTGTAACTTGAACACTGGCAGCTGAGTGTATGTGTATCCATTGCTGTACCCATCAGTTATTTCTGAAACTCAACAGTTAGTTAGTTAGCAGGGCGTCACCTCGTGCCAGGAGTTGCCCAGGTAGTTGCCGTCGGTGTGGGCCACAGTGATCAGGGTCTTGATGGTGTCGATGTTCTTCTGCTTCATCTCCGTGATGCTGGAACTGGCCGTCAGCAGGGTGAACCTGGCCAAGGCTTGGACGTACGCGTCTCGCTCCAACTGCAGACAGAAGGCCGGTTACTACACTGACAGTTTCACGCTGCGCTAAACGCTAAGATCACTGAGCCAATACCGAAAATACGATCCAATAACTCAATACAAACAATAATAGGCTCAGCGACTGTGTAAAGTGTCACCAGACCTGCATGCTGAAGATGCAGGCGATCCTGATGGCACATCGAATGCCCTCCAGACACAGTGAAGCCACCTCTGGGTCGTCACAGTCCTGCAGTCCCACACTGAACGCCGCCAGCAACGGGGTCCACGCCAGCTACAACACACACAAATCCTCAGCGGGTGCACGTTTCCAATGTGTCCACAGACTGTTTTGACTCTCCGGTTACAACATACATCACATTATTCAAAGATCTGGGTCAAACGGAGCAAAAAGTAACACCTTGAACATGGGCCTGACATGGTCCAGGTGTGTAGCGCTGAAGAACGGGGCCTGGGCGTGGCTGACGGCCTCCATCAGAGCTTTAGCGGTCTTCGCCATCTGCTCCATCTCCACGTTGTAGAGCAGGCGCCGCTGCTTCTCACTGGCTACACCTGGAGGGTGGAGGACAGAAATGATTCTGCTGTTTTTCATCGAACAGGAGACCCTGAGCCGTAAGGACACCGCAGTGATACGTCACGAGTCTCTTGTCTTTTTACCAGCCAGTGCGTTAAGAAAGCAAACATCAGGGAAAAGCCAACCCACACTCACTCTGCTTGGTGGACTTTGGGGTGATTGAGAACTCTTTGCTCTCCTTCATGGCGATCTTCTTGCCTGCGATCTCATCGTATATGGAGGATAGATACTCTTCAGGCAGGTCCTTGCTGTCATTAATACCACGATTCATCTTGATGTACTGCTCCTTTGTCATCTTGTTCTTCACCTGCATAAATGAACACGATGGAGAAAAAAAAAATCAGGTGCTTCCCTCGTGGCTTTAAACACTAAGGGGTTATTTCCTAAGACTGCTGCAAATGATTGCCAGGGACGGATGATTTTGTGTCACCGTGTGTATTTATTAAACTACAGACATGAGTGAAACCAACCACAGTTCATCTAATTTGCTGTTTTGATGCAGGCTCTACATCATTACTGTAAACAATTACAAATACAACAGGACAAACTCTGTCATATCACACTGGTTTGGATTAAATGTCAGGAAACTATGTATGGAGACTGTTGCTGCTGCTTTGTCTTGTGGTGCTGTGTGAAGTATAACGGACCTTTTAATTTACTACAATAGTCTCCGTCAATAAATAGTTTTTATCGTCTAACATTGTCTCTCTCTGTCTTTCACTTCTTCCCCCCAACCATAGTGTGTGTGTGTGTGTGTGTGTGTGTGTGTGTGTGTGTGTGTGTGTGTGTGTGTTTGTGTGTGTGTGTGTATGTCACAAAGCACCATATATTACACCTGCATTCCCAGACTTTAAATTTCAGATGCAATTTCCTCCGTGACAGCAGTCTGTCAGCAGTCATGAATCAGCTGCAGCGGCTATTTGTAGATGACTGCGTTGAGACGGTTACGGGCCTGCTGCCCACTCAGAGACTCTGCTGCAGAAACGCAGGGTGGTCCAGCAAAAACACTGAACCTTGGACTATTACTAATATCACCCGGCAAGGTGCTTCTGCACCCAATCAAATACACACAAGCAGGTAGATTACTTTGTGCTGTGTTTATAGTGTCTGCTCTGCAACTTTAGCGCCAAGAAACTAGAACAGTCTTCACTGTGAGAGCTTTGCTGAGTTGTAAAATCCTGTCTCAGAGTGTTACAAACTACTGGGAAGTGTGTTGGGGTCTGATAAGCCTTCAAGCTCACGGAGCTGTTACTGGACTTCCCGTATCGTATTGCGTCATCTCGTCAGTGGCTGACCTTGCACAGGGATGTTTTGGTCTTAAAATAGTCTTTAAAACACGTATTACATTCTCAAGAAATAACATTTTTAGCTGTGCTGCTTTACTTTCATTTCATCTGCGTCCAGTCTCTGTGTGATCCTTAAAGAAATAACAAACATGATGTGACCAGGGCTGTAAACTAGCTGTTGCCACTCAACTGGTGTGGCTGTTGCCACACCAGTTGATATATTCTCGTTGACATTAACTGTTGACGTCCCTAATTGTGATGATGGCGAGAGGATATAAATCAATCCCCAGTTCTCACCTGAGGACTGTGCAGGTCTGTGGTGAGCATGATGATGGAGTATGCCAGCACGTAGGCGGTGTCTGCACTGGCAAACAGAGTCTGTCTGCAAAAGAGGACACGCATCAGGGCGACAGTTAGTGCTTTGTTTTCTTTTGAATCGAACGTAAACTCTCGTGACTAAAAAATAATGAGACCTCACTCTGCTGCAAACTGAAAACCACCCTTTTGTTTGAATAGGAACTCTCAGGTGGGCCTTACCCCTGGTTGCACTCCAAGTATCGAGCAGCGAACTTCTCCATGAGTCTGTCAATCTTCTGGGCCTCACCGGGTAGCCTGAAGCCTTCCAGGAACGCTCTAAGTGCCGAGACAAAGTCCCGCCCGCAGAAGTCCAACTGGTCCACGTAGCAGTACATCACTTCTTTGTTGAACTTGAGGTTCTCGCCCAGATACTCTCCCACCTGGGTCTGTGGACGCAGAGGGGAAACGGTCAGGGGATTACCAACCTGAATAAGAAAACAGCGTTGTATAGGTTTGTGTAATCCCTCACAGTGTCCAGTCTGTCCTCCTGGTGTAGGAACTGGGCGATGTCTTCGGCCGTGGAACCCAGCATGCCCTGGTCCTGCAGGTACTGGATACCTCGCTTCGGCTTCTTGTTGAACCTGGAGAGGACGGAGGGAAACGTCAATGCTCACCTTCTCCAAAGAAGCGCAAAGTATTAAGTATAAAGACGAAGAGGTTGAGGAAAAAGGGGGCTCACAGTTCGATGCCGTGCTCTATGATGTCCTTCTGCTGTTTGATGACCTCATACTGCTCCGGATGGTCCGCCTGGGAAGCCGCGACGCTGGAGGACACGGTGGAGTCTAACGAACTGATGCTGTCCCGACGTCCCGTCAGCGGCTCTGGGAGCTTCAGCTCGCCTACGTCACTGTCCGATGGATGCTCCTGGCCTGCACACAAATCACATACGCACATAAGAATTAAGTATTCTTTATATATATAAACTTCCACTCTCTCCTGTGCATTGATCACATTTTTCCTGTACACACTTACCGAGGTTAGCTTGAAGGTTTGGATTGACATACATGTCTTTGCTCCACTCCACCATACACTTGAGGATGGACACCAGACACTCCAAACCCTTTTTGCGTAGGCTCAGCTCCTGTGGATGTAAGAGAATCACCCATTTACAGTAACACACACACACACACGTCATGTTACAAACAAAACATGAAATAAGAAACTATAGCCAGAAGGGCCAGAAGGGTCCTGCCTCACGCTTGACGACACTGAATCCTCGAGTGTACCTGCAGAGGAGTCATCCCAAGCTCCTGACCACTCCGGCCCTGAGCGATCTTCGACAGGTCGTTGACCAGGCGCTCAAAGATGTTGGCAGCGTTCAAGTCACAGTCATAGTTCACATAGATGTCGACCACGCACTGGGCATCTGGGGGGGTAGAGAAGTGTATGACAACAACCTTTAAATTACATTATATAATTACATGTCTAGTGATACAACACTGTTGTCTTCTCAGGTCAGATCAGTGCATAAAAAGCTCTTGAACTGTTACAAACAACCCTCACACACCCACCATAATCATCATATTTAGAGCTTTCATCCATGCAAACTGCGTGGATGAATAAATATATATATAAATATGAAGTTTGCCTGTTCTTAGTTGTTGATATTTTCATCGTTATTGCCATTACTGCCATATGTTTAAACACTGACTGATTAATTATGTTTTGATTTGCCGCCTGTGAGAAAATAGAAAACACTCTTCCCTCAATCACATCATTAAACTTCATCTCTGTTTTCCAGCATTTGGCTCTTTCCATAAACGCGTCCTGTCATATCGAAATAAAGATGCAACTGACATTAACATAGAAGTCACAGATGTTTAAATGACAAAAGAAACCTTCACTTTAACAGCTGCGACCGGTGTTTCTGCTGTTAATGAAGAGAAAAATGGGAGTTACTGGGTGTACGTTAACTCCAGCCAGTGGGTTTGTACCTGCGCAGATGCGTGTCAGCGTCTGGATAACCATCCACTTGTGCTCGAAGGAGCTGGTCGATGTCTCCAGGATGGTCAGGAAAATTTCGCGGAAAAACACCTGAGGCAAAGTGCACGAGAGGAGATAGAAGTCAGCAGATTAAGTGTCAGCGCGGGTCTTAAACCAAACCAGCTGCGACAAACGGACGACAGTGTGTTGCTGTGGCTCTGCCTCTGTACCTCAATCTGCATCTTCAGGTGGACCTTGAAGTGGGAGAGCAAGGTGAGGAAGATGGCCAGTGAGAGCTCGAAGACCTCGGGCACAGAGGAGACGCCGTTTTTAGACAGCGCCACGCACAGATACTGCTTGATGGCGTTGACGAACATCTCGTGAGTGCGAAACACCGGCCCGGCGCCCTGCAGCACGGAGAGCAGCAGCTGCAGGGAAACAATCTTGGAGCGCAACTCGTGGGACCTGCAGAGGACGGGGATAATATGTATGCATTTGGAAATGAATAGAGAGAATTAAATAATAGACAAAGACACTGAAGAGGCATATTACAGCAACATGCTCAGTAGATAAAGATGTGTCTTAGTGTTCAATCAATAAAGAGAGGTCCAGTTTACGTCTAAGTTGAAGGAAACAAGAGATTCCTGGGTGTAATGGGGTTTCATCATGGTAGTCATTTAATGTAGGCTGGACTGACTTCTTTATGAGCTTCTTCTGGGCTCAGTTTACTCTGGCCTATTCACACCGACCGGCTCAGGGTCTAATGTTACAGTAACTAGAGAGAACAGGGCCGCACCAGGGTGGAAAAGGACAAGTTCACCTGCGGAGACTGAGATCAAATGCTGTGCTCAGGTAAAAAGCATCTACATTTATTTTTGAAAACTGTAAAACCATATAGAAGACCACAAGTGTGTCTAATTCTCTGTCAGGATGTTGCTGGAAACTCTGAAACCACCTGAGATCAGGTGAGACTTAAAGAGGGCTGGTAATTGTATTGTGCATTCAGGTGTCACATGAAACAAAACACTCACTTTGGGTCCGGAGGTCCTTCAGCCAGAGGCTTCATGGAGAGTTTGCACAGAGAGCGGAACACCAGGAAGGCGTCTTTCTGCAGGATGTGAGAGAATCGAGCGGCACTGTGGGGTCCCTGCAGCGCCTCGGCATCCTGAGACACATGAAGACGCTCAGTTTTACTTTTCATGCAAACAACCCGTCCACATAAAAAAAAGGAAAGCGGCAGCTCTGATATGTCTTGCTCTAAACGGCTTCTCTGTTGGGACGCTCATTATCACATATTGATTTGCGTTTGTGGCAGAGCTCCAGACGTGTCCCAGAGGACCTGAGGGTTGAGTCAAGAATCTTAACAACAGGGTAAACGTTCACACTTAAAAAGCCATGCAAGAGAAGGCCATTACACGGACATGGCTGCAGACAACTTTGCCATCAAGGAAATGCCTGGATCCCCATTGTTAACGAAATATAATGCACGGAAAAACTGACCCTCGCCCTTTTTCTCACTTATTTAGTTTGTACTTATTTAATTTGAATCTGCTGCTAAACTGAACAGTGCGTATTGTTGTATATCGTATAAACCTACGCTTAACCACGATGTCTGTTGCACTCTGTCACACTTAGTTCATTGCTTGATTTATCTGACGTTAGCTTTATTTTGATTTGATTTATGTTTATGCTTATTGTTACTCTGATCCTTTCCCACCTTTGTATTGAAAACTGTTGCAAAAATAATTTCCCTCGGGATAAATAAAACTTCTTGAATCTTGAATCTTTAGACTACGGACTGAACAGTATACAAAGTCCTGGGAAAGGTGGACTTCTGTACTCTTTAACGTGAAACCCATTGTCTGTGTTAATGATCTCTCCATTTTGAACTAATGTATGACCTGTGTCCCGTCTGTTCACTTCTATTCTCTGTCTATTTTTGTTTTTATTTGTCTGTTGTTTTTGTTTCTTCTGTTGCTTGCATCTCTGGAAGTGTGTCTGTCTCTCTGTCTTTGTCTCTCTCTCTCTCTCTCCTTCTCTTCCTCTCTCCGGTGCAGACAGATGTGCGTCCTCCACAGAGCTGGGTCTGTCTGACGTTCCTGTCTGTTATAGTGAAGGTTTTCGTCTCCACCGTACTCTACGGGGGAATTGTTGGGTCTGTGTAAATCATGAATAAGTCATAGAGTGTGGTCTTTACCTACTCTGTAAAGTGTCCTGAGATGACTTTTGTTATGATTTGGCACTGTAAATAAAATTGAATTGAATTGTTCGCTTGTTGGTTTGGTTTTATTGTTAATAAAAAGAAAATCCACGCAAGATTAACTCTGAACTAATGAGCAGTCGACTCTGTATTTCCACTGTGTCCCCCTCAGCACACTTCAGATCAATAACTAAAGGTATCAACACTGCTCACCAGCATATCTGTGGAGGACACGGACGAGCGGTCCTCAATGATGCCGTTCATCTGCTGACCCTCTGTTCTGCCTCTGGGGGGAGCCACTTCCGTCTGCTCATCGACATGATGGGCTGGGGGCTCACCTCCTAGACGTCAGAATATTCAGGTCATGACTACGAAGGTGTATCGACTTTCATCAGAATGAAAGACACGAGAGAATAACTAAAACAAAAAAAACGAGTGAGACGAGTGAGTCCTGACCCGTTCCGCTGTGGATCTGTGTTGGCCGGTGCTCTCCCTCCTCTCCTTCAGTCCCCGCCGACTCTGCTGGGTTTGGATTGCTCTCTGCGTTGTCCACTTCCTCAGCTGCTGTAGGAAGTGCCTCCACACCTTCGTCTTCAAAAACCGAATCTGCTTTAAACAAATAAAGAGAATTAAGGTGAAGGTTGAAGGTTAAGAAAGCTGTTGTATGAAAGCTGCACCATCAACAGTTAAACTTTCAGATTTTCCAAACAGAGCGAGAGGAAAAACTGACGCGTACCTGTTGATGGTGTGCTCTGTTCTGCTCCTCCATTCATCGGAGCGTTGTCGCCCTCAGGTTCTCCGTTCATTGACGGTGTGTCTGGCGCTCGGTCCTTGTCCAAGTCAGGGGCTGGCGGTGGGGGCGTGGAGCTTGTGGCGTTGGTGGTCGTGAGGTCCGGAGAACTGGCTGCTGGGGACGGGGAGTTCTGGAGCTCCGGAGTAGGCGTCCGGTCGAACCGGGGGGAGCCGGACCTGGGATTACCCGGGATCGGGGACGGGTTCTGCTGGGGCAGACGAAGCCGGTCCTTCTCCTGCTCCTGAGCCTCCAAAGCCTGTGGAGAGGAGCCATGGAGACCAATTGTTTTACACAAAAGGACGTTTGGAAGAATTGTATGAAAACATTCACAAATAAATCAAACCCAGTGGTTCGCCTGTGATTCCACAATATTATCACAAAATGATCAACTGAGTCACTGAAAGCTCCACTAATGTTCAGCACGGCCGAGCTCTGAGCTCTGCCACTGGCTGTGACATAAGCAGAGTGCTGTGGCTGCGGTCGTGGGATTAGATAATTAGTTTCATAGCAGTTGGGTTGTATCAGGTAAGAGGTCATGTCGACCCAATGGTCCAAGTATTTTATGTTTATACTTTGTTCAATTGGTTGAAGTCGACCCGTTTGACACTAAAGGTTAAAATAACATCAGTCATTATAGACATTTTCAGATCGGAAGAACTTTTTCATATTTCTAAGAAACCCCTTTTTTATATTGTGTGTCTGCACTGAAAGAACTAGAAACAATCAGTTCTTATAACGCTGTTTCAGGGCGCACTCACACTGTCCTTCCGTACTGTGCCCAAACAGGTTTTACGGGTAAAGTCTGGTGTGTTTGACCAGTGTGAGTGCAACAGTACCGCGGCCCGTTTGAGAGAGGTGGGCTTTTGTAGAGAGGGTTTCCACATGTACGAGCACGAGCGTGCGCACGTGTACGAGCACGAGGCCTACGGCGGTTCTGACATCATTTCCTGTGCGCCTGTTGGGACGTAGAAAAAAGAAGGAGGGACCATGCGCGGACATTTCAAACAATGGCGGTGAAAGGTTCACGTTGGTGTGATGTGGAGGTGGAGTGTTTACTGCAGATTTGGTCGATGAAAAGATTCAAAAACAGTCGACAAGACGCACAAAAACTCTGAGGTCTATGGAAAGATTTGTAAACAAAGCAACGCATCGCGATGACGTCAGAAGCATTCACCGAGGCCCAGGTAGTGTGAGTACAAACGGGCCTGGAGGGGGGGACAAGGACCCTAAAGCACGGGGCACGGTACGGACAGACAGTGTGAGTGCGCCCTTAAGGGACTTTTTAGCTCCCATTTCAGAGTAGGTACCCTCCGACTGAAGCAGAACTGGGAGTGACGTAGGTGGACGGTGACTTCTGCTCATTCAACGCAAATCAAAAGAGAGTGCAGAGGAGAACGCAATAATTCCCCCATGTTTTCCCATAAAGTGGCATCAGCTGTACAGTTAAGGTAGAAATGTTGAATGCACTAACAGCCTGGTTCTCCATGCGTGTGAAGATAACGTTGAGCATCTGCGTGAGCGTGGCCTTGGCCGTGGTCTGGTTGATGAGGTTGCGGCTGGCCAGGTAGATGTTGTAGCAGGTTCTGACGGTGAGGAGCACCGTGCCCTCGTGAATCTCTATGTGTGGGGAGGTGACCGCCGTCAGCAGGGCCTGGACAAAGAGAAAAGGAAGTCAAGTCAAGAGTTACCAGACAGGATGTCTCGCCTCGAAGATGCTGCTGCTGCTGCTGCACCTGCTGAATCATCACTCCACTTCCCTACTCATGTGCCATGTTAAAGAAGAAGTGACTTCTCTGCTACTTGTGTAGAATTCAACTCAGGGTTGTTTCCATTTTAATGGGACTCAAAAGATCTTTCAATCTATTAGAAACCTATAAAAATATAGACCTTTGTGTTAAAGTATGCATTCGTCAGTCTGAGTAAAGTGCCCTGACATTCAGGACTCATTCAGCGGTGAATATAAAACAAGCAGACGTTGATAATCTGCTGTAAATCTTTTGTCAACAGTGATTAAACATTACAGCAGGACAGACTTTGCCCTTTACACACTACCAGGATGTGTATTTCATTCACTAAGAGGAAACTTCACAGAGTGGCAGCTATGAATCGTACCTGCCGCGCCAATACGACGAGAGGTGTAATAGAAAGTCTGAGGAATATGATGAAAGTGTGCACGAATTATGAAAAACAAACTAAAGCACATGCTATTTGACATCTTTCCCAATGTGTCAGAGTGTGAAACCTGCAGGAAGAATTAAACCTACGCAGCTTTTCTGCTTTTTAAATGTATTAAAGGGCAACAAATAAAAAATGTCAAATTCATTTGGAGACGAATGCGACAAAGCTTCAATAGTTGCCACAGAACTTTTTGTGTGATCCCAGGAACCAAGTGTTAAATGCTGGGTTTAAGTGGCCACGTGCCTACTACTAAGTGACTACGTACATACAGCGTAGATCAAAATAAGGGAAACAAATGATTATTTCTTGATTTATTCGGAAATACTGTTCTTTTTTGTTGTTCACAATTTGATAGAATATCAGCTGTGGCTATAAAACTGCTGTACTGACATGTTTTTTTATATAACCAAGGCACTTCAACAAAAACCTTTATTTTTGTTGCAGTGAGCAAAATTAGAGAACACTTTCAGATCCCTCCCAGTAATTGGTGTTAATCTGCACCTGGTGACAATTTACTGAATTGTTGGACACACCCTATTCACCCGGCAGCTCTCCTGGTTACTCTGCACGATGGCGAGCTGCTCTGAGGCGACTGAAACGCTGCGGTCGTCCAGATGAAGGCCAAAGGGGTGATGTAACTTTGATCTCCACTGTGTACATATGGAGTTTTATGTTCTCCCCGTGTCTGCGTGGGTTTTCTCCGGGTTCTCCGGTTTCCTCCCACAGTCCAAAGACGTGCAGGTGTTCGGTTCATTGATGACTCTAAATCACCCGTAGGTGTGAATGGTTGTCTGTCTCTGTTCGTCTCTATGTGCCCTGTGATAGACTGGCGTCCTGTCCAGGGTGGACCCCGCCTCACGCCAGATGTCAGCTGGGATCGGCTCCAGCACCCCCGCGACCCCGACCCCGGGATAAGCGGTTGAAGATGAATGAATGAATATAACTTCTCTTAACTACTTACTTCACAAAAAATACAATGTGCAGAAACAGATTTTCTCCATGAATGAACCCAGACAGAAAGATCTGATGTGTGAAGGACTAAAGCGTCTCAGTCCTGACTCTTTGACCAGACTGAGTCCTAAATAACCAACCACACTGACAGCTGGAGGATCTGAAGGCTGCCAGATGTACGGAGAGGAGAGGCGCTGGGCATACCTTAATGATCTGTAGCTGGACTCCCTCGTCGGTCTGCGGGCCCTGGAAGCAGTTGCAGACGGTTTCCATCAGCCGGTCAATCAGCCTCTTACCCGGGGTTCTGCTGTCCGGAGCATTGCCCGTGATGTGGCCGTACGCGATCAGCTTCTACGGTGGAGACACAGCGCGCAGGTTACGGCAGCGGAGGCAGAGTGAGTGTGTAAGTCTTTGAGTAGTTTGGGTTTAGAGTTTAGAGTTTATTTCAGCTTGGGTGTTTGTTTTGCGAGAAACAGAGAAATTCAGGGTCCCTTTGTGTGTCTGCAGGTGTTAAGGGTGTCCCAATGGGAGAATTTGTTATCCGGTTACTGTCAGAGGAAATAACATAGTGTCAGAGTTTCCACGATTATTAATCAAGGAAGGAAGGAAAAGGACACACAAGCATTATTTGTCAGCCTACTTTATATCGAACATAGAGGGTTCAGCACGGACAAACAGGAACACGTGGTGAACTCCTCCAGCCCAGTTTAGACCCAATTGGTCCAGCTTAGTAACGTTAAATTCACTAGTTCAGTTTCTTTTTCTCACTTTGACTTGAGCTTAACGAGGTGGATGATTATCTGGAGAATGTTGGAACGTGTTGGACCCTTTACGGTCACTTTCAGACGCGACGCTGCGGATTTAAGGTGCTTTTTATCGCAGATATGAAGCTGGAATGTCAGTTCCCTCTGACGTTTTTACGGCTCTGCTTAAAGTGCAATTCAGGAGCAAAATCATCTCACGCAGAAATCCGGGAGAGTCGCTAACAGTGATTAGCTCAGGGCAGTACGTTGAACACATTCAAGCGTCCTTTTTAACCACTAATGCTGCTCAAAATAACAGCAAACCTCTGCAGCAGCATGAGAAGAGTCCCTACACAAAACAAAGCACCAACAACGTAGTTAGTGAACCCAAAGTTTATTAAAAGAGTGTTTTGAAGACTTACCTACTGGCCCCTGTACCAGCTCCTCTCATAGTAAAGTCCATTACAGTGTATTACCAAAGTCAATCCCAAAGGAAGGAGCCCAGTGGTGCTTTGTTTTGTGTGTAGGGACTCTTCTCATGCTGCTGCAGAGGTTTGCTGTTATTTTCAGCAGTATTGAGCCTTCAACGTACTGGCCGAGCTAATAAGTGTTAGCGACTGTCCAGGATATCTCCTTTAATAGTTGTTACGCGAAAAGAACTAACTCGATGGCTCATATATGTATTTAAATGCCGGAAAAAGACCATGAGATGATTTTGCACCGGCATTACACTTTAATGCTTCAGGTGAGCAGCACGACGACTCTCACACACAAAAACAAACCAGAGAACAAACAACATGAAAGTCACAAGTCACAAGTATTGAGATTAATTTTCACAGGGCAACAAAGCGCCAGAGAGACCGTTGCGTCTACAGTTCTTATGGTTATGAGACGAGAAATCGGTTCAACCTGACATCCTTAACAACGGTTATTAAGGGTTAATTTCATCAAAGGTGAGAATATGTTTAGGGGCACTCCAGGGATTCAGTGTTGTACTTCTATAAAATGTCTTGAAATGTATAATAATATAATAATAAAATAGAGTTTACGGCACCGAGTCGCTTTCATGAGTAAACCAACAAATACTTGATGGATTAAAATCAGTGTAACCACACAAGTCTAGCTGATACGCAAAGCTATGGGATTAAAGGATGTGTGTGTGAATGTGTGTGTGGAATGCAGCGCCATTGTTCCGTGTGCGCGTCAGAGGCGTGAAACAGGTGAAACGAGCTTTCACTCCCCTCGCAGCCACCGCAAGATCGGTAATAACCCTCATAAATACCGGCTGGGAGAGAGGAAGGAGGCAGAAGATGCTGTGTTTGTTTAACTCTGTGTGTGTGTGTGTGTGTGTGAGTGAATATTAACCTGCAGACAGTCCAGGGAGGTGCTAACTATGCGTGGGGACTTTGACTGACAGGCCAACTCAAAGGGCAGCACGTATTTGTCAGCCTCGATGTAGTTGGCTCTGGGCGGGACCACGGTACCATCCCTGCAGGGAGAGAGAGAGAGAGAGAGAGAGAGAGCAAACAGTGTGTGAACTACAAACACAGTCCCATTGAACCGCGACGCTAACTCCGGGAGATGATGTGAAAAGATAACGTGCTGTGTGGAGTGTTTTACTGTACGTTCAGAGTTTCAGAGTGCAGAATTTCACAGAGCATTTAAGCTTTAAACCGCAGGAAAGCAAAATGGCATCGTGTTAAATAACAGCTCGCCTTAAGCAGCAGACAGATCACCCGAGGGCTGTTTGAAGTGCCGCTGATACACTCCGAAGTGGCAGCAAATCACTTTAGTCACGTATCGCAGTGAGCAGCTGGGGTTTACAGACTGCTTGGGGGCAACTGCCGCGCATGCATTCAGTCATTCATTCATTCGGGGATCATACTTACTTTTGTTTTTCAAGCTCTGCCTTGATTTCATCTGTGGAGGGAGACACAGGAGATTAAAGGTTACTCAAATCTGAACTTTGACCTTTTCGGCTCACATCACGGTGGCGTTACTTGACGGAAAGGTTACTGTGCCAGTCACAAATCCGACTGCAGGAGGACATGTTTTGTTTCCTTGCATTTTAAAATACACCTGCGCACGCTCGTGCTCGTACATGTGCAAACGTGCTTTACAAAAGCCCAACTCTCCCAAATGGGCCGTGGACAGCAAGCGTAGTGTGGTACGGTTCGTTCGCATGCATGTGGCTCAGAGTCCAGTTCAGTAAACAGTCTCTGGGTCCGTCTCTGTCCTCTCACGCAGCAGCGCTGTTGTTGTTATGTGACGCAGCGGGGTCAGAGGTCGGAGGTGGGGCCATGACGCCGTCCTTTAACAAAGTCTGAGCTTTCACAGTCCAGACCACAACGCCATAGGGGGCGTTTTCAAATCTTCCCACTCTGGGACCTGGTTTGAAAAGATCCCGTTTTCAGTATCCAATAACAGGGGCTGCTGTGGATGGGCCCTGACACTACCAGTGTGATTTATTGTTAGGGCGCACTCACACTGTCCTTCTGCACCGCGCCCCATGCTTTAGGGTCCTTGTCCCCCCGCCGGCCAGCCCGTTTGTACTCACACTACCTGGGCCTCGCGCAAATGCTTCTTGCTGCCTATACGTCATCACGCCGTAACATGTCACACGCATTGATGACGTCATGGCGATGCGTGGCTTTGTTTACAAATCTTTCCGTAGACCTCAGAGTTTTTGTGCGTCTTGTCGACTGTTATTGAATCTTTTCATCGACCAAATCTGCACTAAACACTCCACCTCCGCATCAAACCAACGTGAACCTTTCACCGCCATTGTTTGAAATGTCCGCGCATGGTCCCTCCTTCTTTTTTCTATGTTCGAACAGGTGCACATAAATTACATCAGAACCACCGTAGGCCTCGTGCTCGTACACGTGCACGCGCTCGTGCTCGTGCATGTGCAAACACGCTCTACAAAAGCCCACCTCTCTCAAACGGGCCATGGACGGCCAGCTGGCCGCAGTTATGCGCGGAGCGGTTGCACTCACACTGCTCAAACGCACTAGGCTTTAGCCGAAAAACCTGTTTTGGCGCGGTGTGGGAGGACAGTGTGAGTGCGCCCTTAATCACGTTTGGTTAATCTGAACAGCCTCCTTCAGATCTTTCTCTTATTCCCTCCCTGCATCACCGCTCCCATCTGCTTTTCTATCTAAACTTTTCTCCCAAAATCAATTTCCATTCCTTCATGATGTGAAGGAGAATGATGTGCGTTCAGCCAGATGTGACCGACCAAATCGATTAGATCCACAAATGACGCGGTGGCGAGCGCTTCTACACTCACACACACTTTCAGGGCCGCACACAGGAAATGAGCTTGAGCAATATTCACCACAAATGTCACAATCAATGAAACAGTGGATGATGTATTATAAGTAAAGTACGACCTGTCATTTCATGAAATAAGAACGTGAGCTCAGTGCATTCCTACGCGGGGTAGAAATTAGCGCTGGACCTTCGTGTAGAAAAGGATTTTTAATGCGCTGACTAATCGTAAAATCAGATTCCAGCTTCTTTAATGTGAATATTATTTGGTTTATTTCCTCCTCTTTGACAGTGAACTGGATTTATTTGAGTTGTGGACATAAAAAAAAGACATTTGAGGATGTTATCTTGGGTTTTAGGGAACTTTGATCCCCATTTTCTGACTTTTCAAAGAACAAACTAATCCATTAATCAGGAAAATAATCAACCGTGAAAATAACCGTTAGTTGCAGCATTAAAACTCGTGCTCTGTCACGTGGCTGAGCTCTGGTGTTTGACTTAAAAACAGCCCTTAACAACTAATCTCTCTTTCCACCGTACGTCTATTTAATCATGGGGGCAACAGATGCAAAGGCCCGCGATCCCCAGCATAACAACTACAACGTTAGTTTACCATAACCAGACAGTCGCTGCGACCACGTGACACACACACACACACACACACACACACACACACACACACACACACACAAACAGACACACACACACACACACAAACAGACGATACCGGGGACGAAAGGGAGCGTTGTGTTCGACCGGTGCCATGAATAATGAGAGAGTGTCAGTGCAGACTAAGCAGCTCAAACACCATCGACCTGTTTGCTCACCTCCCACTGACATTTATGTATTTGCAGTCACTCCTGTGTTCCGTACCTGACTGTAAATGTTAGGGGTCGACCGATGACCGATACATACTGACGATTTTCCTGAGCCGACTTTTGCTTCCACAGTTTACATCATAAAAATGACACAATGATGATAACGTGTGTTACGAGGCTCAATTTTCAACAAAAAAGGAACATTTATTGAATGTTTTTTAATGAAAGGGCGTCTCCAGCAACACAGAGCTGCATGTGATCTTTAAATAATGACGGGAAATAACTATCGGGGAACGGAGCAGCCCGCATCTCGCATATCGACACACCTAAAAAACGCAAATATCGGCCGGCCGATGTATCGCTCTATAACTAGTAATTATATCTTAATAATGTAGAGCAATCACCTGAAGGAAACAACTAAGCTTGTGGGGGATATTTGTCACAGTATCTGGCAACCCTGTAGTAATGCAGAAGGAGGAGGAGACGAAGAAGAAGAAGAAGAAGAAGAAGAAGAAGAAGAAGAAGAAGAAGAAGAAGAAGAGTCGGCAGTGCCCAGGAGATGAACTGGCACCTCTCCAGCCAGCAGTCCACGCTCCATTCACGGTCCACACAGGGACTCAAACCGGCGACCCTCTGGTTCCCAGCCAAGTCACCTAAAGGACTCCCCGTCGGGAAGAACTCATTGGCAGTTTCTGGCTTACGGTTCAGCGTTCGGACGACACAGGACAGAGACGGATGAAGTGACACCTGACGCACCGAAAAAGAAAAGGAAATGCCCTTCCAAGTTGAACACACGTTGGGCCGAGGTGTTTTCCTGGTTAAAGCAGCCGGCGTGGTGCCCACTGTGCCTTATGTACGGTGCGTAATGTTGAAAACAGCCACTTAAGCCTTTAGATAATGGCGGTCAGTGATACACACTTTTTTATTTGATGTGCAAACACTGCGTAAAGTGTAACAGCCTTATAATTCAGCCTTCTGGTCTCATTTCAACAATTAAAGGTGCCGTTTGTTCGTCATTGTGCCTAGAAATGTTTTATTGAATATCGAAGAAACAACATTTTCAGAACAAGGTTCCTTCATCAAGTTTTAAATACAAGGTAAGAAACGACAAATGACACTTTGGGCCAAGACACCAATGAAATTATCTCTATTTTTCACAAATCAACATTTGCAAGTGTGTAAAAAAAAAAGCGTCTCCAGCAACACGGAGCTGCCTGTGGACGCCTGTCGGGAAAACACTATCAGTGAACGCAGCAGCCCTCATCTCGCATACAGATACACCTAAAACACGCAAATATCGCCCGGCCGATGCATCGGTCTATCATTAGTAAATAAACCTTAATATTGAAGAACAACTTCTCAAACACCTGCACTGAGACCAAGAGACAGGTAACGTGCAAAAACAAGTGTCAGTTCACTGTCTGAGAATCACAATCTTCTACCAACAAGATATAAGTTTCTGTTGTCACAAGGATGTTGGTGAGCACAGATGGGTGTGTGTGTGTGTGTGTGTGTGTGTGTGTGTGTGTGTGTGTGTGTGTATGTCTGTGTGTCTGTGTAACACTATCCGTGATTGTGTTGAATGGAAAAGCACAGGCGACAGAGGATCCTGGAGTTAGGTAGCCTGTTTGTGTGTGTGTGTGTGTGTGTGTGTGTGTGTGTGTGTGTGTGTGTGTGTGTGTGTGTGTGTGTCTGGCTGAGTGACAGTGCTACGTACAACACAGGGATTGGTCTGTTTAGCTAGCTTACCTAGCCCTGACTAGCTAACGGAACTGTGTCACAAGTCGGACAGTTTTTGGCTAAATTCTCAAACTTTCACTTTAACCTACGAATATAAACAACGATGTAATGTTTTATAATTCATTTTAAGGTGTTTAACCAAAGTCTAACTTCTTATCTTTGTAACCATGTATCGTTTTAACGGCCTGGTTTATCTTTGTGTTTACAAAAGTCATTAAAAGGAAGCTAACACCGGTGAATTAGCCGTGTGCTGCTCTGGGCCCGAGTCGGACACCCCGACCTCCTCTATGTAAACACTAGCATTAGCACTGATGCTGTCAAAACATCCGGAACCACACTGAAAGACCTTCAAAATAAAGTAACATATTTTAAAGCACCAACATAAACCATAAAGCCTTTTGTATTCACCTTATTTAACCTGAGCAGCTCAGGCTGAGCGTCACCCAAACGTCCTGCCTGCTTCCCCTCATCATGACCACTTTAATTCACTAATTTAACACGTAAATACCCACGCACACACATGAAACTCCACTTGTAGATTCATAGAAGTGTGTGAATTAATCCTACATGCACTTGGGTGGAGATCACCGAGTAAAACCACCACGAAAAGACCGGAAACTGCGGCGGAGCAGATCCGTCCGGATTGGGGCAACACCAGCTAACGGCGTCCGACAGGTGACACATCCCCCACACACACATTAGCATGTTTTCTAACGTTGACAGCGACAACGTCGGTGTGAAGGCCCGGTACCAACACCGAAGAGTCAACAATAAGACGTGAAAGTGACGCGGTGACACTGTGGTACACGTCAACGGTCGGTGGAGGCCATTCAGAAGCTAACGCTAACGCTAACGCTAACGCTAAAGCTAGCTAACCGCGTAAGCTAGCTTGTCTCTCAATCAAACCGGACACGACCGACGGCGTCTTTTCCCAGTGAAGCGCCGCGTCAAAAAGCACCGCAAACACACTCACCGAGCGCCACTTGACAGGCTTTGCGCAGCTGGCTGTTCTGGCTCCTCTTCACCTCCTTATCCGAGAGGATTTTCTCCAGCGCCCTGGACAGAAACATGCTCTTGGTTTTGCTGTTTTCCGCCTTCAACTGCGAGGACTGCTGTGGCTGTGGCCGCGGCTGCTGCTGCTGCTGCTGGGGTGGTTGTTGTTGTTGTTGTTGCATCTCTCGCTCTTCTCCCCGCTTCTCTCTCATCTCAGGCCGTCATTTCCTCGGCCCGGGCCCCCGCCGGTGAGCAGGTGTCAAGGAGAGCTAACGGAAAATCCCAGGGCTATCGGTGGCGGTGGCGGTGTCAGTCCCGTCGCTGCCTCAGCCCAGCGCCGCCATGCTGCTCACACGTCACGTCACGTCACGTCACGTGACTCTCAGCTGTCTGGGGGTTTTGACAACAGGCACCCCGGGGTGAGGGCGACCCTGCCCCACGGGGGGGTGTCAGAGTTCACCTCACACGCGTCTGTAATGCGTCACCCGAGGGTGAACATGTTAAAGAGGTGTAAAAGGTAAAATGAGCCACTTTGAAAAAGCGCCCCCTCATGGAGAGAAGCAGTTCCTGCACTGTCCTGCAGGGGGCACCAAAACACAGCAGTTAGTTACACGAAGAAGAAGAAGAATTACTTTATTTATTATAATTCAATTGTTTCACTCTGTTATTATATTATTCATGTCACACACACACACGCACACACACACACACACACACATGCACAGACAGGACCTATATACATGCAATTAATGGAGAGATGTCAGAGTGAGGGGGCTGTCAGTGATCAGCGCCCCGAGCAGTTGTGGGTTCGGTGCCTTGCTCAACAGAACCTCTGCAGTGCCCAGTAGATGAACTGGCACCTCTCCAACCACCGGTCCACCCTCCATTCATAGTTCACACAGGGACTTGAACCAGCGATCCTCCGGTTCCCAGCCAAGTCACTAAGGACTAAGGTCTTAAACAACCAAAATGTGAATGATGATCATAGAAGTTCAATATTTTACACCGAGCGTTCACTTTGTGATAAAAGCATGACATTTGGTATCAGAGTTATTATTATTTGGTAGATGTTAGTTGGTGAATATGTTTCAAACTCATCTCTATACCCTCACCGGCCACTTTATTAGGTGCACCTGTCCAATTGCTCGTTAATGCACATTTCTAATCAGCCAATCACACGGCAGCAGCTCATTCAGGCATGTGGACATGGTGAAGAGTGTGTGTGTGTGTGTGTGTGTGTAGACATGGTGAAGAGGATGTGTGTGTGTGTGTGTGTGTGTGTGTGTGGACATGGTGAAGAGGATGTGCTGCAGGTCAAAGCAGCATCAGAACGGGGAGGAAAGGTGATTTGCGTGACTTTGAACGTGGCGTGGTTGTTGGTGCAGACGGGAGCTCTGAGTGTTTCACAAACTGCTGATCTACTGGGATTTCAACTTACAACCATCTCTAGTTTACAGAGAATGGTCCCAAAGAGAGGAAAGATCCAGTGAGCGGCAGTTCTGTGGGCGCACATGGAGGTGAATGGACACACTGGGGCGAGCTCCTCCTCCTCTTCCTTCTCCTCCTCTTCTTCTGATGGGTTGTGGGATTAAATTCCATCCCTTTTTTATCAGTCTAAAAAGTGCTCTTAACACAATCCCCCCTGGACGATCCCCTTGTGACACGAGGACCTGATCTTCTGTTGATGTGAGCAGCAGCACGTGGTGGTGAATGACCTTAAACACTAAGCATTTATAAGACCATTAAACAGCGATGGGAGTGTTTGGGTGACAGGCTTCATACACTGAGAGACAACAGACGATGCCGATTGCTACATATTAGTTTTATTTTATCCAGCTCCTCCGATCAGCAAATTACAAGTGTACATCTATTCGTTCATACAACTGCAGTTGAATCTTTAAACGTTTCTTTTTTTCATTAAATGTGATAAAAATGTACATCGTATATAGCATCGATAAGAAAATACTGACAATCTTCATTACAAATCTAGACCATAGGATTTATCTGGCAAGCAAAAATCATCGCTCCTCCGTCACTTAGAAAAAAAAACAATAATCTGACACGGAGCAAAACAAGTAGCCTGTTGAGAGGTTGTGCTAATGCAACGTTTTCCTCTTTCCGCAGAATAATCTTGATAATTCACAGTATGGAAATAAAAATAACATAAAATAGTCTTATAGCGCGGATTCTCCTGCAGCTTGAGCCGGAACAGTAAAATCACCTACTGAGAATCAGCTCGCAATAACGTCTACCGTGAGATTTACGACAATCACGCAGAAACAGAAATCAGACCAGTTATAAAAAAAATAAAGTCGTAACGCGTGTACGAAGAGAGGAAATACGCAGACGCGTGATTAGAGAATAAATAACGATGTCGCCGTGGTTACAATCCCAGTGTCCTGCGGTAAAAGTTAGAGATTCGGAAAATAAATTAACATTGATTTCTAGAAGTCGTCCGTTCAGAGTACCGTTCATTCCCGGTTTAATGCTGCGAATGCGACAAGACCGAGTCCCGTCGGCGCTCTGTGTACCGTAAAGGACAGTACCTTCTACGTAGAAGGTGATATACAATGGTGGTTGCACAAACGCCACCCGGGTGTTGGTTTCCAGTCGTAGAGATCCGTGGATATTCAAGAAATAAACAGAGCTACGAAGGACGAGCATTGGTGTGATGGTGACCCGTGTGGACGTACGGTGTTTCATTACAAGTGCAAATGAAGCTGATTAGACATTAGAGTGTGTGTGTGTGTGTGTGTGTGTGCGCAGGTCGGTGTTTAGCAAGTGTGAGAGGGAGATATCCAATCCATGCTTCAGCCAACGGCGTCACGTTTAACAGGAAATCTAACGCCGAAAAAATCAATAAATAGAAATAAAAGACATCTGAGGCAGTTGGCGGCAGCACGGACGGTTAATGGAGGAACCAAAACTCTTCCAGAACGACTTCTTTCACCGGAGAATATCTGAATTTAGAGGAACTCCACCCCCGAAAAGTCCTGTAAGTGGCTTCGGAGGGTTCTGTTTTTACTAGTGCAGCTATAAAGGTGGAGTTGGTTAACCGGACGCTCGCCAGATGGCTTTTGTTCCGCCTTGCTTCCGCCTTGACTCCGCCTAGCTCCACTCAACCACCTGGAGTGATTTCAGGGTCCGCAAGAAATGGTCAGGCCAATCAAGAGCGCCGGGCGGGGTTTTATGGATGTGACGTAGCAGAGAAACGACTGTGGCGGCTCACAGAGGAAGCAGATGTCAACATGGATGCTGCTGTTTCCTCCGTGTCGTCCGATCTAGAGAATATTCCTTCTTTAAAGGAACGCCAGAGAGCGGCTCTGAAGGCTTTTGTCGGTGGGAACCATGTCATCTGTTCAGTTTGGCTTCTCCCTGCGTCACTCATCAGCGTCACGGGTTGGTTTCGATGTGAGCGGTTGAAGTAGCACGTCAATAAAGATGACGGACAAGTGGTTTATCCAATCATACGCAAGGATTTTTGAGAAGGCCCAGCCTCCTGAAATCACTTCCCAGTCGAGCGATCCCAGAGGGATGAGGGAAGCGAGGAGGAACCAACCGCCGTAACACGTCACACGCATCTATGACGTCATCGCGATGCGTCGCTTTGTTTACAAATCTTTCCATAGACCTCGGAGTTTTTTTGCGTCTTGTCGACTGTTTTTGAATCTTTTCATCGACCAAATCTGCAGTAAACACTCCACCTCCGCATCACACCAACGTGAACCTTTCGCCGCCATTGCTGTTGTTGTTAAATGTCCGTGCATGGTCCCTCCTTCTATTTTCTACGTCCCAACAGACGCACATAAATGACGTCAGAACCGCCGTAGGACTCGTGCTCGTACACGTGCACACGCTCGAGCGCTTACATGTGCAAACACGCTCTACAAAAGCCCACCTCTCTCGTGGACGGCCCGCTGGCCGCAGTTATGCGCGGAGCGGTTGCACTCACACTGGTCAAACGCACTAGGCTTGACCCGAAAAAATGGTTTTGGCGCGGTGCGGAAGGACAGTGTGAGTGCGCCCTTACAGTCCAGCTATCGATCTGCCGTTAGGCCCAAAGTCAATATTTAGTAGCATTCTGAACACAGTTGTAGCGTCACGTTCTCTCCGAGTGTGTCGTTAATTGAATTAAATGAGAATGAAGATAAAAGGAAGTGCGTTAAATACTGGAAAGGACACTTTTCATACGCGAGTGTCTTCGGGACACATCCAAGTGAACTCAGGGCCGGGGCTGGAAAACAGAGATGAGTGTGTCGTACAGCACTGAGATATACCGAGTTATGGTCCAGGAAGTAGACAAACAAACAAACAAACACACAAACAGAAATATTCAATCGCGTTCACATTTTGTCATTTGTACACATGCAGCAGGGGAAGTAGCCCTTGTCGTGGAAGAGGAGAGGAAGTGCAATACGTAGGAAATGTGAGAGGGAAATTCATTCTAAGGAGTCCCGTTTCCCCTGTAAGGAGCAAAATTCGTTGTTCAGATGGAAAGTGGTCATTCAGTCACATGTGAGGTACGACTACCATAAAAAAAAACATCATTAGAAACTGAAACAACGTATTAAAATGATATAAAACACAGGCCTGATGGTGAGGGGGGGAGGTTCAGAAGGAAAATTGCTCCCGTAAATGATCGAAAATCATCAACCTTTCATTATTAGTCAGTCGTTAAACAGCAGGTCAAAAGAGGAAACAGTGGTTTAAAGCGTCTGAGCCAAAACGAAGAACCCACGCTAGGTTTTTTTAGGTGCTTCTTCCTCAAATAAAAACAGTGTCATCGCAGGTTTCAGACCGTAGGGGTGCTGCGGTGTGTGAAAAGTACCGCAACTGTTTACCGATGGTGTGCTGTGGTCACCTGGTGATGGGGAGGTGGTCACAGTGTGCTGCAGGGTTGTGTGTGTGTGTGTGTGTGTGTGTGTGTGTGTGTGTGTGTGTGTGTGTGTGTGTGTGTGTGATGGGCGGTGGCAGTAACTTCTCTCAGGACTCCTGACTTCATCTGTTCATGTGCCTGGTGACGGAGCGTCTCTTCTCTGCCCTCTTGTGGAAGCTCAGCGCAAAGACAGTTTTCAGGTTACAACAAGTGCTTGTAGTGGTTTAGAGAGGAAGTGGAGGGTTGGGGGGGGGCATCAGATCCCACTGAGACTTTTACGCCTGCAGAACTGGGCGGGGGTCGTTTACAACTATGGCACACATGCGTGGTCAGTGGCATGTAAAGGAGAAAGGCATGGAGTGCAGTGTGAGGATGTACAGACGTGTCGGTGTCATGTTGAGATCTAATATGTACACTTTTCGTTGTGCTTCTCGAAGGACAGTCGCTCTGTGATGGTGCAGGATGTTCCGCGATTGATTATCTGATCCAGGACTCCCGCTAGTGCGAGTAGAAGTACTTGAAGGTGTGTGTGTGTCTGTGGTTTTCAGTGTTACGTAAGTGTGTGACTGCCCCGCTTACAGAGTTATAACGGTGCCGTCCTCCTCCAGACTTCGCCTCTCGATCGCTCTGTCCGGGGACGGCGTGGTCGAGGCGGCGATGGCGTTGCCGAGCGATCCGCTGCTGCCGCTGGCTGGCAGGGTCCCGTTGGAGTTGATGGAGAAGGCGGAGGTGGAGATGGAGGTGGGGGCAGTGCGGAGGTTGAGGTGCGGCTCGTAGCGAGGCAGGGAGGGCATGCTGTAGTTGGAGGCGGTGCGCCTGATGGGTTCGGCCTCGCCTCCTGCCTCGATCACCAGGTCCTCGTCATCTTCGTCGCTCTCCAGCTCCCCGACGGGGAAGTTCTGGATGATGTGCGAGGGCATTGAGGCCGCGGCACCGACCCCGCCATGCGATGAGTAGCCGTAGTAGCTGGCGCCGCTGTCCGACGAGCGTCCCGAGCTACCAGACGCCGCTCCTCCTCCTCCTCCTCCTCCTCCTCCCCCTCCTCCACTGCGAACGACATTGTTCCTCTGGTTGGCGGGCTTGACGGTGATGATGAGGTTGTGGCTGTTGGCGATCATCATGTCCGTCACCTGGTCCAAAGACTTCCCAGCCACCTCGATACCGTTCACCTCCAGCACCTCGTCGTTGACCGCCAGCAGGCCGGTGCTCTCCGCCAGCCCGCCGGGCACCATGCGAGAAATGAATATGCCCGGGACCTTCTCCAGGCCCTGTGGAGTGACCCGTACGCTGGAGCCGTCGCGGATGTAGAAGCCCAACGGTTTCTCCTGGCCGTGCTTGTACAGGCGCACGCGCCGGTGCGTCTCAGGGAGGATGTCCACGTCGATGATGGAAGAGACGGGGCGGAAGTCCCTCGGGAGGCTGATGATCACCGGTGGCTTTTTCCTGCTGGGGTCAGGCCGCAGAAGGACCGCCGAGAGCACCGTGTTTTTCTTCCTGGTCAGCGAGTTGGTACCAAACGTGTAATCGGCTTCCTCTGCAAAACAACGGATAGAAGAAGTGGAGAAGAGGAAGAAGAGAGAACAAAGAGGGGAAACAGTGGCAGAAAGAAAGAAAGGGGAGACAGAAACAAAGAGGACGTAAATGAACAGAAGCCGGTTCATTTTGCATTAACACCCTTCTAGGCTAATTACACATGGAGCCCTTATGCAGGCTGACGCTCGGTTGCGTCATGTAGGTTCAGGAGAGTGAATAATGCTTTGCAATGGAGCAGCTCTCAGCCTGAGGCTTCCCTGCAGGGTGTCTGTGCTGAACACACACACACGCGACGCTGATCCCCAGAACTCCCCTCAGGTCGTACTGATGCATAACGCCACAGCAGCCGAGCAGGCAGGCGCTCAAGTCCAACCCCCAGCCCTTCATCTGCATTTCATCTGCGCTCTTTGACAAATAACCAACATATGGTACCGCGTTGGTTAGACAGCTTCAGAGATGCAGGGCAGGCAGATTTTCCACAGAGCAAGGCTAACTGTTTCCCCTGTTTTCAGACATTATGCTAAGCTAAGCTAACCCTCTCCTGGCTTTAATGCACAGATAAGAGGGTCCTATTGATCCTCTCATTTAACCGTGTTGGGAGGGTTGCTTTGAAAACATTATTCACAATAGATTACAGAATATACGCCCTAAATGTCATTTGCAATGTGTTCCATGAACTCAAATTCAGTCACCGAATCTAAAAACGTTGGTTTGCTTTTGAAATATTCGACTTGACTTTGACTTTGTACTCAGGACTTAACTTGACTCAGAGGATTACGAAGCATTCAAATTAAATATTGCATAATGCATTTTTCAGGCCACTGAGAAGTTCGATTTATCATTTCATTCATTCATCTTCAACCGCTTATCCCCGGGTCGGGGTCGCGGTGGGGCTGGAGCGTATCCCAGCTGACATCGGGCGTGAGGTGGGGTCCACCCTGGACAGGACGCCAGTCTATCACAGGACACATAGAGACGAACAGAGACAGACACCCATTCACACCTACGGGTGATTTAGAGACATCAATGAACCGAACACCTGAATGTCTTTGGATTTAGTTGTTGAAATATGATTTGGGTGATTTGGTGCCACGTGCACAAACCTGGCAACCTGCAGGACGCAGCAGAGCAGCGGAGGCCGAGGGTGTAAGCGCGCTGCAGCGGTTTTTATTAATGTTGAGATAAACCTCCACTGTCTTTGCACACGTGTGACTTCCTCCTACCTCGGCTCTGTGTCTGGGTTTCAAACACACGTTCCTGACCGTGTCCTGGCTCTGTGTGTCCTCTGCCATCGTCATGTGGCAGCTGCACTGCAAATAGTTATACGTTCCTGTAATGTACATTTTAGGGCAAATAAAATCAAACTAGAAGGTCACACTGAGAGCCCAGACCTCTGCCAAGGACATGTCCTTTGTCACAGTGTTAAGAGAAGTGAAAAATAATTTGACTGTACGCCCTGAGATAAAGACCCGCTCTTGAGACAGGTTTGTCCTGAATCCACTGTGTCACTAAGTCATGAAAATGAAAATGTAGCCAGTTTTCTGAAACATAACCTCCGAGGTGGAAATAATAAAGTAATCTATTCAAGCAATGTATGTATTTAGAGGCGCCACGGTGGTGTGGTGGTTAGCACTGTCGCCTCACAGCGAGAGGGTTCCTGGTTCTCATCCCGGCTGGGGCCCTTCTGTGTGGAGTTTGCATGTTGTCCCCGTGTCTGCGTGGGTTTTCTCCAGGTTCTCCGGTTTCCTCCCACAGTCCAAAGACGTGCAGGTGTTCGGTTCATTGATGACTCTAAATCACCCGTAGGTGTGAATGGTTGTCTGTCTCTGTTCGTCTCTATGTGTCCTGTGATAGACTGGCGTCCTGTCCAGGGTGGACCCCGCCTCACGCCCGACGCCAGCTGGGATCGGCTCCAGCCCCCCATGACCCCGACAGGGACAAGAGGCTGAAGATGAATGAACGAACTGTATTCAGAACACCACCAATTTAAGCTACAACTGTAAGTTACTGTTTTTTAATTTATGTACATACATGCACAGAGGACTTGTACAAAGAAGATGAGCTCATCAAGGGTGTTACAGTTAAAACCCACGTAATCTTTTACACATACATCATGACATAATGTCACATTACTCAAGGTGCATACACAACCCATGTTTCCCAGCGCTCAGTGCATTTCTCCAACTGACGCCTGAGTACAAAGGAAGTCTCTCCATAATGTTAATCTCTTGGATGGTCCCACGCCACTGCTCCAATGTTGGAAGGTCTAGTTCAGGGGTGGGCAGCTCAGATCCTGGAGAGCCACTGTCCTGCATGTTTTAGGTTTCTCTCTGCTCTAACACACCTGATTCTGATGCTCTGCTCGTTATCAAGCAGCTGATGCTCGTCACAGTTTGATTATTGTTAGACTCAGGTGTGTTAGAGTAGGGAGAAACCTAAAACATGCAGGACAGTGGCCCTCCAGGACCGGGATTGGTCTAGTTGCAACCATTTCCTAGTTATAGCTTTCCTACAGCTTGCCAAAGGTATCTTGAATTAACTATTTATCCTTCTGTAGGACTGTTTCTGGTATTTGACCATGTCACGGGGGCAGCAGCTTTAGCAGGGACCCCAAACTTCCCTTTCTCGGGCCACATTAACCAGCTCTAACTGGGGGATCCTGAGGCGTTCCCAGGCCAGTGTGGAGATCTAATCTCTCCACCTGGTCCTGGGTCTTCCCCGAGGCCTCCTCCCAGCTGGACGTGCCTGGAACACCTCCCTAGGGAGGCGCCCAGGGTTCATCCTTACCAGATGATCCTGAACCACCTCAACTGGCTCCTTTCAACGCAAAGGAGCAGCGGCTCTACTCTGAGTTCCTCACGGATGCTGAACTTCTCCCCCTCTCTCTCAGGTAGACTCCAGACCCCTCCTGAGGAAACACATTTTGGCCGCTTGTACCCTCGACCTCGTTCTTTCGGTCATGACTCCCATTGACATTTTGTATTTTAGATATATAATCCTGATCCTTTTAGAGTTTTTTGGAGCTCTCTTTCAGACGAGAGACAAAGTGGGTTTGAACAAAGAATATCACGGTCACATTTCAGCTGCATGAGTCACAGGGGAGCCACAGAACCCTGCCCTTTTTATGTACATTTTGATGAGGAAGTGTGTGTACACTGTGGAGCCGCTACAGACTTTAACCCCGCATGGCTGATTTACACTAGACCCGCGGGCGGCCAGGTAAGGGAGGGGAAACTAGACCTTGGCTCCCTAATGGTTAACCTGCATAATACAAGCAGCTAAACATTAACATCTCTGTGACTCCCGTTCTATTTTTCGCTCACGTTTTGTCTATTTCTGTCGTTCTTAACATCTCAGAACGTCTAAGAACGTCTAACGTCTTTCTTCTGAATGTGACCTCAGCTTTTTGAGTCTGTCTGCTGTTTTTACAGCACTTTGAAATCTCTGTTTTTAGATGAAAGTGCTCTATAAATAAAGCTCTGGCAATGTCACACCCAATATATATCTCCCCTCCCTGTTTGCCTCTCCCTCCCAGTGTGTGTGAATGTGTGTGTGTGTGTGTGTGTGTGTGTGTGAGTGAGTAATCTGGGAAAATATCCATTCAGGTGGCTGATAAGGACCGCGGCTCTCAGGTTCTGACAGGTACGCACCCCGCCTCTACCCTCTCCATCCTTAAAACCAAAACAAAGGATCATCTGTCCCGGGGAAAGAGCGGCGGTCTCGCGTTTCAGTTCCCATGGGGCACGGGTCTAGTGTATACGCGTTTACCGTATCTTCGCCTGCCCCGACTCCCCATGAGAAAACAATACAGCGACAATAACTTCAGAAGGGTCAAAGTGAAACAAATGATGACAGATTTGTGTCTTTTGCATTGTTTTGGAAGGAGGCCGGCAGACCGAGCGTCCCATCCTGGGTCAGGCAAACGTTGATGACTTTACCTTTGGAGAAAATAACATTTACACATAAAGAGGGAAGCAAGAGCTGTTTGAGAAGGTTTGGGGACCATTTGATTTGTTTGTTAAAGGCGTGGAGGAAGTGGACGAAGAGGAGGTTTGAGTACTGGTCAATGTAAACCTCTTAGGGCGCACTCACACTGTCCTTCCGCACCGCGCCCCGGGCTTTAGGGTACTTGTCCCCCCATCCCTCTCCCCCCGCGCCCCAGGCACGTTTGTACTCACACTACCTGGGCCTCGCGCCAATGCTTCTCACTGTCCATACGTCATCACGCCGTAACACGTCACACGCATTGATGAAGTCATAGCGATGAATCGCTTTGTTTACAAATCTTTCCATAGACCTCAGAGTTTTTGTGCGTCTTGTCGACTGTTTTTGAATCTTTTCATCGACCAAATCTGCAGTAAACACTCCACCTCCGCATCACACTAACGTGAACCTTTCACCGCCATTGTTTGAAATGTCCGCCCATGGTCCCTCCGCACATAAAATGACGTCAGAACCGCCGTAGGCATCGTGCTTGTTCTCCTACACGTGCGCACGCTCGTGCTCGTACATGTGCAAACGCGCTCTACAAAAGTCCACCTCTCTCAGACGGGCCGTGGACGACCAGCTGGTCGCAGTTATGCGCGGAGCGGTTGCACTCACACTGGTTAAACGCACTAGGCTTTAACCGAAAAAACGGTTTTGGCCCGGTGCGGAAGGACAGTGTGAGTGCGCCCTTAGTGAGGCTAATGAGAGCATTGATGGTGAAGTTGCTTTTAAATGAGACTATTCTTGTAACACGCGAGTGTTAATATCAGAGGTTTATTTGTATCTCGTACGTATTTAATTTCTTTCTGTCCTTTTACCTTAAATTGTTTGTTTGAAACTGTGTGTGCACCCGTGTCTCAGTGTAGTCTGGAGCGGTGGACGTGCACTTCCGTGAGTTTGTAACAGTACACCGTGCACGTGTTTTGAGTACAACGTCAATAAACATATTGTTCCTTTTGACGAGTCAGAGTGACATCAAAACGCTGAAACACGAGTTCTGTTCCTGTTCAAACTGTTCCTTCTACGTGCCCGTAAACACCGCCATAAAAGAGGAGCATTATGCAAAAAAGGCGTACAGGTGTTTCAGAGCACTCACACACAAACAAACACACACACACACACAGACACGTACACACACACAGGTCTCTCTCCATAGCTGACACAAGGGTTGTTTTTGCAGGGCATTCATCCATAGGAGGAGGTGATGCTCCACGTCTCATAGGGGTCTCAAACTGACCCAGTAAAGGGTCGCTGTGGCTGCAGGTCTATTCCAACCAAGCAAGAACACACCTGACTCGACTTCCTCAATCACCTGAATCGTCTTCACACAGTTGGATTTGTTGGATCAGGTGTGTTCTTGCTTGGTTGGGATGAAAACCTGCAGCCACAGCGGCCCTTTACTGCATCAGTTTGAGATTCACCATCCCTCCATCTCATATGAAAGGCCAGTCCTGACAGTAGAGTTCCAGGTGAGCAAAGAGAATAAGACGTTCCCCCAGGGACACTCGGGCGCGCACGCACAGCAAAGACATGCTGTGCCGGCGGTAAACGGTACGAGCATGCAGCTTCAGTAAGCTCACACATATGGAAACAACATATGTAAGCACACAGAGGCAGGTGTTAATTTACCCGCGCACGTGCATCTATAAAGGTTTATCCGCGGTTAGTGACGACGCCCGGGCACTAATGAATAGCAGACACCCAGGAAACCCATAGCTACATTACAGCTCATTAGAGCGCGGAGGAGAAGCTCTCCGTCTCTCTAGTCTAATTGGCTACAACGGCCGATAGGCAACGCACAATATAAACACACACTGTTCCTCATCTGTGACCTTATTTTGTGCACACTTGTATTTACACACAGGGCCCAGGAATAACACGAGACAGTTGCAGTTACACTACAAATAATATGTTGGATGATATGACAAGCTTTTGCATTGTTGTTAGCTAAATACACAACTAAGTTTGCTGTAAACGGCTGGTACATAGCAAAGAAAAGTTCCCTTTTTTTGTCACGTTGATGACAAGTGAAGGGTTGCGGAGGTAAACCGATGACATCAAGGAGACACTTGAACAGGGAAATGATAAGACCTAGAACACGGGTCTGCAACCCGCGTTTTATAACGCCAAGATCGAGAGGGATGTTGTTTATTTAACATTCACGGTGCAATTTCGCAATAAATCAACTCGTGCATGAGGAACTCTTCCACCAGTTATTCAGCCAGTTCTTCCCTTCAAAGCACATCCATTAAAGGGGCAATACACGGCGTTTACACAGTGGGTTGACCATCCATTTGATTCCTGTTGCTACAGCGGTCAAGCGTCCTGCTCTCATGTCATACAGTTTCTGATGATAACAGAGGCAGAGTCACATTTTTGGGTCGTCTTTATTAAATAATTGGTCTGCATACGTCCACCTCTGCTGCTTTGAGTCCCCCAACGTTGATGAAGCGCAGTACTAAACCACTGGAGTACCTCTTTGACCACCGTAGCTTATCTCCATCACCGACCCATGTTAATATGTCTGAAAGTAGCTCTGTCGGTCGCCTTTGCCGAAGCGTCTCATCTCCTCAGGCAATAACCACGCTCCTCACCTGCTTCGTATCGGTATCATGATTCACAAACCCCCCCCACTTAAAAACATAATCCCGGGCCCCGCACAGGTTAGGTATTCCAACTATGCGCTGGCTGCTTTGATTACCCACACTTTGAATGGAGTCGGTGAGGCGCAAAGGAAGCGAAGCAACGGAGGAGAAAATGACACACACCGTCACAAGCGAGGACACATGCAGCGATGCTTGGTCATTCCTCTCCGTGGTATGTAACGAACACACACACGCACACACACACGCACACGCACACACAGCTCTATCCTGACATTGAAGGGGCTGCGACAACTCCGCCTGAGGAGAGGAAAGCCCCTGTTCAAAGTGGCATGCATTGGTTGGACACATCATCGTCCTCGGTGCTCTATTCTTCACACGCTCTGGACTCTGGACGTTCAGAACACGCCGCAGCTCTTTACACCATCGCCTCCGTCCGTCACAGCACCAGAAAGTACTACAGAGAATGTTTGTTACTGGTAGAAATCATTTTTTAATAACTAATATAAAACTAGGGCGACACGGTGTTGTGGTGTTTAGCACTGTCGCCTCACAGCGAGAGGGTTCCTGGTTCAAATCCCGGAGTCCCGTGTCTGCGTGGGTTTTCTCTGGGTTCTCCGGTTTCCTCCCACAGTCCAAAGACGTGCAGGTGTTCGGTTCATTGATGACTCTAAATCACCCGTAGGTGTGAATTGTTGTCTGTCTCTGTTCGTCTCTATGTGCCCTGTGATAGACTGGCGTCCTGTCCAGGGTGGACCCCGCCTCACGCCCGATGTCAGCTGGGATTGACTCCAGCCCTCCTGCGACCCCGACAGGGACAAGCAGTTGAAGATGAATAAATGAATGAACGTTCCGGCGGTTCCTGAGCTATTGCGCTCACAAGAACGCGACAAACATTACAAAACAGGTTTTTACTCACAGAAAATAAACGTTGAACGCTCTAGAACTAAACTACACCAGTGTACGTTAAATAATGTAATTTAGTTCCTTCTCTGCTAACACTCATGCGTGCACCTGCTCTGACACTCTCATGACACCCACTGCTTCACTCCTTAGTCACATAGTATTCCAGTTCATATGACACAGGATGAAGAGGCCTTCCCTTGTAACATAATGAGCCCCGACGACAACCACGACACAAACACTCCACTGCTTCCTGGTACTTGTCATGCCGGGCGCTGCGTCAGGGGAAACCTGACACTGTGTCCAGGTGACACACAACACGATCAGAAAGGAGCTACAGGAGGGTCATGAGTACGGCAGACCGCAGCTGCTCTGGGAGAGTTAGAATGAATGTGAAAGTAGAACGAACATTGAGCCTCAGACAAAGGTCAAGTGCACATGCACACACGCAATATTTGTTGTCCTGGTTTTTGTCATTATGTTTGTTGTATTTGATGTTCTTTATTCTAACGTGTGTATTGTTTTTATTCTGCTTGTGTAACTTTTAGTGAAGTCCGTCCGTCCCGTGCCCCGTGCTTTAGGGTCCTTGTCCCCCCCTCCAGGCCCGTTTGTACTCACACTACCTGGGCCTCGGAGAATGCTTCTTGCTGCCTATACGTCATCACGCCGTAACACGTCACACGCATTGATGACGTCATGGTGATGCGTGGCTTTGTTGCCAGATCTTTCCGTAGACCTCAGAGTTTTTGTGCGTCTTGTCGACTGTTTTTGAATCTTTTCATCGACCAAATCTGCAGTAAACACTCCACCTCCGCATCACACCAACGTGAACCTTTCGCCGCCATTGTTGTTGTTGTTAAATGTCCGCGTAGGGTCCCTCCTTCTTTTTTCTACGTCCCAACAGGCGCACAGGAAATGACCTCAGAACCGCCGTAGGCCTTGTGCTTGTACATGTGAAAACGTGTACCCCTCCGGTTCCCAGCCAAGTCACCTATGGACTGAGCTACTGCCGCCCCATTTATACTGTTCTATTTAAAAATAAGTGGCTTCCATTCATTCATGTTTCACAAAGGGTTAAACCTGAGCCAGGCCTTACCACAATAATAATCCTACCATAGTCACGCAGGCGTAGTTTTTTAACACGTGGTATCAGAACATCTCTAAACTGCTGCTACACCTGTATCATTACAGCTGGGGTACGGAGCATCATAGGTCACAGCACACATTAATCTGTGAAGTAAATATATTGTCCGGGGTACGCATAAGTAGTGATCCAGCTGAAAGTATTTATTCCTTCATGATGAATAAGATTAGCTGGCTGTGAAACTCGTCCTCAGCATCCAAACATGACACACGTCTCAAGGATCTGAGAATGAAAAACACTCAGACAACGACCAGCCGCTGAAGGTTGTGGTGTTCTGGAAACAGTCACGTTTGTTGATGTCAAGACTGGACGTTCACCGCACACTCGGTACCACGGTGTTCCTGACACAGAGGGATACAAGAGGAGGAGGAGGAGGAGGAGGGGGAGCGTACGTGTGTGTCAATGAGAACTTGTGTGTCGATGAGAAAAACCAGGGGTGGAGTAAAACAAAAAGACTTGAAACAGGCGAGAGGGGCAGAAATACAGCGAACATAGACGGGGGGAGGGGGACAGAGAGAGAGAGAGAGAGAGAGAGAGAGAAAGAGAGAGAGAGAGAGAGAGAGAGAGAGAGGGAGAGAGAGAGAGAGAAGGAAAGGAAAGCAGAGGAGGAGGAGGCGATAAAAAAAACTTTCAAAGGAGTAAATTCCCGGAGGGTTGCTATTCTCGGTGTGGCGAGCATACCTCCCTGGCACAGCCCTGATAAAAAGGGCCTTAATGCTGCTGATAAGACGGGGAGAAAGAAATGAAAGGAGGGAGGTCAGAGGGAGAGCGCTGAGAGGAAAAGACCGAGCACAGAGTACACCGAGTGCTGATACGAGTGAGGCGTTTGGGGAAAGGTAGATGCCGAGTCCCGCGGAGGTGTGAGGCGAGCCGGAGCCAAGACAAAGCCGAGTGTGCGATCGAGCTGACAATTTGAGTAATGACTCATTAAATCCATAACTCAAAAGACTTCAGTCGTCGACGTTAGCCCGCTCCTAGCCCTCCTCACAGAGTCTCACTCATGAATTCTCCATTACGTTCATCAGTCCTGCTTTATTACTCGGTCTCGACAGGAGCCATTTATCAAAAGTACTGGAGCTAACCGCTACACTGTGAACCAGCTGGAGCTAGCAGTATGCAGTGTGCTAAGGCTGCACCTAGGGATGGGACGATTCATTCATTCATTCATCTTCAACCACTTATCCCGGGGTCGGGTCGTGGGGGGGCTGGAGCCGATCACAGCTGACGTCGGGCGTGAGGCGGGGTACACCCTGGACAGGACGCCAGTCTATCACAGGACACATAGAGACAAACAGAGACAGACAACCATTCACACCTACGGGTGATTTAGAGTCATCAATGAACCGAACACCTGCACATCTTTGGACTGTGGGAGGAAACCGGAGAACCCGGAGAAAACCCACGCAGACACGGGGACAACATGCAAACTCCACACAGAAGGGCCCCAGCCGGGATTCGAACTGGGAACCCCCTCGCTGTAAGGCTAACCACCGCCCCACTGCGCCGCCAGTACAACCTTCATGAGCTGTGAGGCGACAGTGCTAACCACTACACCACTGTGTGGCAATTTAAATTGCCGATCGCAATAAAAACACTCACAATAAGATGATTGTGGTGAATTTCCACATACTATACATACTCGGGGAAGACCCAGGACCAGGTGGAGAGATTAGATCTCCACACTGGCCTGGGAACGCCTCGGGATCCCCCAGTTAGAGCTGGTTAATGTGGCCCGGGAAAGGGAAGTTTGGGGTCCCCTGCTAAAGCTGCTGCCCCCGCGACCCGACCCGGGATAAGAGGCTGAAGATGAGATACTATGACTTTTTTATGACATTTGTCATCAGGGGGACTTTATGATTCATGATGATCTTATTTAAGATGGTTTGCAAGTTCACTGTCTGTGATGCAATACTTTATTAAGTGATTCAAGTGTCTTTTGGAGCCTTTTAAGAGTTAATTAAGTATATTTTCTGATGGTTATCTGTATAATGGGCTACACGGTGGTGTAGTGGTTAGCACTGTCGCCTCACAGCGAGAAGGTTCCAGGTTCGCAACCCGACCTGGACCTTTCTGTGTGGAGTTTGCATGTTGTCCCCGTGTCTGCGTGGGTTTTCTCCGGGTTCTCCGGTTTCCTCCCACAGTCCAAAGACGTGCAGGTGTTCGGTTCATTGATGACTCTAAATCACCCGTAGGCGTGAATGTTTGTTTGTCTCTGTTCATCTCTATGATAGACTGGCGTCCTGTCCTGACAGCCGATCAGTCGATCCTAGCTGATCGGCTCCAGCGACCCAGACCCCGGGATAAGCGGTTGAGGATGAATGAATGAATGAATCTGGATAATATCATGACATGATTACTGCTAAATTAATCACAGACTGCTTTGATCACAGATGAATCATTTGAATCATGTGAATCTGTCAAACTTCTCTGATCGCAGCTTCTTAAAGGTGAATACTTCCTGGTTTTTCTTCCTATGACGGTAAAATTTTTGAGTTGTGGACAAAACAAAACATCTGGGGAGGTCATCTATGGACCAAACAACTAATCGATTAATTGAGGGAATAGGAATTAATCACAGATAAAACATAATCATCAGTTGCAGCCCTACAAGTGCACAAATCAACACAGCTTACAATGGGGGTTGATGCAGAATGAATACATTTTATTTGCCATGTACAACACTTCCCACTGTTTCCTGCACTGCCTCCTCTCTTCCTCACCCTTCAGTTCCCTGTGTCCTTCACTCAATCTGTCCCTCGGGCTCTGGTCCACCTCTCAGCGGAGCCTTTTTGTCTGTCCCCTCCTCTGTCTGTCTGTCTGTCCCTCCTGGTGTTGCAGATTCTCCTGTCAGCCTCTGTTTCCCTTCTCTCTCTGTCTGTCTGTCTGTCTGTCTGTTCTCTCAAGGCTGTGCTTTTCAGAGCGACTGCTGCTGCCACATCAAGCACAGGAATCAAATTTTCCTTTGTGGGCAGTATTGAGACAATTGATGTAGCACCTGGAAATGAGGGTTAGTCTAGGATAGTGGCTGGATCACCTGGACTGGTAAGGTAAGTACGGCTTTGATGAGGGGCTGGGACGTGCTGCGAGGAGTCGGCTTCGGGCATGCAGACTGGAGCAGGGACGTGCCTGGGGCTGAGGGTGGGTTTCAGGTCGGGGCAGGAGGAGGGGCCAGGGCACTTGGCGATGTACATGTCAGTACCAGGCTACAGGAAGGAGGCTGAGTCTGGGGTGAGGCGGCTAGATCTGGGTGTGATAAACCGAGCCGTCTACGCAGCCCTGCTATATGTAGCCTCCAGGGGGACGAGGGAGAGGAAGGGCTAGATGTTGGGGAGGATGGAGGAGTAGAAGGGAGGGAGGAGCAGCCGCGTGGGCTGGGGGTACCCAAGTCTATTCTCACAAGTCTGTCGCTCATGCGTCTGATTAGGGACTTTACAGGGGTGGGACGGGCAGGGGGGCTCTGTGCTTCTGGCTCTGTCCTGCCTTCAGCATCTGGCTCTGGAAGACAACACAGCCAACCTGCAGTTAGATCAGGCCACCGAGGCAGATTTCTCACTGCCACGGTGAACTTTGAGCCGACCGCACCATCACTAAAGCAGTTAAAGACTTACTAGCATTACAAATGAGAGAAAATGCACCAGTGCAATTAAACCCATAGTGACTTGCCCATGTGTACATTGACAGGATTAACAGTCACTGCGATAGTTCTGGTCATAAAGAGATCCCTTCCTTGGTAAAAGTGTGCATGGAGAAAGGATGAGGGGTAAATAAACTACAAACAGTGGCAGTAGTTAGGCAACAGTGTTTGGGAGGTGCACGTCAGAGCCTGCTGACTGTGGTTCACAGCGAGCCAGGGTAAATATGATGGAATGGCGTGCTGAAAGAAAGTCACAGATAAGCGTATCAGTTATCATGCTTCATATCAATATCACTGTAGCGCCCAGCTCGGAGGACGGGAAGAAACACATCTGTCTGCTCCAGAGCTAAAAGGAAAAGATACCACTGGATATTAAAGCATCTCTAGTCTTTCCAGTGTACGTGCAGGATTTCAAATGCGAATAAATGACTTCACGCTCCTCTTTTCGTACAGAAACATCTTGTGCGTCACTTTCAAAAAAAGTCTTTGAGTCCAAAGTTCAACAATCTCTGTTAGACATGTCACATGTTCACCCGACACAATCAGTAAGCACGCTTTCCTGCTCCCTGTGACATAATTCCACTGCACGGTGAGGCACGGCTCCGCTGCACCTGCTCGTTTTTAGTTTTCCGTTAGCAAAGGTTGTGGATAGCACATGGTACTTTTTTGGTATTACCTTTTAAAAAGCCAAGCTGCTGTCAAAAGCGACCACAACCTTTTAATTAACTCGACCCAGATTTTTAAAAATGGCGGCCCACAAAACTACACAGTACGCTACGTACGTTAGCATTATTACCGTGTTAAATATACACACGTTTTGGTTTTAGCAGACACACCAGAGTGAGATCTACTGATGCTTACACTTCACGGCTACAGCATGCTACATGTATAGCGTTGTGTTAAGACTAAATGATCAGAGTATGATGATCATGTTTTGATCCAAAGGGAGTAAGGAGAGAAGCGACTATTTACTGACGGAGCCGAGTGTTTTGTGTTTTGTTTTAAGGAGGGAATCAATGCTCTGCGGTCGGCTGAACAGGTACGGGAGAGGAGGTAATCGATCGCAGATGCCGTCATTCTCCCTCATATACATATATATATATATATGTGTATATGTCCAGACCTCAGATGCAGGTTGCTCAGCAATACGGTTCCCTTACAACAACAGCATGGCTGTAACTACTAATTAACCTACATTATGGGGCAGGATACTCCTTCTAAAACACATGTACGCCTATACTTTATTTTCAGTCCTATTGCAGCCAATAAACACGTCTGTTTTCTTTCTAATCATATGTTCTCTTGTTTTGCAAATATAGTGAAAAAAAGATAGAGTCACATTTTGGGTGATGATTCCCTTTATAGTACGTAATACCTTGATATAATGCCGTCACCGCAAAAACCTAAAATAGCAGCATGATATACATTTTGGTTCGTATCGCTGTACGACTGACAAAGTGCAGACGTCGCAGCAGATGCAAGGATCCGGCGAGTGTTGCGTTGGCGATGATGTCGCGGCCGTTTTACGCAGCGTCGCTACGGCGATCAGCTGAGAATCCCGTCTACAACGAGAGGGTACTATCTGCAGCGGAGAACGAAACGGAAAAAAAGCACCTGGTACGTGTCGAGTCAAACCGCGTGGTGGAAATAGCTCACTGCATCCCCTCCCTCCATCTTTCTCGTTCTTCAGTTATTCTCTTTTGGTTCGCAGAGGTCAAAAGTGCCGTTTCTCCCTCCTTTTTCCTACATCTATTCATCTTTCCCTAACAAACTCTGAGCTGAGAAACTCTGACAGTCTCAATAACAGAGAGCCTGGACTCCCACCCCCCCTCCCACTCTTCTACCATCCAAGCCGCCCTCCCTCCATCTTCTCGCAGCCTACATAAAGTCTCATCTCATCAGGTTTTAGGTGTAACCTTACCAGAGTAAGGTTTTAGCTTCCTAAACTCTCTCTCTTCCTAGACTCTCTCTCTCTCTTGCATTAAAAAGCTCCCCGTCTTTCTCTACTGCTCACCATCTCTTTCTCTTTCCATCAATACCCCCTGTTGACGGAGCCAGGCTCTGGAGCCCAGGGTCCAGTCTGGCCTCCTGTCCTGTCTAATCTAGCCAGCAGACGTGATCAGAGCCTGGCCACATTCCACCCAAAATGCCCCCTCCCTCCCTCTCTCCTTCCTCCATCTCTCTCCCTCTCTTTATTTCTTTCTCTCTCTCTCTCTATCCCACCCTCCCCAGCTTGGGCCTCACTCTGCATTCCTCCCTCACTAATACTATTCCCACTATCCTTCCCTCGCTTTCCCTCTTGCTGCATTCCTACCACACTTACACTACTCCCTCTCCTCTCCCCACATCTCTAATTACACGCCTTGCCCAAACAATGCCTTATACATTACTCCCTCTTTAATACTGTTTACTCTGTCTCCCTTTCATCCTTCCATCTCGCCCTCATTAGGTGGAAGATGTGTTCCTCCTCCGCGCATTCCTCCTCCGGTGCTATGAATCCGTCGTTCCCTCACAACATCCTAGGGAATAATTCATGCTCAGCGGAAAACTTGAGATCCAAAGCAGGGGTGGGTGATATTCTAGTCTAAACTTCTCTCGTGTGCTTCATCCATTACACCTGCAAGCACTTTGTCTCCCTCCCTTTAATCCTTTCGCCTCACAGTCGTCACCCAAAATCGTTTTCAACACCACAACGACCTCCTTGTTTCATCTGGCTCTCTGGGACTGTCACACTCTCAGCCCATCTTTTCCCACGTTGCACCTACAGCGTCTGTCCCTTTCATTACTTACCACACTAAGTGCATTGCTTATCACACTTTGCGCTGCTGCTCTTATCCTGCTCTAATGCTTGCTTGCTTTGCAGGGTGGGTAGACTTTGTCCATGTTGTACTTTCACACTGTACATTTCCTTTTCTCTTGGGCGATGATTCACCGGCTGGTTACTGATTACTAAAGGCAGTCCCTGCTGGGATACGCAAATACACGCATACCTTTCTCCTCCACCTTACTGGGGAAAAGTTACGGGCCGCTCACGACTGAAACTGTGAGCGATGACCAAACAAACCAACGCCCTGAGAGAGGGATTACGTCAAAGGCTGCAACCAATACATGGCCGACAACCTATAAACTCCATTTATGTTGTGTGTGGAAACGTTCGGGTTGACGGATACAGTCAAAGATGGCGTCACTGGAATGAGTCGCTTTGGATGAAAGTGTCAGCTAAAAGACTTAATGACTGAAAAATATGTTAATTTAAAAAGCAACATCAACAGTACTCAGCGGGCCGTTCAGTGGTGTCTTCAACAGCTGACTAATGACCACAACATTCTCCATTTACACTGAGCTTAACAAAAACAGCACGGACCAGGATGTAGCTTTTGACAGCTCTCATCTATCGTGCTTCCTGGACCGGGTGTCATTTAGATTGTATTGATTCTGATTCAGACTGTCTGTGTAGTGTGTCTGACACACACACACACACACACACACCATTCAAAGTAGTTCCACCTAACACAGAAAGAAGCTTTAGACAGTTTGTGTTTTCAAATGCTAGTCATATTGCTCCCAGCATGCTTTGCAGCTCCCACCAGCCTCGAGGAGACTCAAGCAATCTAATCCACCTATCAAAGGGCCTCTTCACTGCTGCCATGACAACCGGTAAACAGTGGACACCTCAGCGCGGGCTCAATAATCATCAGCGCATTGTTCGTAGATGGGGGGGGAGGGGAGTAGGGGGCATCCCCGGTGTTAAACTGGAATTTGTTGAAGAAATTTTAAAAATGACTGGCACAGACAAAGTCCACACACACACGCACGCACGCACGCACGCACGCACGCACGCACGCACGCATGCTTTGTCGGCAGTACAACGGTAAAGGCTGGTCACTGATGTAGCGCAGACGCATACATAACAACAATGTGGGCATTATTCCACAGCAGACCACAACAATACAACAACAGACACTCACAGCCTCACACCCGTCCCGATCCATCTGCACATCAGTGAATGAACAAAACTCACCTAGCCTGGGATATAAACGTAGGATTTTGCCTTCCGGTCAAATAAAACCCAGTGCCAAAAATAACCTTGTATGACACGATTGGACTGAGCTGCGCTGAGACTAGATACACCGGAAATTGTCTGTCGCAAACCTGTTTACAATCACTGAGACCGGAGATTAAGAGTTGTTTTTATTAGCTCCAAACATATTTCCAGGATAGCTGTGTAATAAGATTTCATTGCACTACTCCATGAAGGCCAAGTTGCAACTTTGACCCACACTGCCGACTTGTCCCAAGTCCTGCTCTTATGCAATAATGACCAATCGCATCATATCGGACCACTGACTGTCTAAGACATTTACATAATGGCTCAGTTAATGTCTCAGAGTACACAGTAGCAGTCTAATGGCATTATGAGCCAGTTTGTCTGAAACACTGGACTGAAGCACTGTGGTAACCAGACTCATCACCGTGGTAACCAGACTCATCCGATGTTTATTTTCACAGAACCACCTAAGAAGGAGTCATAGGAAATGTCAACGGGCAGGCACTTTCAAAATGTACCTGGCAGGTGATGGACGAACCATCTGTCAATCAAACTCTCGCCAAAGTCACTCAGGACCTCCCCCCTCAACTGCCAGTAGCTCCTCACAGGATGCTGATTGGATGACGGACTTCTATCTGAAGAACAAATGCGTGACCGGAGCCTGATAAGATGGATTTTCATGTGACGTGAACACCATATCGCTTTTGTGCTAGGTAAGTAAGCACCGTGGTGCACTAAACACAAACTGGTTTAGCAGAATCACTCAGCAGTCAGGAGAGGAAAACTGTGGTAGGGAGAAGAGCTGGGTTAATTAAAAACTAATTCTGATTCAAATCAATTTTATATTTGAATTATCAGATATTGATTCATAAAATCCAGAATATATCTTTTTTGGTGTCACGTGAAACTATAAGACCTAAAGAATCTATTGCCACGGTGGCTGAATAACGCTCCAAACTTAGGCTACATTTCGGCAAGGTAAAAACTGGCATGGCCGTTTTAAAAAGGGGTCCATTGACCTCTGAACTCCAGATATTTGGATGTAAGGCTACGTTCACACTGCAGTTACAATTGACCTGAATACGTGACCCATATCTGATTTGCTTTTGACAGTGTGAACAGCACGAGTCACATTGAATCTGACATGTTTGGATCAGAATTAGACCACCGTTTCCACACCTGTAACAGTTCTGTTGTTTCTCCGTCATCTCTGACTCCAGCAGCAGACACGGTGTCTGGAAAAGTGCAGCTGCAGGCTACTAGTAAGCTAACATTAGCTGCAGGCTAACACCAGTAAGCTACTCTGTGTCGCCTGTGTTGTCGTTTTATAGCTTCTGTACTTTTGGTAAAATTGAATGTCTGCGATCACGTGACCCTCCACTGTGACCTTCCTCCTGTGCTGCTGATAACAAAAAAAAGAGTTTGAAGTGGAGTTGTTCAGCCCGTTGAATGAGTGTTTTATAAAATAGCACCATCTCCGTTTGGTGAAGGGTCATTTGTGCTGACACCGCCATAACAGCAAACAAGTGGCAGTTAACGCTAAAACAATTTCTCCGAAACAAAATCGTTCGTCGTCATGTTGCCAAGCGAGCTGATTTTAAAGATGTGAGCTACTTTCTACATTAACAAACGGTGCTCAGCGTTCAGTGTTTAAAAGGTTTGGAGTTGGCTCTGGGCCTGACGTACCTCTCATCCCCAACACAGAGAAGGAGAAGCCATCCACTCACTATAGAGATAATAACTAGTGTCTGCAGATAGATAATGAATGATATATAAGCTGACAATTTGCTGCATCCGCACACTGAGCCTTTAAAGCTGGGACCAACTGGTGCTCAGCAGTACGGTGAAGGGGGGGGGGACAAATCAGGAGAGAAACAAGAGTCTGAGGGGTCTACGTGGCTGTGTGGCTTCATTAGCGTGTCTCTTTCTTGTATCTTCTCTACGAGGCAGTGCGTGTCTGATGTGTGATGCCTGCTTGCCCGCATGGCTGTGTTTTCCTGTGTTTTTGTGTGTGTGTGTGTGTGTGTGTGAGCAGCAGTGAGCCCAGCGTGGGGGCTAGTGTCTGGAGCGTGTAATTGAAACACGGTTCCATGCGGCGCAACACAGTGACCCCACTAATCTCCTCCTGACAAAGTGGCTTAGCTTCCATAGGGTCATATGGCACAGCGAGACAGCTTAAACACAACGACCCGACCGGCAGACCCTGTGGTCCGGCCCGCATTCAACAGGTCACGCTCAGCCTCTCGTTAGCTAGGACGCGCTGCGAAAATCAATTCAATCGAGATTTGATGTGCCGTCTGACAGAAACAGGTTTATGCTAATCCTGAAACTGTTGCAAACAATGACTGCTGAGCAAATATTACAGTAACCAAGTTCTACAGCTAACTACTTCCCTCAGCACCTGAAAAAGATCCCCAGACAGAGAGTATAATAGTTATTGGTAGGGATTGTACCAGAACCAGTGGGGAATTGAGAAACAACAGGAGTATTGAATACAAAATGTGTGTGTGTTGAACAGTCCCGCGGTAAAAACACCCCTCCCCTGTGGCTGCTGTGCCAAAGAAACAGGATATCCTAATCATGTACCCCCCGGGCTGTTTGATAAATAGTGGTCACAGAAAAGTGTGTGTGTGGGGGGGGGGGGGGGGATGCAAATATTCCTCTATTTTTTATCACTCTTTACGTTGATTCTTTTGGTTCTGTCCAGCCCTTGTGGAGAGATCGCGTTTGGAAACAAACACTGCTCCTCAGCAAGGTCGCTGACCATTAGCTACGTGGGTCAGGACGGGACGCCAGAGGACATATCTAGAGAGTGGCGGTGTCGAGTAGTTTGTTTGCAATGACAACTCAACGAGGACGAACTACATGAGCAACAAGCAGCCTGAAAAACTGACAGAGAAAAGTGATACTGTGACCACACAGAGCTTAAATATATTATTCTGTTCAATAGCTTATCCCGTACTTCCAAGTAAAGATGAAAGGGTCTGAAAGTTATCACAGATATCACTATTATTCATCAAATGTGCTGGAAATGTTCAAAAAGCACTGATACAAAATGAGCAGTACATTTCATTTGCATTAATATAAAACAGCCTATTCGCAGCAATTTCCTTTCTGCGCGCTCTGCAGACAGGGTGATCATCTTCAATCATCAATCTTTTCCATCAGTACTCTACTCTATAACTATAAAACCAAAATATGACCACACTTCAAGCTTAGACTCTCTTAGAAGACAGAAAAATCTCACTCCCAGACGCTGCCTTTCGCCAGGTTTTTCACAGACACAAAACAAACCCACGTCGCTGCACCTGCGTCCAGGAGCGTGCAGTATTTACTCTGGGTAATCAAACACAGTTATCATGATAATTCAAATGTGAAGCTAACACTAACTGGAATTTTGCTGCATTTTGTCACTAAACCGGTAACCATTTCATCTCCATTTTTAAGCTACATATCCTAAGCTCACACAAAAAGCAGATCTAACCAAACAAACAGGTGCAAACCGGGACTTTTCTGTCAACATTGCCTGCGTGCTTACCTTTCCTCTGCAGGAATAGTCTGAGTAGAGGGCTGGCGGTGGAAATGGCTTTGTGGTAGTTGTCGTCATTGTTGATAGGCAGCAGGTCCCCGTGTACGTCAGCATAGCCCACCAACAGCTCCACATTGGGGATGCGATGTACGTGCTGCAGGAGGCCGTAGAACTCATCGAAGCGGCCCGGCTTCGACCGATCCAGGGAGAACCGGCGAAACTCTGCACCAAACTGGGACGGAGCAGACAGACAAAGACGTGAGCGCAATTGTGCAGACACACATGGGTATGAGGGTGACAGAAGAACTGATTATGGGCCAAAGAAACCCTGTCGTAAAAAGCCTACACTTGCAATGCATGCACATCATATAAAGACACGTCTCTTTAATAGGGTCTGAGATTTCAGCTGTGACTGATGAGCACACACTGTTCTGGTAGCCTAGCTAATTTCAAAACCACTGCCGGCTGTATGCGAGAGTCTGTCATCCATGTGGACAAGCTAAGACACCACATGTGATGAATTATTAATGTGAACTTTGTGATGTGTGGATCTCTATGTTTCTGTGTTCTGAGTGGCGCTGGCTACCAGGCTGTCTGACATGAATGTTTGGTATTCAGTTGTAAGAAAGACTATGTGCAAAAACATTGCTGGCTTATGAGTAACGTAGTAACCGGTGTGGTCTGACTGGATCAATGGCTGCAGATCCCTAATCTTTAGGCAGCTGTTGAGCCCAATGTCCCATCGGTGGTGTTGATGACAAGTGCCAAGTGTTGTGGTTACTGTTGCCCAGCGCTGTGAAAAGATGATCTACAATTCACTACCAGAACCAGGACACTCCTCCTCTCATGAAGTAGTACAAAGCAGGATTACACCAGGTCCCAGGGCTGTTTCTGGATAAGTACCCGCATTGGAAGACATAACATTTCAAATGACCCTGGACTGCTCAGGTTTGGGAAGGAGCTGAACAAAGTAAAATAGTTAGGTAGTTAGTTTCATTTGTTTATTGTTCACATGTGGAACTTTATCTTTGGTCTCATAAAAACAACAAGCAGGATGTCAACAACAACAATACACACAAACATCTTCAGGTGAAAAAGCAGAACAGCAGAAGCAGTTACATTAAAATGCATCAACCGTACATGGTGTTCAGTGCTCCAATGGCATTAGAAATAAATTATTTTTTTTAAATATTACGATTTGCCCATGCCGAGGGAAGATCAAACTCTGTATTGAGTGGATGTGAGGGATCGTTTGCTATTTTGACAGCTTTTTTCCTAAGCACTTTCACATACAAACAACTTGGTTTACTATTCTCTGCAGCTTGCTGCTTCCTTTTATGTTTAGATTACCGTACCACATTGCCGTGTTAAAAGTTACGATGAACTCTATCAGGTTATTATAAGCTGTTTCCATAATATGCTTGCTCACTCTAAAGGAGTTGAGCCTGCGTAGTAGGTGGGGACGTTGATTACAGGTCTTTTTAAATATAGTCTGTGTTTTCACTGAAATTTAGGTTGCAATCAATAACTGTATATGTCTGAGGTTTTCCAGAGAAATGCTAACTTGAAGCATCACAACAACATTGATGGACTACAACACGTGTGTACTGCTTGTCTTGAACACAATGGATGGAGATTTTAACACACGTTTTGATTCTTATTAACACTGAATGTAAGATGTTAATGTTAGCCTTTGCTGAAGCTACGGTACCAAGCACAGACTACCTGCAATAGATCACATTGCAGTTAAAATAAATGATCCACAGATTTATGTCTTTACAGGCAACGTCAGAATCAAATGACTACAAGCTGGAGCTGTATTCAATAAAACTGCTTTGCAGTCACACCGGTTCAAGATTAGGCACTGGTGTTGTGCCGTGTTCAGCACCCCTGCCGTGAAATGCACCCCTCACATTATAGGTGATATTCTGGATCAGAAGGCTGTTGTTTCCACCTATAGGAGTAGTTTGTATACAGGTCACCCACAAGGGTCAGAACATTGGTTACTTACAGTCTTTAAACTATTTTAAAGAGTTTAAAATCACAAACTTGGATGATAGCGAACACAAAACAACACCTTTTTGTATGTTCTGTATTTGACTCAGCTTTTCCTAAATATAATCCCAGCTTTTTTTGCAATTCATAGGTTCAAAACTATGTGCTTTTAATGTGGTTACCTGTGTATAAGCTACTCCTATAGGTGGAAACAACAGCCTTCTGATCCAGAATATCACCTATAATGCCAGGGGGTTCATTTCACGGCAGGGGGGCTGAATACGGCACAACACCGGTTCAAGATTAGGCACCGTATTCAGCACCTCTACCGCGAAATGCACCCCCTCACATTATAGGTGATATTCTGGATCAGAAGGCTGTTGTTTCCACCTATAGGAGTAGTTTGTATACAGGTCACCCACAACGGTCAGAACATTGGTTACTTACAGTCTTTAAACTATTTTTAAAGAGTTTAAAATCATAAATTTGGATAATAGCGAACACAAAACAACACCTTTTTGTATGTTCTGTATTTGACTCAGCGTTTCCTAAATATAATCCCAGCTTTTCTTGCAATTCATAGGTTCAAAAGTGTGTGCTTTTATTTGGGTTACCTGTATATAAACTACTCCTATAGGTGGAAACAACAGCCTTCTAATGCAGAATATCACCTGTAATGGAGGGGATGCATTTCACGGCAGGGGTGCTGAACACGGCACAACACCGGTTCAAGATTAGGCACCGGTGTTGTGCCGTATTCAGCACCCCTGCGGTGAAATGCACCCCCTCACATTATAGGTGATATTCTGGATCAGAAGGCTGTTGTTTGGACCTATAGGAGTAGTTTATATACAGGTGACCCACAACGGTCAGAACATTGGTTACTTACAGTCTTTAAACTATTTTTAAAGAGTTTGAAATCATAAACTTGGATAATAGCGAACACAAAACAACACCTTTTTGTATGTTCTGTATTTGACTCAGCGTTTCCTAAATATAATCCCAGCTTTTCTTGCAATTCATAGGTTCAAAACTATGTGCTTTTAATGTGGTTCCCTGTATATAAACTACTCCTATAGGTGGAAACAACAGCCTTCTGATCCTGAATATCACCTGTAATGTGAGGGGGTGCGTTTCACGGCAGGGGTGCTGAACACGGCACAACTCCGGTTCAAGATTAGGCACCGGCTCTGAACCGGCCCCTCAAAATGTCCTGGTGGAAAGGGGGCAACTGTCGCGCAGAAGGAGCCATGAGCCTGTCGCTTAGGCCTTTTCACACCTACACGCACGGAACAACAACACAACGAGCAGCTGTCACGCAAACGTCCTGAAACTTGTGTAAACTTCCCACGGGGGTAATTGTGAACGGGAAGCCCGGCTCTAACTTTGAGTCAATATTTGGGCGGAGGAGCCTGTGACAGGTGACACCGGTTCCCTCCACCTCCAAACTTCCTCACGTCAACTTAAACCATACGAGTTTAAGTTTGGTTCCCGCTGACATCGAAGTTCTAACGTACAAGTGAGCTAGTAGTCATGGTAACGCAGCCTAGTGTTGGCTAGGTAACTTTAGCTCGTTTGTCATTTGTGCGACATCATAAGTTGCTACTTAGCAAGCTAAATTAGCCGTTACCGAGGGGGGGGGGGGTTCAGACAACACACACACACATCCGGTAAAGTGAGAGACAAGTGTCCGCGGGTGTAACCGTTACCTTGCTCTTCACCTCCACGGCACTCAAACGGTTGCTCGGCTCTCGGTGGTTCTTGTTCATGTTTCGCTAGCAGCGGGACCGCCGCCAAAAGCACTCACACACACACACACACACACACACACACACACACACACACACACACACACACACACACACTCGCCCTGCTCCTCCCGCTCGGTATCCAAAAAACCGTGTGTATCCAACGGTTGTTGTTATTGTTGTTGTTATTGTTATTATTCCAGGAACACGGACTGTCCCGCGAGCTCTCGGCGTCTAACGGTTCGCGTCGTGTCTCTCCAAGAATGCGCCAACGGCTGCCGACGAGCCGAGTTCACCCCGCGAACTTATCTCCTCTCATAGTTGCCGCTGCCAATGGAGCTACACCACTACTGGAGCCGTCTCTCTCTCTCTCTCTCTCTCTCTCTCTCTCTGGAGAGCTGGCAAGACGACGCTTCAAAATAAGAGTCTGCCCTTCTCTCGCTCTCCACTTCACAATAAGAGTCTGACCGAGCCCCCCCGCCCGCGCCACAGCGACTTCCTGGTTGATCCAATGCGGAAGTGCCCAAAAAGCTGCAGTTCTCCGAGTGTCCGCTAGGGGCAGTTTGCATAATAGAGCAGTTTCTCATTGACTCCCATGTTAAACAGGTGGTTTTCACAGCATCATTAAACCTATTTAAGGCTTTTTTGCGACAAACATTCTCGTCTGTATGTTTAAGTCATATCTCTATGACAACATTAAGGAAGGTGAAGCTAGTTTTTATTTTATTTGAGGTTCTAAGGGATTCGTCCCACCCAGGCCACCAACACTTTGAATTATTGACGTTTCAGGTCTCTAAGTGCTCGGACAAATAGACTTAAAAAAAAAAAAAATTATCCAAAAGCTCTAACAGTGCTGAACACCGCAAATACCTTTACCTATGATGGTACATGATGCTCAGGGTCTCTGCAGTCGACTGTGTTTTGTTTTGTCTCCTTAAGCTGCTACGGTGTGTGTGTGTGTGTGTGTGTGTGTGTGTGTGTGTGTGTGTGTGTGTGTGTGTGTGTGTGTGTGTGTGTGTGTGTGTGTGTGTGTGTGTGTGTGTGTGTGTGCGTGTGTGTGTGTAAGCTTGTCATTTTA